>NC_133759.1:108629523-108978689 GCF_036562045.2 Rhinolophus sinicus
TTTGATGGTATCCATTCTGATCTAAATAAAATAAAGATATGAAGAGTCAAAGATGTGAAAAGGCGAAAAGTAATTTTTATTTGTCTGTGAAGCCTTCCATGTGTGAAGATAAGTTTAATTTTGGATTTTGTCCTCCATGGACTCTAAATATTCTTCCATACTGTTGCCACTCCCACTAAAATGTGGCACCCAGGGCACACTCACAGCTTTGGTGGCCTTACCCTGAGGTTGTGCCATAAGTAATGACATTATGTGGGAACTAACTCCCGAAGGCTTTCTGAGTAGTTCTTTAACACAGTGGAAGGTCAGAAAAAAATCACTGAAATTCAGGAAGCAAGACAGAATTTGTTTTCTGTAACAGATGAACTGCTACAGATTTCCAGTATCATTTCAGCTATATTGCTTTCTAAGGAACGTTATTTTGGTGCTGATCAAGTGTCCAATCGTGTATTCTGGACACTCAGTGAATGAAAATGTACGAAGTTAGGAGCTGAGCTATTACTCAGCATCTTTTGTTCATAATGCTGATGGTTACAGTTATAATGCTGATGGTTACATCGTATCGTCATTCGAGGCACATTTTGGCTCAAATTCTATTAGTGCAATTCAATCAAGACATAACATGAACATAAAAACACTGAGGCCTCATGTACTTCAGAGTGGAATCTATATATACACTCTATGTAATATATCTCAATTATATATACACTATAATATATATTAATATGTTGATATTTATATTATATGACATTACATTCATAGGATGACTTGGGTGTTTGATCATCTCAATCCTTGGAGGTACAGCATCTGATCAGACTGAATGAGCAGAAACGCAATTTGATTGTTAAACCCCATATTCTGGTGGGATTTAATCCCCCAGAACGTTGCTCATTAGTTAGGTTGGAGCTGGGCTTCTTGAGCCTTAACATGCTTTTGAATTGATGGGGACCCTGCTAAAATGCAGAGTCCGATTCAGGAATTCTGGGGCGGGACCTGAGAACCTGCATTTCTAACGCGCTCTCAGGCTATACAGGTGCTGCTGGCCCTGGGGAACACACTGAGCAGCAGGGGGTTTGAACTTCCCTGGGGCGAGCTTGCAAACGCATCCCAGGGGTTCAGATATTTCTCTCAGCAGCCGAGGGGAGCCTGGGCAGCTTCAGCGTCTGGACTGGTTCACTCTCGTTGCATCTGATTGGCTCCCACTGGGTCACATGCCCATCACCATATCAGTCACTATTGCCAATGATTGAATTGTGTCCTCCCAGCCCCCCAAAAGATGTTGAAGTCCTAAACACTGGTGCCTGTGACTGTGACCTTATTTGGAAATAGGGACTTTGCAGGTGATCAAGTTAAGGTGAAGATTAGGGTGGGCCTAGACCAGTATGACTGGTGTCCTCATAAATAGAGGACATTTGGACACAGAGACTTTATGGAATGACTTTCAGGGAGAATGTCATGTGAGGATGAAGGCAGGCATTGGGGTGATGCAGCTACAAGCCAAAGATGCCAAAGATTGACAGCAAAGCACCTGGAGCAAGGGAGGAGCCTGGGGCAGGTTCTCCCTCACAGCCCCAGAGTGAAATGACCCTGCCCACACCTGAGCTCAGAATGCTCCCTCCAGAGCTGTGAGACACGTCTCTGTCGTGTAAGAGGCCTGTCCGTGGTCCTTTGTTATAAGAGCCCAGCACACTAACGCACGGGGTAATGCAATGCCCGCCCACCTTTGTTTATGCTGGTTCCTCCTCCCTCTCACCCCAACGATTACTCGGCAGACTGTCCTCTTTCAAGTGTCACAGATAGGAGATGTCCCCTAAACCCGTGATTCTCCAACTTGAGTCACCTGGGGGACTTTTTAAAACATGGGTAGCTGGGTCCTGTCCCCAGAGCTTCAGCAGGTCTTGGGTGGGCCCCGCAATGTGCATTATTAGCAAGTTCCCATGCTATCTGCTGCCTGTCTGGTGACCAGCATGGAGAACCCTGCCTGGAGCCACCTACTTTCAAGCCCCCCTCATTTGTGGCGCTTATCTCTAGATCCTGCTGTTAACTGCTTTGTATTATTGATAAGACTTTCCTCTTTTCCTCTCAGCCTCATGTAAGCCTCTGGGCGCTGTGTATGCCCCTCCTCATTTAGAACACAATTGACACAAAAATTGCCAAATTGGTGTCTAGATTTAGGAGGAAAAAGCTGAAAGCCTCCCTATAGTTTGTCAGTCACAAAAAGCTTCAGAAGTGCCCTCTTACCCACACCTTCTTTGCTTTCAACAGTCCTATCGTTCCTGTTTGTATACGTGTACATCCTGACCATCCGCAGTGCAGTTCCCAAGGAGCGGCCTGATGGCCAATGTTAGAAAATAGAATTGCGTGTGCTTTTCCTAGAGACAAAGTAAGGGTATTCATGTAAATGCCATTGCTACTCCAGAAGTTGAGGGAAATGCGAATATTGCTCCTCAGCTGGAGTCCATTGTAACAGCCTGCTGACTTGGCCTCCTGCCTGCTGCACAGGGATCTCTTGGAAGGAGGTAAAAAGGACTCCATTCTTGCCTCAGCCCTTGGTTGTATGCTCTTCCTGCATGTGTGGCTGGCACATCCCTTTATCTTGTCCCCTTTCTGGCTGTGGTGACTAAGATGAAAAGCTATGATGACCTCAACGTGGGGAGAGCCCTTTGTCTCCAAAGAACCTTCAAAGAGAACAAGAGCTTGGTCGCAGAAACATCAAATCAGTGTTTTATTTACTCAAAAAGGACATCCAGCGGACGTTTCCAGACAGGGCTGACGCTTCCTTTAGGCGGGAGCGAAGATTATAAAGGGCTGCGTGAAAACATTAAATGACTCAGAAGGGAGGAAGTGGTGAGGGAGACCCGTTGAAACGGAGGGTATGGTCAGCTGGATCAGGCATGGGTCAGAATTCCTTTTTCCTATGACGCACCCTTGCTGTGTAAGGTCTTCCGTGCGCCACTGATGCTGAGCATTTGTTTTAGCCAATGGGATGTTGACTGACGCAGCACAAGAAGGAATCTGAAGTATGATTTGGGCATGCACTCTTGACCTTGACCTTTTACCACTGATGGGAGAAGAGCTTCCTCTGAGTAGCTTGGCCCTTTTAACCTGGACCCCAAATGGGTACACAAGGTGCAGACCCGAGTCTGAATCCTAGAGGTGGAAGCGGGAGAGGCCAACTAGCCAGACTCCCAGCTTGAAGACGTCCCCAGATGAGCCCGGCCCAGAGCAACAAACACACGCTAGTTGAGGCTGAGATTTTGCAGTTGTTCATTATGCAGCAATAGCTGACTGATACAGAAGGCAGAGACACTGGTGAGGAAGTTGGGAGTGCAAAATATCATTTAACCACCTTAAGTTTACCTGGATGGGCCCAGCTCCCATATCAGAAATCATAGGTCCAGGCATGGCTTTTTCAAACACCTGATTCATTTTTGCTTCTCTCATTATGATTTGCAGGATAATGATGTCATTACACAGCTTTTAAAACTCTCCTATTAGCCAAGTGATGGGATCATAACCAACACTTTGGCAGCATTTCAAAATTGAAAGGGACTTGTGAGGTGGGTCCATTTATTATAAAAGGAAATGACTTCAAGGTTTTAGTTTTCAATTATGGAAGTTCTAGTGCCACAGGCTCAGCTATGCAATTTAGTTCTTAGCTATTTTCACTAATATCTCCTTAGTATTTGACATCTAAATACCCACTCCATCAACAGCCGTGATGGAGTTCTAATTACATGCTGTGCTGTGTATGGAGCTGTGGGGAGAGAAAAAGAGGGCAGAAAATGCTTCTTACTCTTTGGGAGTTTATAATTTACAGTAAACATGAACCACTAAATAGATCAATTATTCACTTAAATGCTGAAAGAACTTTATCAATGGACTCTGTAGTAACTTTATTTTTGTAAGTTATTGTAATAATTTTTTTATTGCAATTGACTTGCAAAATACAAAAAAGCATCAAAAATAGATTGCCAGTAATCTTACCATTTAAATAACCATTGTTAACATTTTGATGAATAACTTTTCAGATATTTTTCAAGACACATGTATTTTTGTACACACATTTCTTTCTAAAAAACATAATATCATATTGCCTTTTACACTTAATACAACGTGGCCATCTTTCCATATCGATAATTATTGATGGGTAGCATAATTTTACTGGCTGCAAATTATTCCTTTGCATGGATATGCCATGATTTGTTTGATCAGTTTTCTATCAATAGTCACTTAGGTTATTTTCTGATTTTCTCTGTTATAAAAAGTAATGCAGTTAATATCTTCCTACATTCACCTATGTCCAGTGGGTCCCTTTATTATCTTAAAAGAAGTTCTTAGGCATATACTCTTTAGCTCAAATTTTGTATAAAGCATTTGTTATACTGACTTCCAAAGGTTCAATTTTTAATGCCTTCTCTAAAAAAATTTAAGTATTTTGATTAGATGGTCATGTCACAATTGAAACATGTAATGTATCCAACTCTCTCTCGATGTCAAAGGCTATTTTTTCAAATTAATAAGTTGGCTCTAAAAGCTTGATGTTCTTGTGACTCAATCAAAAATGTTGAATTTTGGTCCTTTGAACTAATGTTTGTAAATCCCTTCTTAACCTATGTTAAATTCTAGCCCCCAGGGGGTCATCCATATATATGCAGAAAAAAAAAAAAAAGAAAACGAGACAGAAAGTGCTATTGCCTCTCTTTCTCGAGGTTCTATTAGGCTCTCACTTGCTCTGCATGCCTTATGCATCTCCTTCCAGCTCACCATTCCCACAATAGTGATTGCTTTCAACAAACCAGTGCTGCTTTCCAATCACTAGACATCTCAAAATGGCTGGGTAATTCCACCGGGCTAAAAACTGGCCTCTAGGTGGAACCAGTACTATCTGTTCACATAGTCATCACTGCTCCCAATGATTTAAAATTTTTTAAATTTTTTAAAATTTTTAAATTATAGTTGATGTACAGTATTATATTGGTTTCAGTTGTGCAGCATAGTGATCAAACATTTATATAACTTTCGAAGTGATCCCCCCAATGCATCTAGTACCCATCTGACACTGTATTAGTTATTGCAATATTATTGACTATATTCCCCATGCTCTACTTTACCTCCCCATGACTATTTTGTAACTAACTATCATTTTGTACTTCTGAATCACCCCCACCCCCCTCCTCCCGTCTGGCAACCATCAAAATGTTCTCTGTATCTATGAGTTTGTTTCTGTTTTGTTGGTTCCTTTATTTTGTTCTTTAGATTCAACATATAACTGAAATCATGACATTTGTTTTCCTCTGTCTGACTTACTCCAGTCAGCACAATACCCTCTAGGTCCATCCATGTTGTTGCAGATGGCAAGATTTCATTCTCTTTTATGATTGAGTACTATTCCACTGTGCACATATGTACCATTTCTCCTTTATCTACTCATTCATTGACGGACAGCCAGGCGTCTCTATCTTGGCCATTGTAAACAATGCTGCAATGAACATATGGATGCACACGTCCTTTCAAACTACTGTTTTGGGTTTCTTTGCTAAACACCCAGAAGTGGGATTACTGGGTCCTTCTTTGTCTCTTGTTATAGCCTGTCCTTTAAAGTCTATTTTTTTCTGGTATAAGTATTGCTGCCTCAGCTTTTTTTTGTTTGTTAGCTTTAATTTTTGTGAAATATCTTCCTTATCCCTTTAGTTTCAGTCTGTGTGTTTCTTTCAATCTGAGGTGAGTCTCTTGTAGACAGCAAATGTAAGGGTCTTGTTTTCTTGTCCATTCAGCCACCCTATGTCTTTTGATTGGAGCATTTAATCTATTTACATTTAAAGTAATTGTTGATAGATCTGTAGTTATTGTCATTTTATTAGTCATATTTTTGACTATTTCTTGCCTCTTTGTTCTTAAAGAAGTTGCTCTAACATTTCTTGTAATACTGGCTTGGGGGTGATGAAGCTTTTTCTTGTTTGGGAAGCTCTTTGTCATTGGAGTCTAAATGATAGCTTTGCTGGGCAGAGCAATCTTGGTTGTATGTCATTGCTTTTTATCACTTGGAATATTTCCTGCCAATCCCTTCTTGCCTGAAAAGTTTCTGTTGAGAAATCAGCTGACAGTCTTATGGGAGCTCCCTTGTAGGTAACTGCTTTTCTCTTGCTGCTTTTAATATTCTCTCTTTGTCTTTAAGTTTTGGCATTTTAATTATAATGTGTCTTGATGTGGGACTCTTTGGGTTCATCTTGTTTGGGAATCTCTGCACTTCCTGCACTTGTATGTCTATTTCCTTTGCCAGGTTTGGGAAATATTCCATCATTATTTCTTCAAATAGGTTTTCAATTCCTTTCTGTCTTTTCCTTCAGGTACCCCTATGACATGAATATTGGTACGCTTGATGTTGTCCCAGAGGCCCCTTAAACTATCCTCAATTTTTTGGATTCTTTTTTCTTTTTGCTCTTCTGATTAGGTGTTTTATGCTACCTTATCTTTCAAATCACTGATTCGATCCTCTGCTTCATCTAATCTACTGTTGATTCCCTCTAATGTATTCTTTATTTCAATTATTGTACTCTTCATTTTTGACTGGTTGTTTTTTATGTTTTCTATCTCCATTTTTATGTTTCCTTTCTCTTAGTTGAACTTCTCACTGAGATCATTTAACATCCTTATAACCAGTGTTTTGAACTCTGCATCTGGTAGATTTCTTGTCCCATTTTGTTTAGTTCTTTTTCTGGAGCTTTGTTCTGTTCTTTCATTTGGGATATGTTTCTTTGTTTCCCCATTTTGGCTGCCTTCCTGTGTTTGCTTCTATGTACTAGGTAAAGCTGCTATGTCTCCCGGTCTTAGTAGAGTTGCCTTATGTAGATGTCCAGGGGCGCAGTCTCCCTCATCACCTGAGCTGGGTGCTCCAGGTGTGTCCCTGGTGTGGGTTATATGTGGCGTCCTGTTGTAGCTGAGCTTTGGTTGCTGTTTGCATGTCAGTGGGAGCGATTGACCCTCAGGCTGACTGGCTGTGAGAACTGGCCATGATTACAGTGGAGGAGCTGTGTGCAGGGGCTGACCCTACGGAGCAGGATTCACTGTAGTGGGGGTCTGGTGCCTGCCAGTCTGCCCTTTGGGTGTGTCATTTGTGGAGGTGGTTGGGTGGTGTTCTGGTGTGATCTGAAGCTGGCTACCAGGTGTATTGGTTCTGGAGCCTTTTAGAAGGGGCTCTGTTACAGGCCAAGGTTAGCTGCAGCCTGTGCCCTGTCCGGGGCCACTTGGTATGAGCTACAAAGTGATCTGCAGATGGTTGCCACTTGTGCTGGGCTGGGAGGCACCTGGCAGAGGCTAAGCTGTGAACTGAGACCAGCTGCTACTAGTTCCAGGCTTGGGGATACTTAACAAGAGGTACAGGGCATGTTGAGGCCAGAGGCTGCTTGTATGGGGTTTGTGAACCTTTGAGAGATTTTAGAATAGTCCGCAGCATGAGATAAGACAGGCTATTTGTATGGAAAAGCCACTGGAAGCAGCTTGGGTGGGCCTGCAAGTTGGGTGGCGAGGGGTTTCAGGCAATCACCAGGGCAGGGTGAATAGTGTTAGCCAGATACGGTGGCTACCTGTGTCTGCAAGCTGGGAGGGTGGAGGGCTCAACAAAGGAACAATGGCTTCTGCCAGCGCTTCTGTCTGGTAGAAAGCTGCCCCTACAGCCCTGGTCCTGAAGCCAGGCAATTCAGTTCCTCCCTTATGTCCTTTGCATCTTTGGAGCGGCTGCCCCAGCACTGGAGCTCAGAGCGAGTGAGTCTGTCAGCAAGTAAGTTTGTCCATGGTCCCTGTAAGAGCAATGCCTGGAACTCCAACAGTCCTCCATCTTACCCACCCACGATCTCTGCTAGTTTTCACAGTCAGAAGTTGAGAGGACTTCTCTCTCTGGCACTGGAACCCTGGGATGGGGAGCCTGGTGTGGGGCTGGGACCACTCGCTCCTCAGGGGGGACCTCAGCAGCCGAGATATTTCTCCTGATTTTTAATCTCCACATATGGGTGTGGGACCAGCTTGTTCTGTGCTGTGTCTCCACTCCTCCCCACCAGTCTTGATGTGGCTTCTTCTGTATGTCCTTAGTTATAGAATTTCTGTTCAGCTAGATGGCAGGTGATTCTCAATGATGATTGTTCTGTAGTTTAGTTATAATTTTGATGTGGTTGTGGGAAGAGGAAAGCACAGCTATTACTTATTCCATCTTCTTGACTAGAACTCTGCTCCCAAGTGATTAAGGCTGCTTTCCTCAGCCACTTACATTCTCTGCCTTGTTTCTATGGGTGTATGCATTTTGTTCTAAATCTCTTTTCTTCTGGTTTAGAAGAAAAGGGATTTGTGATGCAGATAAGGGATTTGTGATGTGATTTACATGTGAACCTTATTTTACAAGGTTGTGTAGAATGAATGTTTCCAGGAAGGGAGCCCTGATGGGGTGGCTTTCACTGGGTCTCTTGGATTTTCTTTCCTCTGTGAGTCTCCCTCAGCCTCTGGTCCCAAGTCCTGTGTCTGACCTCATAGAAAATGAAGGCCACTAAAATGAAAACAAAACATAAGAAAAGAAAGGAAAAGGGGGGCTGAAGGTAGCTACAGCCTCTACCCTTTGTGTGACAAATGGGTTCCTCTGGTCCTTTTGATGGTGTAAGTGAAACCTGCTCCCCCCCCCTACCCCAGCTGGCTCCTATGATTCCATCTGGGGAGCTGCAGGGTGGGCGGGGGCAAGAAATGAACTCCTTCCTTAAATCCAAGCAATGTCTGCAGTGATTTATAGCTTGCTCTGAGGGAGGAAGGAGATTGCTATTCTTTCAACTACTGTTTTCCATCCCTGTCTCTTGTTTTTAAGAGTCACATCTAAAGCTGAAGGCACACAGAGGTTGCAAATAACAGGATGGAGTAAAAGACCTATCAGTCACATACTACCAGAAGACTGCTGTGCTTAGATAAATATTAGACAAAGTAGACTTTAAGCTAAAAAGCATGATAAGGCATGGATCTGTCTCTGCGTAATGGTAACAGATTCCATTTAACAAGGCGATACGGCTATTCTAAATCTGGATGCACCTAACAAAATAGCCTAGATGAAGCTAAAAATGGATGGAACTACAAGGGAAATTAATAAAGCCACTCTTACAACTGTTTCAGTTATTGATAAGTTAATCAGACGAAAAATGAGCAAGCCTATGGGAGATGTGTACAGAGCACAACATTGGCCTAAGAGACCCGCATGGCGTCCTGCACACTGTGCTTGAGGTGCTGAGACCCCTGAGCATCCACAAGCATTAATCATGGAGTTACTAGGTTACACCGTGGCCTCAATAAATCTTACAGGATAGGTTTCATACAGCCCCTGTTCTCTGATCACATCCCTAATAAGTTAGAAGCTAATATAAAAAGACAAATTAAAAAATGCTCACTAGCTGGGGATTTAAAAGCACAACCGCTAAATGACGTGTGGGTCAGAGAAGAACCTTAATGGAAGCTTAAAAAGAGCCAGAAGTTGATTCTTTGCAAATAATCCAAACAAACCAATATAGACAAATTTCAGGCAAGTAGACCAAGAAAAAAGAGAAAAAGCCCAGATAAATAATGTTATAAAAAGAGAAAGAATTGTAATTACAGATGAGGTTGAGATTTAAAAGATAATACTATTAACAAATACAGTTCATCTTTGTGTTTTTCCTGGCATCTACTCGTATGTTTTATAAAGTCACCACAAACTCTGAATTAGTGAAGGCTGACCCGTTGCTCCCAGGGGAAATTCGGGTATGTTCCCTGCCAGCCTCTGGTCATGACATTCTCATCAGCCAATCGATACATAACCTTGCTTTATGTGTGTTTCTGTTTAAAGACAGCTTATTTAAGATATGTTGTTGATTCATTAACACCGAACTCATGACCGACAGCACTGTAGCTCATGTCAAGCCTTCATCTGACACACGTTCTCTCTGTAATGCCCATCACAGCCTCTGGTGCTTACACGTCAGGCAGCACGTCAGCACTACAGTCGGGGGACATTTTAAACAGCAAGAAGCACAAAAATGCAAAAACCACGACACTAATGGACCACAGAAAGGACACTTTGTAATAACATAAGAACTCAAACAAGAAGACAGAAATATCTCCATCACCTACTGAATGATATCTCGGTTACTTCCAGGTTTGGGCAGTTATAAATAAATCTGCCATAAACATCTGTGTGCAGGTTTTGTGTGGACATAAGTTTTCAGCTCCTTTGAGTAAACACCAAGGAATGCAGTTACTGGATCATGTGGTAGGAGTATGTTTAATTTTGTGAGAAACTGTCAAACAGTCTCCCACGGTGGCTGCACCATTTTGCGTCCCCACCAGCAGTGACTGAGATTCCTGTTGCTCCGCGTCCTCACCAGCATTTGGTGTTGTCAGTGTGCTGGATTTTGTCCATTCTAATAGGTGTGCAGTGGTGTCTTGTTGATTTGCATTTCCTTGATGACATAATGTGGGGCATCCCTTATAGGCTTATTTGTCTTCTGTGTATCTTCTTTGGTGAGGTGTGTGTTAAGGTCTATGTCCAAGGTCCTCTTTGATAAAGACAAAGTGAAGTACAGAGCTGAGATGATCTGAAGACTTTAATCTAATTCCTAGAACCAGCTAGAACATAAGCTTAATGAGGGCAAAAACTTGTGTTTCAGTCATGGCTGGATTGCAAGCACGGAGAACGGTGCCCAGAATATGATGGGAGCTGTGCCAGTGTTTGCTGAATGAATCCTGCTCATCGAATCCTGGTCATTTGCATACATTTGTTCCAGGGTCAGCAAATGTGGCCTGTGGGCCAAGGCTGGCCCTCAATCTGGTATTGTAGGTAAAGTTCTATTAGGACACAGACACACCCATTTATTTACATATTATCTAAGGCTGCTTTTGTATTACAATGGCAGAAGTAAGTAGTTGCAAAAGAGACTAGCTGGCCCTTTCCAGAAAAAGTTTATGCAGCCCTGGACTAGTCAGTTAGATTAGCCAGACACCCTGAGGAAGGCAGAAGTTCAGAAATGAAATGGGCATTTTGATGCTTCAATATTTCCTTTTACTTCATTCATCATTTATTCCATCATACGTTGTACTGAAGCCTCAAATTTTATGGATGGCTAGGGAGCCAATATCTCCTTTCCTAGCTTTCAGTTGGGTAGGGTAGGAAGATGTGTAATACAGGTCCACAATTCTTATATGCAGCTCCAAAATTCAAAAGTTCTGCAAGCTGAAAGTTTTTTCGAACTCTTTTTAGCTGCAAAACCTGACTTGGATTGATGAGAAGCTATTTATAATCATTATTTCCCCCACTTTGTCTGAATATTCATGTATTTTCCTACAGAAATATTAATGGGTTTGATTACGGGATCCTGCCCCGGTTCCTTCGGGGTTTTTAATGTAATTTCAAGCATATGCAGTCCATTCTCTTTTGCAAGCGGCAGAATTCTGAATTCCAAAACACATCTGGCCCCAAGGGTTTCAGATGAAACACATTGCCCTCTAATGGCAATATAACACAAGATAGCTGTAATTCAGCTATAAACAGAGTGCTCAACTTTGAGCTGGGGAAGGAGGAAAGTCCTGTGAAGGAGAGGGTCCTGGGGGACTCAGGTGGGCAGCATTTAGGGGGCATCTGGTAGCTGAGCCCGGGCCACAAGTGTGCACTAGGAACTCAGGGCAGTTTAGGGAGCTATGAAGGAAGGATGGGAGAGTCACACTGAATGCAAATCTCTCATTTTTCCTAGGCCTGACTCTATCGAAGGCCCTTCTGCTATAAATTGAACCCAGTCCCCTTTAAGTGAAATTGTGATGTTGCTATTATATTGGTGTTTTATCCACCTCTTTCCACCAGCCTCCTCTTTTTTACTGATGCTTCCTCTCCCTGGTATCTAGTAATCTCAAGTTGGAGAAATTCCCCTAACCACACTTCAGAACTGGCTCTGGCGAGGACACTTGGGCCATTAGAATGGTAGAGAACTCTCCCGTCCCTTTCCTCTGATGTCATTAGGTCAGGGGTCAACACGAGGGGTGTGCTGACTGAGGGGTGCAAGGGAGGCTGAGAAAGAGGCCTCTGGCATTTTCAGTTTTGGCCATGAGAACCATCACCACCAAGAAAGTGGGGACCTTGTCAGATGCTCAGAGGGGTTAAAATGCTGGGTGTGCAAACTTAGTGGCAGAGTTGTTGAAAGAACAACTGGAAAACAAAATGGAACTAGAAAACCAATGAGATCATGGACATTCTTAAATGATCTACCGTTTAGTTTTAGTGTTTTCCTTCTCAGGGATGCCAATCTTTGCTTTTTCTCCTTCCCCTTCTCACTTAGGATTAAATTCTGCTTTCAGAAGCTAGTCATTTTTTATGGGCTGATTGAATAACTTCATTGGCTTGGAAGAACTTTCTGCCGACTGCCTTTAATTGCTTTTTTTTTTTTTTACCTTAAATCAAAGGTACTTATGCTCTATCCTGGATCTGCTCCAAATTAAGTGGTTATTTGTTGTTGCCTCCACACTCTCCTCTAATTTCTCCAGAGTAAATGGACTGTTCACAACCCTGCCTAAAAGTAATGACCCACTCAGAGAGGGAGCAGCGGCCATTGTGGGTGATCGGCTTCCAGGGGAGAGGTGAGTTTCCATGGTAGGTAACTCCGGTAGAGGC
Source organism: Rhinolophus sinicus (assembly GCF_036562045.2). NCBI lineage: Eukaryota > Metazoa > Chordata > Mammalia > Chiroptera > Rhinolophidae > Rhinolophus > Rhinolophus sinicus. The sequence continues at coordinate 108,642,185 of NC_133759.1, forward strand.
CTAATAAAAAGAAGGGAACTCAAAAGCAGGAAAAGATAAGGGAAAAGTTTTGTTGTGGGGATGAGAAATTAAGAAGAATGGTGAGTGTGACTGAGTTGCTTTTCTCCTTCTGTTTTTGGTGTATTCAAACATGGAGAGAGGTTGCTGGAACACCCATTTTCTGTGTGTAGTGCTTCGGCAGACGCTGTCAGGACAGACCTTTGTGATGCAGGCAAAGAGGACGACACAGGCGAGAGATGCAGCTCAAGCAAAGGCACATGGGTAGCAATGACAAAGACATGACAGGGGGGAATTATGATGTCTTGAGTGACCAGCGTTAGGTCTCTGACCCCAGCCAGTCTTCCCAGCTTCTGTGGGAGTAACTTCTTGTGGAATACCAACCCTGCTGGGAAGTCAGTTTCTCGGGCACCCTGAAAAGCAAAGAATACCCGTTGCTCTCATGAAATATAAACTAGTTAGAATAAATCGCCCAGGCATGAAGGTGAATTAGCTACAGAAATGCCGACTGGCTGGGACTGCTTGATTTGGTAATTGCCATCTGCTCAATTATCAGGGTGATAATTATTGGAAATGACCTTTCAGCCCATCTCTAGGCTAGTACAGAAGAGTAAGTATATTCCCCAATCTAGTAACTTTTTTTTTTTTTTACTTTTAACTTCATTCAACTGTCTTAGTTCATTTTGAATGAAGGAAATTCACAACAAATTGACAGAATGGATAAGGACAATTGGATGCCTGAGTAAGGGGACACTGCTTTGGATGTCACTCCAGTGACACTTCCCAGAAGTGAGGACTTCGATAATTGGGGACAGAGGAGAAGAGAGTCCATGAAGGTACAGACACAGGAAGGAAGAAGAGGAAACCGGGTTCCTTCCGTGTGAAAGTCGCTCTCCATTGCAGTCCATCTCTACTCAAGTTCCCAGATGGCCTGCATTTTTTTCTCTTCTGAATTAGGGACATAACTGCACCCTGATGCCTTCAAAGTCGGCGTCTCCAGCTGTGAACCCAGCCCTGGACCTGGTGTCCACTCCCTTGCTGGACATTTCTACTCAGGGGCCCTCCCACTGTCTCAATGTCACAGTGTCCTGAATGTCCGGCAGCTTCCCAGCCATTTCCTGATCACACATTTCCACCCATGGAATCACCACGCATGGAGCTCCGAAACCCTTCTTTTCCTGTTGATTTCCGCATCCAAATGTGCAGGAACCTGACTTTTATTTTTAACACCTTTCTTGAGTTCATCCCTTCCTTAAAAAAAACTTTTTTATTGAGGTATAACACATATAGACAAAGAAATATACTGATATCGTGTGTGTGTGTGTGTGTGTGTGTGTGTGTGTGTGTGTGTTTGTGTGCGCGTCCAGTACCCTCTCATAAAATTCAGAACATTCCATCCTCCCAGAAGGCTCCCGGGGGCCTCTACCCAGTCCCTCCCTGACCCACAGAGGTTACCGCTCTCCTGATTTCTGTCGCCGGAGATGATGCTGGCTGTCTTGTATGTCCCATGGACAGGACTGCACACTGTGTATTATTTTGTGTCTGGATGCTTCTGCTCGATGAAATTTCTGTAAGTTTCATCCCTGTTATTATTTTTAACATTTAAAAAAATTGCTTTATAGTATTTCATTGTATAATACATCATCATTTATTTATCCATTCTCCTCTTGATGGGCATTTGGATTATTTTCCGTTTGGGGCTATTATGAGGGAAGCGGCTAAGCTGCCGTGAGCATCCCAGCCCACACAGTGGTGGGCACATGCGCTCATTTCTGTAAGCGTGGACTTGCTAAGTGGGCCCAGATTTAGTAGCTGCCACTCCACAATTTACCAAAGCCGTTCTGCTGATTGGCTCGCCCACCAGCAAGGTAAGAAGGTTCTAGGTGCTCTGCGTGCCGTGGCACTGCCAATCTTTCTTTCTTTTTCCTTTTTAAAAATTTTAGCCATTTTGATGGATATGGCATTGTAGCTCATGGTGATTTTAATTTGCGTTTCCCTGCTGAGCATGTGTGCATATTTATTGAGCGTTTGGATATTTTCTTTTGGGAAGTGTCCAAATCTGTTTCCCGTCTTAACTGGATTTCTTATCTTTCTCTTCTTGTATTTCCATATGACTCCTTCATCAGTTTGCATTGAAAATTTCTTATCCATGTCTTATCCCATCTTAATGATGTTTTGTGATGAGTAGAAGTTTTCTAATTTTAATGAGGTCCAATGTTTGAGTATTTTCTGTCATGGTAAGTACTTTCTGTGTTCTCTTAAGACATCGCTGCATACTCCAACGTTCTGAAAACAGCATCCTGTGTTTTCTTCTGGAAGCGTTTTTGTTTCACCTTTACATTCAGACCCATGACCTACCTCAAATAGAATTATTTTTTGTATGGTGTGAGGCATTTGTCCTGATTCATATTTTTTCCATGTGGGGATGCAATGGCTCCAGCACCATTTTTTGAAAAGACCAATCTTTCCCCACTAATTGCAGTGTGCTGTTGTCATTGATGGTGTTAGTGCCCTGTGTGGATCTCTTTCTGGATGCTCCACTCTGCTCCAGTGGCCTACTTCTCGGTCTGCCTGCCAACAGCACACGAAACTCACCGCTGTAGCTCTCGTGCGTGTGTATCGTCTGTATTCAGATCTCACTTTCTCCAGCCAATCTTGTCTTTCACAGGTCTGTGAAATAATCTCTCTAGTTCAGCAAGGCCAAGTTTTTTCCTTTTTGTTTGTTTGCCCCGTTATTTTTGTTTTTTAGAAATCAAAACAAAAATTATGTTCATGTCCATATGTAAAACTAACAAATGCTGGCCTGTTCTGGCTGGGGATGGAGTGAAGGAGAGGGCCTAAGCCACACATGCAAAGTTTCCAGTTTAGAAGAGGAGACATGTGGAAATATAAACCATGAGTAAATCATGTCATCACAGATTGTGCATAGATTGGAAAACAAAATAGAACTAGAAAACCAATGAGATCATGGACATACGAAGGAAACAATACAGTGAAACAGACCAACAAAAGAAAATGCCATATGTATTACAGGTGCTCATAGGTGGGTCTCTCAAGCCAAGACCTGGAAGATAAGAAGGAGCCCCTCGTGCAAAGGAAAGACTGTTCTGAGCAAGGAGAAAGCAGCTGCAAAGGTCCTGAGACAGGTCATCGCTGGATGTGTTCTAAAAATTTAAGACAGAAGCAAATCTGGCAGTGACATTTCTTAAGTAATACATTCACCTACAACTGCTTTCTTCAGTGGTTGAAAGTTCCCTGAGCATAAGGCTGTGTCCAGTAAATTTTTCTGAATTTCTTAAAAAAGAGCAGAGTGATGACGAGGAAATATTCACGGAAGGGAGTTTTCAACACCTTGTCAGAAACTCAAGGTGCATCACGTGAAAGGCTGACACGGCCACCTTTGGCTTTTCCCAGGGGTGAATTATTTTTCTTGTTCAAGTGTTGGAAAGAGAAAGAAATCAAATTAAGAACCCCACAAAAGCGTGCCCCAGGCCTTACAGTTTATATGCAAAGATTTAATGTCACCCATTTATAACATCCCCATTAAGTTATGAGGTGCTAGTGCTCTTAGTTACCTAAATCATTGCAGAGTGTGAATAAGTAAACAATTACAGTGATAATGTCCCCTCAACCTGGGGTTGGTGAAAGGAAACCATCGACTATTCCACTGACTGCCAGCCACTGCTTTATTATTAATAAGTTCAGTAACAGAAAACTTTGGAAGCATCAGAAATAAAACTCAGCACTTGGAAGAGACTTTTATATAATTAATGACATCGTGCACCAAGGTGGTGAAGCCATCGGTAACACAATGTGTACAGGAACCACAGACCCGTCTCGTGGAGCATTAGAAGGTGTGGGCTCCAGAGGTAGACACATCTGTCGCCATCACTGCTCTCTCATTCGTGGATGTTTCACCTTAGGAAGTCACTTAATATCTCCGTGCCTCCGTTTCTTCATTCTTAAAGGCATGACTTCAATATTACCCACTTCATGGGATGATTGTGACCATTCTATGGTGCAATGGGGCCTGTTGGCCAAATCTGACCTGCTACTGGATATCCATGAGCTTAGAATGGTTTCCAAATGGCTGCCAAAATCCAAAACAAACCCCCAAACCATCTTCCTCGTCCTTCCCTGTTCTTGTCCCATGGTGCCTGACCCTGGGGAACCTACGGCACCAGCTAGTGAGGGTGGAGGAGGCTGAGTGAGGAACAGGGAACAAAGGACCATTCTCCTTTCTAATCCTTATGGCAGCCCAAGCTGATGGAGGCAAGAAATTAGAGAATTAATGAAATCAGAAAAGTTTTATACTTTATCCCTGAAAAAGAGACTATGTTTATATTTTCTGGAAGTGACGCAAACATCTCTGCAGTCTGCCTGAGATTTCATTAAGGGGAACAGGATCTAGTCAAGGAAAGGGGTTTGAAGAGCCAGCGCAGGAAGAATAAAGGTGCTTTCTGTTTTCTGTTCAGAGCCCAGCTCTGTTGATAAATCTCTTACATGTGGGCTTTCCAAGAAGGTTGGGAAAGCTTAAGCCAAGTCAAGAATTCCTTTTCCTGGTTCAAGAAGTCATCACCAGTCCTGGGCCCTGTAGGAGAACTCAGGGCTATCTCAGCTCCACAAACATCTACCTTAAGCAGCAAATTTAACCACTACTTACATCTCATCACACCCAGAACCCGAGGAATCTATGAGACTTTATTCGAGGGAGGGTTGAGGTGGAGACTTTGACACGGGCCGTGTCTCTCAGGGTTTCACTGGGGGTTTCCAGACAAAAACTGTGTGTGCTTATATACATTTTTCTGGGGGAAATGTAGCCTTCTTCCTTTTCTCCAAAGCACTTCTGACATAAAAAAAAATAAAAAAATCAAGCACCACTGGGTGGATGCATGGACGCTGATGAACGATTTGATATAAGAGGAATGAATGCTCCATCCAGCACCCAGGCCAATGGGTCGGGCGCTCTAGATCCAGAGATGGAGTTGTGGCTGGAGACCATCACTAGGGAGCAGGAGAAAGTCAAGCTGCCGTCAGGCCCCACAGAGCCCCCGCCAACTCCCCCAGAATGAGCGTGTCCATCAGAGCGCCCCCCGCCCCTCCCCGGGGCTGCAATGACCGGGCCTTCCCATGTTTTCCTTACTCAGTCACCATATATAGAAGCCCCAGAAGGGACAACTTTGGGTGGGTGGGAGTTCTGTGCAGCTGAGGCCCCCACCCCTGCAGGAGCTGATGGCTGGAGGCGCCTGTGTGGGGGTGGGGTGGGGCGTCCCCTGGGCACAGCTCAGTGTCCAGCACAGGAGGTGTTTCCTGTCTCCCCCAGGAACGGCTGTTTCCCTTCTCTGATTTGTGGTCTTTGCTCAGAGTGTCAAACACATCTACTCAGCTCACCTCAAATGCGCTATCAAACTCTATTTCAGAAGATGCTCCAACATTCAAAGAGAACCAACCTGGAAGCTTGGTTCAGTACCTTTCTCATGAAAGATGCACAATGATAATTTCTAGAACTTTCCCACCACAGTTCTTGAAAACAGGACAAAATTAAAGAATATGTAGCACACCACACAAACTGACCACACAGAAGTATCCTTGGCGCCTTCAGGCACCAGTGTGCCATGTCGCTGGCACGGTAGGATCTTGCAGTTTCTGGTACCTGGGGCTCATCTGCTCACACCACCTTCCAGCAGTGCCCATGTCACCCCAATTACACATTTTACCTTCACAAATGGAGTCCTTTCTGGGACGAGGCTCAAACCACCCAGAAGAATGCTGACCTTTCGCCTTTTCAAGGTCTAACCTCTCAGCTTGGGTATAATCCTGGGCACGTCTCAGAAACAGGAAGCAAAAATGAGAGTTCAGCTGTCAGGCAGCTTTGTGTTGGGAGCACCTGGTCTTCATGGCTCTTTCTCCCCAATTAGAAGGTTTTCTGGACAGTTGGCTTGAGAACTAGGTCATAACCTGCTCAGTTTTCTCCTTTTCAGAAAGGCCGCCGATTCTGTCTCTGTCTATATTTAGTTGTATAAATTCAACTTGTGATTCAACTCTGGAAAAATTGCATTTATTCTAAGACTATGCAACATCATTACATTAGTTTCCTAGCATATTTACGGTTTAAAAGGCTTAGAATGCTCAAGAAAAGAGAAATTAACTTGGTCCTTGATTTACAAAAGACGCATAAATCTGTTTAAAAGAAAAAAATGCAAAAATCAAGTCTGGGAGTTCTTGGTTTTCCTTACTGGAGGTTCACGGAGCGAATCTCCTTAGAGGAGATTCACGAAACTCATTGGAGAAACTGGTCCCTAGATGGCTTGTGACAAAGTTCACATTTTGCTCAAATACTTCTCCTGTTTCTTCCACTGTTTCTCCAGCAAGAAACGACCCCAACCTAGAAGGGACAGGGTCACAGGCAACAATTTAGACAATGGGGCTGTGAACCCTGGTGCTGACTTTGTGTCATCTTGGGGCCACTGGGCACACGTTCTCTTCATGGACCTGATGGTCTTCACCCAAAGGTGGTCATCATGGGTCCAGCCCTCCTCCCATTAGGGCTCATGACAGAAGTGACAGTCCCCTTCCCAAGTGACTCATAAGTTACGGTATTTAAGACGGAGTTCTTATTAGCAAGATTCAATTATTTCTTTAGGAAACACTCACAGGCCTGATAATGAACGCTATAAGAAAAGCTCTGTCTCAAGGACTTTGCGTGTTCCTAGGGAAGATAGCGCATGCCCACAAATAACCACTGTATTGTACAAGGCGGCATGGGACAGACGTTACAATCGGGAAGGCAGAGCTAACGTCTGGCTACACGCAGTATTTCTGTGCATGGGGCCCTTATGTAAGCACACGGAGGGGGCACATTCTCAGTGGATGGCATCTCATTAGGAAGTGGAAGTGTGAGCAGGCTTCTGTTCCTCCAGCACCCGCCCCAGCCACCCCTTATGACACCGACGAGACTCTGTGTTTCCCACATTGTTGTTATGTGAGCACCTCAGTTTTGAAAATAGCTCATTAACTGGAAAACTTTAAACTGAGTCTGATTTCTGTTTCCCGGAACTTTAGCCCCTGGGGTCTGGATGCTTCTGTCTCATCGTTGGTGATCAGCAATGAAAGGCATTTCTAACCGTGTTCTCACTACACACTCAAGTGGGAAGGCGAACGGGTGAAAAACAATTTTTAAAAAATGGTAAGAATGTACCTGTGAGCAGCGCCTCTCTGAACTCTAAGGGCCTTTGGGTTCTCCAGTCTCAGTTTACTCTCTCCGAGAGATGAACTTGACTATTCTAAAGTAACAAGAAGACGTATTTCCTTTATTGTCCAGAAGCAGTTAGGCCCACTTAAAACATCATCCTCTCCATACGTCTTGAAGAGAGTAGAGACTTCTAGATGTTTCTATTGGGAAGGCAGTCTCATGTGTGCGGTGTTCTGACCCTGGCTTGGTCTCAAGAGAATGGCCTTGGGCGTGAAATACCTCCAACCGAGACGCCGAGGGCCCAGCCTGTGCAAACACCTTTCCCTGCTGCAGCCTCCATGCAGCTCCTGTGTTCCGCCTGAGTGTATGTGTCGCATGGCACTGGGCCAACCCCACGGCTCTATCTGTCCCTTCGGGGTGAGCGCTGGGCTCCTGCTGTTGTGGCACAGAAGGGTGTGTGTGGGCCGACTGTCCTGCGTCAGCTGCCAGGCCAGACCTGCTGGTCATGGGAGCCCAGTGCCCACGACCAAAGCTGCTCAGAAACTCATCGGAGAAACTGGTCCCCAGATGGCTTTTCTCTGTGTGAGCAGTGTTGTGTGTTTCTTGGCGACTGTGATACCAGATGCAGTGGGCACAAGTCTTTGGATGTCTGTCCTGTTGACAGGCCACAGATGCCACTTGCTCAGCAGTTTCACAGTGTAAAGTGCTCCGTGGAGTTGTTAGTGTAAGAACGCCCAGCAGGAAGTGGAGTGGGGTGAGCCCGTATACGGAAAACAACCTGACTCTAGGAGGTCGGACCCCAGACAAAACCATACATCATCGGTGGCGTTTTCTGGCCCAGTTGTGGGACACACGAGCTGCTTTTATTTTTCTCTCTTAAGCAAATTCTAAGTCCATAAATTCCACTGAGCTGTCACTGGTGTGGTATAACTTTATACCAACACAGTTATATCGACTCACAATTCTAAAATCAGATTTGAAATATGACATGGAAAATCTGAAGCCTCCGCCCAATCTCTCCTGGACCGTGAATTTAGACCAGGACTCTCAGTCTATGAAATGGAGTAGTTTGCTTCCTTTGTAAGGGATTTAGTTTGCCCTTGTTCCAGAACCTCAGGGCCCACAGCACAGACATAATTAGGGGTGAATCTCTATTCCTTGGTAATCCACGCAATTGGATGAAAAAACTCGTTTGTACGTTAGTTCTCATTCTTAGCAAATGGTTCTTAGATGTGGGGCTAGCTGGCTGCCTTGCTGTCGATGAGAAGAAAGGACACTAACGTTTATAGATCACTGGTCCCAGGGCAGGTGTCAGGCCCCATCCTGAGTGCCCCACACCTGTCGGTGTACTCAGCTACTATTACTGACGTACACACAGGGAAGTACCAGCCAAAGCAGACGTGTGGGCCCAGCCACACTCACTCAGCTGCCCACAGCCCTTGTCCCGGCCGAGCCTTGACTCTCTGCTAACCTGGGCGTGGAAGCCGGGCAGGCTCTGCTGGAAACCACTGAGGCTCTGTATTTGATCTTGTGCCTTTCGAAAACTTCAAAGGCAGCCAACTACACAGGTGTAGAAGACACAGACGCCACTTGGCAATATTTTTTGTGAAAAAGGCCTGAGCTTCAGTTAACTACAGATAAATGTGAACCAGAGTACTGTGTAACTGTCAGTATTAGTTCCTATAAGTAGATGTATAAATAGGTCGGTTCCCCATCAGAGGAATCAATCTTACCAGTATAATGTATGTTTTCTAGAATAACTTTGGAGTATTGTATTCAATTTCTCCCTTGCATTTCAAGGGAGACACTAACAAATTAAAGGGTACGCTGAGAATGGTGAGAGGATGAGGTAGGCAGATGGGTCTGGAAACTGTATCATATGAGAAACGGAGGAAAGGACTTATGATATTTGTTTAATAAAAGGTAGAGGGACCAGGATATTTGCCTTTCAATATCTATAGGAAGTGAGGAGAGATCAACACAGGTCTAGGAAGCACGTACTGTGTGCCCAGCACTGTTCTAGATGCCAGGACATAGTACCTACCCTCAAGGGGGACAGATAATAGGGAACAGGATAGTTATTACGGGGGTGGGGTGAGGTTGCAATTTTAAAATAAAAGGGTCAGGGAAGACCCTATTGATGATGTGACATTTGAACAGATGTGTGAGGGTGCCACGTGGATGGCTGTGGGACAAGCATTCCCAGTGGGGGGCAGCTGGAGCAAGGGCCCTCAGGTGGCAGAGCGCCTGGCGCACAGGAGAGGAGCAAGCGGAGGGGGTGATGGTAAGAGGCAGGGATGGGCCAGGTCAAGGTGCGTCTTGTAAAACACTGTTCTTCACACTCAGCTGGGGACCGTGGAGGATTCGGGAGACAGACTCCAAGGGCGGAGGGTGGAATCGGAAAGCAGCGCTGATCCAGCGGAGGGGGTGGGGCTTGGTCCAGGTGCCATCCTGCAGCCCTTGAGGGCAGAGGGACGGGACCTGTGGCTGAAACCTCGCTTTGGGGCCTGAGGATGGAAGATGGGGCTGTACAAACTGAGACAGCAGCACAGCAAGAGGCCTCGGTGTGTGTGGGGGTCGGGGATTCCACGCTTCAGTCACGTGAAGGTTCAAAGCCTGTCAGAAATGGTGAAGAGAAGGAAGTGGGAATCTGAGTCTGAGATCCTAGCAGGAGGAACAGACGCTGGTTCCAGAGGCAACATCAGGACACATGGACAGTTAGAAGAAAGAGCACACAGCAAGTGGGGTTGCCCACAGGGCGCTCTCATCATCAGGGGCTTCCCCACATCCGACTGGGTCCAGCCAGACGCAAGTGTACCAGGCATTTTTATCCGCACGTGGGGGTTGCATGAGTGGTTTGTAAGGTCACTATGGCTCTAAGATCCTCGCATTCACTGCCATGGCTCTTGAAGTCAACACATAACCCGAGGGAGTGACACACCTCATGCAGGGAGAGCATCGATGGCCAGAGGCTCCGACCTCCGTGGGTCCTTTACTTTTTACACTTGTATTTACATTCCCAACCCCTCTGCTTAAAATGTCCAATATAAGCAACTCCCCAAGGAACTACCAGAATTCTTCACAGGATCAATAAGCCAAATTGGAAGAAAATTGTCAAAAAGAAGCCTGCACAATAAGCAAGGCCTCCTGTTGGAGACAAAACACGTGTTCTTACAAGAATAATGAGAATGAAACTCGCCCGAAACATGCTGTCCTCGGTATTCACAGGCAGGTTGCAGGAGGCCTGGGAAACTGTGAACGAAAGGGCCCTTCTGAGTGTTGATGCGCGCGCAGTCCCGGGGAGGCCACGTCACACTGTCACTTTCAATTAGAAGGCAACTGGCTTCGTGAGAAAAACGCTCCGTGTTTGGTATCGTTTTCCACAAATATTATTTTACGTTTTGGACAGAATTATATTTGCATTTCTGGCATCACTCTCTATCTTGTTGTGCTCTTTTATTTTCCTCAAAGCATATATCACAATGTAAAATGATCTTGTTTATTTAATTGCCTATTACCTTCCCAAAAGTTTCAGTTCCAGAGGACAGAAACCTTCTCCGTCAAGATAATGTACTTGTTTGTCAATATTTCTCCATTTTCTCAATTAATCCATGTTTAGTGTAGAAAAGTCAGACAATAAACTCTACAAAGAGATGAAAGAGGAAATGTTGCCGCAAATTCTATCTCCTCCCCTCAGAACCCACCGTTAACACCTGAGGGTTTTTCCTTTTGTACTTATTTCCATGCAAATATTTGTGTAGTTTTTACAAAATTAGGATTACACTACATATATACTTGTATGATCTGTTTCTCTCACTTAAAAATATATTCTACTTTCCATGAAATTTTCTTCTAATTCAGATTAACTCTCTAACCCGAGTTGGAGAAAACAGGATGATCAATTTATGTTTATTGAACTTAGTGAAGTTACAGCCTTTTGGACATGGGTCGCAGGATACAAATATAGTACCTGAAAGGATGTTATTAATTAGAGGACTTAAATAGATTCAGCAAGAAAAGAAGCTGACAATATGAGTCTCTAAAGGATGTAATCTGTGTGGCTGGGTCAATTCTAAGACAATAGTTTGAGATGGGAACCAAGAGTACTGAACGGAGCTGATGGAAGCAAAAGGCAGTCTATTGTTGTAAATGTTGTCTCTAGCATCTCTTAAGTAAAATTTAGGACATTTTGACCAGCTCCCGTGGGATTAAGGGCCTGGCATTTGGGGGTCAGGGCGAGGGACGTCCATGGTTAGTGGTTACTGTGGACTGAATACTTGTGTCTTCCAAAAGTCATATGTTGAAATTTGGGCTGTGATGATATTTGGGAACAGGCCTTTGGGAGGTGACTAGGTCAAGAGGATGGGGCCCCTCTGAACAGGGTTAGTGCCCTTCTAAGAAGACCAGGAGACAGCTTTCCTTAATACCCCCTCTCTCTTTCTGCCGTGTGAGAACCCAGCAGAAGGCATCCAGCTGCAAATCAGGAAGCAGGCTGTCACCGAGAACCTGACCACATTGGCACCCCCAGTCTCAGGCAGAAGCCTCCAGAACGGTGAGAAATAAACGTGTGCTGTTTACAGCCCCCCAGTCTATAGTGGCCTGAACTGACTAAGGCAGCGGTCACAAAAAGGTTAGGTAGGAGGGAAAGGACCTAAGGGCACCTGAACTTGGCGTTCACAGTGGTAAGTACGCACTGCGTGCTGGGGTGGTGTGGGGGTCACAGGCTACCCTCAGGGCCTCCACTAGAAGGGCTCATGAACTAGGACAGACGTGATCCTCATAGTTACAATTTATTACAGCAAAAGGATACAGATGAAAGTCAGCAAAGGGAGGAGGACGTGGAACAGAGTTTCCCGTTGTCCTCTCCCACTTGAGCCATGCAGACCACACTTATTTCTTCCAGGACAATGCTGTGTGACAATGTGTATGAAGCATTGCCAACCAGGGAAGCTCACCCAAGCCTTGGTGTCCAGAGTTCTTATGGGGGGGGGGTCAGTTACATAAGCATGGCTAACCACCCTTGTGGCTAAACTTAGCTCCAGCCCTTTCAGAGGTCAGGCTGTTACTGTGTGACCCAATGGCCCTCACCAGAAGTCCCACTGGCCCTAGACTGTCTGGTGTGGCTGCAGGCCCCCAGCTAAACAAAGGCAATATACTCTAAGTTACCTCCCAGGAGCCCAGTCAAGGGCCAAACCTTTCAGGTACAGGGTTTGGACAATCCAGACCTACTGACAGCCCTTTCCTGCACAGGCCCCCTGCGCCAGTGGCTACCTACTCACCTAAGCTGTGCTTTAAACTTCTCCTGGGCTGTCCATACCTGACTTGAAGTTCGTCCCAGGGCTGAATGACAGAGGCAGAGCCCTGACAGGCATTCCTTCCTGCTCAGCTGCTTCTCTTCCCTTGCTCTCGAACTCGATGAAGAAACTAAGGATTCATTGAGGGCAGATGGACGTGCTCTTCCCGATGTGTTGATAGTCGAAGAGTAGATGAGCTAAGCAAGGAAATGCTAGCTACATAGATGAGAAAACCTTGGGTTGTGCTCAGAGCAGAAGGCAGCTATTAGGAATCTAATGGAACCACGTAGAACGGCTGCTGTTTAGACTCCAGGGTACGTGCACGGATCAGTGAGCCCACATGTGGGCTGACAACACAACGCAATGTCAGTCCAAGGGCAGAAATGGCGATGGTGCTGTTGGGGACTGTGACCTTCTTTATCAGGATGTTATTATTTATGCCTTTAGCAGTGACATCATTCGAGTCATTACCAGGGTCTCCGTAAAAAGCACTATTTATTAACTGTCACAAATAACTTCCCTAAGAAGCCTAAAGAATTTTGCTAGACAAAAATCCTCAAAGTGAACAAAGGACCCAAACACACACACACACACACACACACACAGCCCTTCCTATGCCACACACATGGGCTTAAGGAACATTGCACTCAACACCAGACAGTTTTTAAGGCATCTGATAGACATAAAGCACATGACAAGATGACCAATCTCATGAGTCATCACGGAAAGGCTAGGGGCAGCCACACTTAGCAGATCGTCACCGTTTAGAAAGACTGACTCTAGGAACCACTGGTGAGAATGTGACTCAGTAGGGACGCCCATGCACTGGACAATAGGCACAGTGACCTTGGAAAGTTGTCTGGCAGGACCCATTGCCATTGATGATGGCCACGGCCAGTCCAACGTCAGGGACAGGCCCTGGGGGAAGTCTTGCCCACATGCTCACAGGACTTGTTTAGAACACCTGTGGCCACACGGTTCATAAAGGCAAACAATGGGAAGAGCAGAAACGTCTGTCCCCAGGACGCCAGGCAGATGCCCCACGGAACGGCCACAGGATGGGTGCTATGTGGTAGTCGCTGTGGGTGTGGACCCCCAGCTTCCAGTTGTAAGCACCTGGGACTGGAGCCTGATCGACTCTTGCCCAGCAAGGCTGGGCGTTCTGGGTATTCCAGCCCCCAGCTCCGGAGAGCAGCCCCAAACAACGACTGGAAGCTGGTGGATAAATAACTGTGGCTCCACTATCCCTCAGAGGCCATTTCTATGCAAGCTCCCAGAGCGCCCAGTGGGGTGGGGCCCCAGTGGTCCACCGAGCTGCTTGTCTTTGCGTTTGTTCATTTGGAGATGGTCTGAAGAGGCAAAGGGAAATGTCTTATTACTTAATATTTACTATCTATTACTATTATTTTTATTTCCCTCCAAATAATTGACCTGGGCCCCAATCCTTGTCTCAGAGCTGGCCTTTGGGGGAAACCCAGGCGATCACCTGTCTTGGGGAACATTCCAGCAATCCTTTGTAAATGCCCCAGGCTTGCCAAGCCTCCATTGATAGCAAGAAGCATTGATTGTCTCTAACCCCTGCTGTCCCTCAGCTGCCTCCCCTGCACCCAGGAGGACAGGAAGGCTGTAGCTCTGGGACACAAACAGGAGACTTCCAACAGCTTGTCTAACTCACCAGCTCTGCTGAAGGGGGTTTATCCCCGTCAGACGCCTCTGTGAAGCGTCGGGAGGGCCCGCTGTCCTCATCATACAACTTCACGTCAGAGGCCACACACACAAGACTTTTGCTCTCATCTCAGACACTCAGACGCCTCGGAACAAGTTAGACATGTTTCTAAACAAAAACACACAAAAGTTTTGATGAAGGACTTTGTTAGACACTTGTCTCCCCTCGTCATCACATTCCAGAAAGTCCGGCTGCCCCTCAGACTGGGAAGGGGTATCGAATAACCACCAGGTTGGCTGACTTTCAAATGAAAATGTGTACCAGTAGCCGACTCTGATGGCATCTGAAAATGGACATTTTTAGTACCATTTGCTTCTTGGTAGTAAGGACTATTCAGATAGATGATTAAGTATGACATAAAAGAAAAAGTATTTGGGAACCCTAATTTTATTTACAGCAAAAGCTAATCAGGCTAAAATTATTCTAACTTGAACCTGGTCACTTTAACTAAAAGCAGACTAAATCCTGAAAAGGACGTTAAGTTCCCCAAATCTGATTTAATGAGGGTGAAAGCTGGAACGTGCCATATCTTTTTAGGTTGCCTTAAATCTCTTCTGGGACAAGAAGGGTTAGAAAACGGGGTGACCACATAATTTTTTTTGGGTCTAAACTGAGAGAATTCTGAAATTGGAAAATGATGCTAAAATATAAATAATTTTTAAAATATTTTATTGGCTGACAAATAGATTTCATTATATTGGTGGATCTATCAAATAGCTTTTCAAAAACTAGTTTTAAATAATAAATATTTAAACATCCCAAATCTGTGTGCATTAAAGGAAATACAATTTTAAATTCTTTACATTAATTATCTGAATACTAGAAATAACATGGGAAGAATAATCATTCTTGGCAGCTCTTCACATATTTCTCTGTGTTATTAGCCATATCTACTCCTAATACCATGTCACCGGTATATTTCTGAAAAACAAAGTTTTTCAATATTGTTCTATTTTATTTTTCAGAAAATTGCCTGCAATCTTCTTCCAAGTGTTTTTTCATGAATTTGAAATCACTGACACCTTCGATCGATTCTCCTCAGTCAACCATGATATTTGAGATGGTAAGAGTGCTTCTGTCTCCAGGTACAGTGGTAGCTGGTAAGCTCAGACAACTCCGATGCATGGAGGCTATTATCAACTCTATTATTTTTGTATTAAAATGTGTAAATATTTCAGTACAAATTTTTACAGATCCTGTATTTTTGCTTCCATTCAGAATACCTGCTGTTGACAAATATTTTTATGACTCAGCACTTGTGAAATAAGTTAAGTCTATTTATGGTTCTTTTGAGTGTTTAACTAATCAAAGATGCGGGAAAATTGTAAGAACTGGGTATCAATTTACAAAATTAAAAATAGGCGCTCTATCAAAAGATTCTTCCTGCGAGCATAGAAATTCCCAAACACAATTTTAGAATTTTAAAATGAAATCTTGTGCATGATTTGAGCTGACACCATTTATGTTGTTTACTTCCATACTTGCTTTTGTGGGGACAAATTTCAATACCTTCCTGATTGCAGACTTTATTTTCAATAATTGCATTTTGCTAAGATCTTCAAGTGCTGACAATCTCTTGGTACTTTGTGATTACTTTAATTAAAATTTCCAAGTGATTTGAGAAAAAGGGCATCTAAAATTTGGAAGATATATATATATATATATATATATATATATATATACACACACATATAAAAAGTCACTACACTGTAGAATACTTAAATAGTTTTCTCTAAGGTTCAAACATTTCTAAAATTCATCGATGATAGAAAGCAAAGAGAGAAAGTATTGAATTAAAAAAAAATTTCACATCTGCATCATTTAAATAACTTTGTATCTCAGTTACTCAGTGTATACATAAAATACTGTAAACTGTGACAGGCAGAGTTTCTGTTTCTATGGGTAGAATAGTGCTGGATATTTGAAAACAATTATGTGTGCACCACAACCAGTTCCAAGTACATTTTTGTCCCATAGGTTCTACAATTTAGTAAGAATGCTCTTTTTACCTTGACATAGTTCTCCATCAAAATTTATATTGTATTATCACAGCCCCAAAATGATTTTATCTTCAATGTTGAACTTTTAAACTGAATTTCCCATAGCATTTACAGTAGTTTCAGATGTTTCACCTTCAACAGGAAGGATTTTCAAAGGGATATATTCATATTAGGTAATGTGAATTGGAGGGAAAAAAACCAAACTGTTATTGGAATTTTCTGATTTTCTATTTGCAACATCTCATGACCTTGATACAAAACTGGCATCCTTTAACTGTAGGAGATTCTTCTGCTAATAAATCGACAGCTATTGCTTCACTTTCAGTACGCGTGCAACAAAATTTTGGGGTAAAAACGGGCAACGTTAATTTAGAACAGTCATTTGATTGAAATGAAAAGTCGTGCTTCACAGAGGACGATGGAAGTGTACCTCCTGCAGCTGCTCATGTTGCGTTGTCATCTGTGAACTCAGTCTTCTTAAAGTGACAATTAACTTTTGAAGTAGATACTGAAGCTTCTTCAGCAGGGGTGACTTTTTCTGGTTTTCATGTGGGGAATGCCATCACCATGGCCCCCAAGGTGGATGGTAAATGTTGACAAGCAATTTGTTGATCTTGGGTAGTTGTCATCAACTTTCTAGAGAGATAGAAATTCAATCCTTAATTTTTATTAAACATGCACTTTTTAAATTTAGTATGTTTTTAAATTTTATATATATATTATTTTTCAATTACAGTTAACATTCAAAGTTATATAAGTTTCAGGTGTACAGCACAGTGGTTAGATATTGACATAATTTATGCAGTGACCCCCCCCCATTAGTCTAGTACCCACCGGGCACCATACATAGTTATTACAATACTACGGACTATATGCCCTAAGCTATACTTTACATCCCCATGAATAATTTGTAACTACCAGTTTGTGCTTCTTAATCCCTTCACCTTTTTCACGCATCTCCCTAACTATGCCGCTCATCAGTTTGTTCTCTGCATCCATGAGTTTGTTTCTGTTTTGTTTGTTCATCAAACACGTACTTTTGTTTTTCATTTTCAGTTTCCTACGGTAAGGGCTTCTTGCAAAATACACAAGGCATTCCCAAACGGTAGAACACAGAACTGATTGTTGCTTTACTCCGTGCAGTAAAGGCCCACAATGCAGGAGCAGGAGTATCCAGATTATTCTACCACGCTCACCAGCAGGGCTCCTTGCTCTCCACTTCTCAGATAAGTTCACACGCATGCATGTATCCTTCACTGCGTTTCTCACGGGCCTCACCCACAGTTTCACACACTTTGCAGGAGAAAGCGCAGGCAGTCAACCTGAGTGCACCCCCCACCCCAGGACTGGAAGGGGTTAGCCTCTCCTGTCTGAGCTCACTCCATTTTACCAGCAACCTGCTTTGTCTTATCAGCGAGATGTTGAAAGGTGGGCAGCAGTTCATGTTGGAAATGGCCAGGAAACCGGGGGCGGACTTGCTAACTGGCTTTCCAATTTAGGCGAGAACTCTGTCCCCTGCTCACATGTCTCACACATACCAGACAAGATGGCGGCCAGAGCTTTGCGTACACCAGTATGCTTTCCATCAGGGCTTATTCTAAGGCAGCTACTGATAACACTGCCTTGTTAGAAATGAGAAATCTAAGACAAATCCTAACCGGGACAACAGATATAAAGTGACACTGTCTCAGGCAAATCAGGAAGTGTGGTCACCCTGGTGATGGTAGATAGACGCATAGATGACAACTAGGTAGGTGACAGGTGCATAAATAGTTGATAGATCACACATAGATGACACATAGATTATGCAACGATGATAGACAGACTTACAGTTTTGCTAACTGACAATTAATTTCAGAGCCGACTGTGCTGTTGAGCTGACCAACAACATTTGGCAAATTTACCACTTTGTGAAATGAGAAGCACAGCATGCGTTTGCTGCATGTTGAAAAGTCTCGCACTCCAGGACTCATAATTAATCTGTCTGAGTTTTAGTTTCCCTATTTAAAAAACGAAGGCAACGAGCACTTCTGCTCATGATACTGAGGTGTGATATTGAATAAGAAGAGGTCTGTGGACAGGCTTTGAAAATGTGAACTCAAAACGTTCTCTTTTCACAAGAAAAGGATCTTGGGTACAGAAACTCAGTCGTCCCAAACACTTCACATTTCCGTCAGCGATAGCAGGGCAGAAAAACATGTTATTTCTTATCTGGCAACATCGGAAACGTGGAGGACAGATGACAGTTCATAGTCTTACAGAGACTGCCTTGTCTTCCAACTAAAAGATGTCACTTGTGTGTGATTTTCTAAATGAGTCCTACTCCTCACAGGTAACCACTTTTAACTTTTTTTATTAGGGTAAAATGTACGTAATATAAAATTTACCATCTTAACCATTTTTGAATGTCCAGTTCAGTGGGATTAGGGACATTTACCCTGTCGTGCAGCCGTCACAACCCTCCGTCTCCAGAACTGTCTCATCTTCCCAAACTGACAGTCTGTCCCCATCAAACACTCCCTCCCTCTCCCTCCCGCAGCCACAGGCACCCACCTGCTACTCTCTGTATCTAAGAACTTGACAGCTCTAGGTCCTCATAGAAATGGAATCGTATTGTATGTATCTTTTGTGTCTGGCTTATTTCACTTAGGATGATATTTTCAAAGTCCATGCATGTTATAGCAGGTGTCAGAATTTCACTGCTTTTTCAGGCTGAGTAATACTCCATTTATGTATAAGTGGAATATACTGTCTAGATACTTATAAAAATACCACATATAAAATATAGAGACCACATTTTGTCTCTTCATCATCAATGGACACTTGGGTTGCTTCTACTTTTTTTCCATTGTGAATAATGCTGCTTTGAACATGAGTGTGCAAACCTCTGTTAGAGCTCCAACTTTCAATCCTTTTGTATACACACCCAGAACCACTTTTAACATTTGGCATTTTCCCCCCAGGTCAATCTGCTCCAAAACTCTAAAGAATATGCTTATAGAGCTATGGTTTTATTTTTAAATTTGAGTCTCCGTTACTTCTCTGCTCTGTCAGATGACGTTGCTTCCGTATCCACCCCTCCATGCCCCTCAGCCTCCCAACATTGGAGTTAGTAAGCGGGTTTCCGCTACCAGGTGTTTACCGCAGACCTAAGCAGAACACTCTGCTCACAGTCTCTTCCCAATGTATGGCTTCCGCCTGGTGGCCCTTCCTTTGCGCTCAGGGACATGGCTTCATCTGTTGGTCCCTCCACCCTCTGGGTGGAAACAGCTTCCTGTTGCTGCTGAACGGAGGTCTCACCAGCTTCCCTGTCTGTCCCCCTGACAAACAACAAATCTCTGTGAGCCGTCACTCTCATCTCTTTATATGAACCTTCTGCCATGAAGCTGCTAATCCATGCCTTCCTCTCTCTCTGTGTAATTTCTGGTTTGGCCGGCGTACTTCCTCCAGAGCTCACAAGGAAAGCATGTGTGTGAGTCCTATTTTTCTGAGTCCTTGCATGTCTGATAACTTCCTTTTCTAAACCCTCATGAGAGTGACAGTCGGCCCTGTCTCCAGGTCTCCATGGCCCCTGCTCTTATGTCTGTAATGGCACCTACCTGAGTGTTTCCATCTGTTTTCAAGTCTGCTCTCCCACTCGACTATGAGCTCCTTAAACACCGGGGCCTTCTTTTATTAAACTTTTAAAGTCTTTGCACCCTGAGTCTGAGAATGCTAGAGGAGTGTATTGGTTGCTATTGCCACAATAATGCTGCATAACAAATCACCCCCAAAATGTTCGTGTACAGTAACAAGCATTTGTTTTTGGCCTACGTGTGTGCTGGTTGGCTGGATTTGGCTGAGGCAGGCTGGGTTTGGCTCTTCTCGGCCCCAGGTGTGAGTTTAGTTCATGTCTACTCTGTGTGTCCCTCATTCCAGGATCAGGGGGCGACCCACAGCACATTCTCATGGTGATGGCCTACAGGCAAGAGCGCTAGTCCCACCAGATGAGCACGTTTAGGCCTTTGCGTCTCACCTGTGAACACCCTATTAGCCAAATCATGACGTATGGCAGAGCCCAGCATCCAGAGGTGGGGGACTGCTCTGCCCACCATGAAGCCATGGCAAAGATGGGATGTACAGGGACTGAAGAGATCATCTCAGGAACTCAGTCTACCCCAAGGAACTTAAATATTTATTGTATCAACAAATATAGAACATTCAAGAGATTCAGAAAGATTCCTCATTTATTGTATAGAATACAGAAGCTGCCAATTTACCCACACGTGAGACCAAATTTTGGGAAGCTGCTTATGTGTCCCTCGGCTTCACCTCACCCATTTCTAAAGGAGCACTGACTGTCACAAATCAACCTGGAGGGTTAGAACCCCAGGGCTCAGTGTCCTCACCTGACTACAACCTTGGCTGGGATTGTCCGGCCGCATCGTGAAGCGATGCAGCATGACCTCATCTGGGCAATGGCACCTCCAGCCAACATCACCATGTCCTCTGGTAACATTCACTCCTGCATCCAAAGCCAGCAAAAGGCTAAAGCCACCTTAGATCCATGTGGCCATCGATGGAATTGTCCATCGCTGTACGATGGGTTTTGGCGCATGTACGGGAGTTAGTCACACGCTCGTGAAGGAGCAAATATTTTGGCTGATTGTTGCTCTTTGCTTCATGTTTCCCCTTTTGATTGTTTGTGGGATCCCATTAAAGGAAACCGAGGCAGAGGGGCCCTTTCTAGATTCCTGCCCACAGACACTAATCCTGGGGATTGTCATGCAATGAAATTTGTTTGTAAGGTTCGTTGTTGTCAAATTGGTGCAGAATTTCCCTTCACAATTTGTAGAGAGGCAGAGGTCAGGAATAATATGCATAAACATTGATTTCCTAAACAGTTACTTCTTACTCTTAAAATGATTTGGGAAAGTCGATGGGAATACATTTTCATAATGTAGCAGAAAACGTTGAATAATTTAATCGGTCTTTCCGAATACCTGTTTGTGCAATAAAGGTGAGGCACATACCATGCAGGTTGTCTGGAGTTGTTCAGGGAGGGCTATCTGCCCAGCAGGAAGGACAGAGAGACAGGGAATGACAAAGGAATATCATTGAACCAATGAGTGGTCATGAGCTGCAAAACCAGCTATTTAGTTCCTATCACTTAGGGCTGGAGATGAGAAATAACCCAGAGACAACCCCACTGCTAATTACTGCTGATAGGATGTCCTCACTGCCAGTGTGGCTTGTACTTCGTTCTCAAGGGCAACAACCCTCCAGTGTTTGTGTGGAGAGATGAGGTTTTGCCGAGAAATGTCTCTTTATCACCATTCTCTATAAACACGTGATTTATGTGGCGGCCTTATCTCTACTACCTCGCTGCCGTTACAGCACTAGGTTCTAAGAAACCCATTGCTTTTGTCCAGGGTTTCTCAGCTCCGGCCCCGGGGACGTTCTTTGTTGTGAGGGCTGTCGCGTTCAGCAGCATCCCTGGTCTCTACCACTAGATGCCAGTAGCACTGCTCACCCAGTATGACAACCAGAAATGTCGCGGGCACTGCCAAATTGTTCCTTGAGGGAGCAAAATCGCCCCTGGTTGAGAACCACTGCTTTAGTCTGATCTAAAAACAATTATGTGCTTGGTAATCAGGGACATGCAGATTAAAACAAGAATTAAATACTGTTTCTCCCATCAGGTTTGCAACAATGTCAAGTCGGATAATGTAGAATGTTGGCAGAAGTACAGGAAGCAGGCTGTTCCTCGCAGGAGTATTGGAGTGAGTGTTTTTTTTTTTGGGGGGGGCAGTCGGTAGTTTCTATTAAAATGAAAAAGGCACATATCCAATGACAGAGGCCTCTTTTCAGTATCAATCCAGGAGAAATAATGACAGTTTTAGATGAGGAAGCATTTAAACAATGTTCATTGCAAAATAGCTTGGTATAGTAAAGAATGGAAAACCTACGTGTCCATCAATAGAATAGCTAGTTCAGCAGTGGTGACGGGTGCTATGGACTATTTTGCAGCAGCTGAAAACAATTAAGTACATCTGTGTACACCAACGGTATGGAACACCGGTACACAGCATTAGGGAAACGAAAAGCAAATAGAATGAAAGGTACAGAGTAATTTCATTTATGTTTCTCACACACAAACGTGATGTTTTCTTCAGTTGCATGTTTGTGTCTGTAAGTAGGAATACATGGGAAAAGACCTGGAAACATCCCCTCGGGGTGGCAGGGCCACTGTGACCCCCGTCTCCTTTCCCTTAGGGCCTGGCAATGGTGTGGTGGTAACTGCTGGGAGGGCAGAAGGATGGGGTGGAGGTTGAGGGTGAAGGAGGGGCTTTGAGAGCCCCACCTCTCGCAGACGTGGCAGACATCTAAGAAGCAGAGGACGAGGGCTGTGGGGAAAGAGGAGGAAGGAGGAAGGTGTGCGGGACCATAGCACAGGCCAGTGACGGCTCAGAAGCAGGGCGTCGTCCACATGTTCACAGCAGACTCATTCACAATCGCCAGAAGGTGGGAACAACCCAAGTGCCCATCGACGGATGATGGATGAACAAGATGTGGTCCATCCAGACAGTGGAGTATTATTCAGCCTCAGAAAGAAACACTGATACACGCTACAGTGTGGATGGACCTTGAAAACATCACGCTAAATGGAAAAGCCAGATGCAAAAGGCCACATATTCTACGGTCCATTTACATGAAATGTCCAGAATAGGCAAATCTAGAGAGACAGAAAGCTGACTGGTGGGTGCCATGGTCTGGTGGGTAGATGGGGGTGGGAAGTGACTGGTAATGGATGTGGGGTCTTCTTTTGGGGGATGAAGTGTTTGGGAACCAGACAGAGGTGTGGTGGTTGTACAACATTGTGAATGTACTAAATGCCACTGAATTGTACACTTTAAAATGGTTACTTTATGTTATGTGAGTTTCATCTCAATAAAAAGAAACTAAAAAAAAAAAAAGTAGAGCACCGCTTATTGTGAGAATGAGATGGAATCAGCTGTGAGGCCCACAGCCTGAATCCCTTCATTCAGAAATGACTCTCCCACAACCAGAGCTGAGGGAGAGCCCTTCCCGAAGTGGCTGTTTGTGGTCAAAGACACAGGGACATTTTCACCCTATTAATGAAAGGCATATACCTGGACTCCTGATAAAACACCAAGGTAATAATTCAACTTTGTGGAATGCTTGGTAGAAATATCTGAAGAAGGCATTGACCTTGCTTTTAAGGCCTCAAGGTGTAGAAACAGTCATATAAACAAATAATTGTGTGATAAATCGAGGGCCCCAACCATGCTTACTATTTAAGGAAAACACAAAGAAAGAAATTATTAACTCCCTTGGAAGCTTTAAATGGAAGCAAACGCTGGGCTGGTCCTTAGTTTTGCCAGGTGGGTCTCTCTTGTGGGGGAAGAAGGGTGCTCGGCAGCAGAGAGCCTGAAAGCATCTCTAAGATGCAGATAAAAATACCCATTTCGTGATGGTATGATAATTAGATTTACCACGTCCCCAGGCTTCGAGCGAGGAAGGGAAGGCTCTCCACGCTCAGAGCACATGCTCTTGGTTCCCCTCCTCAGCTCCATTGTCCATTATCCCTTCATTGTCTCAAATCTCTTCTCAAACCCCAGACCCACACCCCGTCCCAGCTCCCATCCTCATTGTAAGAAAATGACCTTGTGCCCTTCACCACTGAGAAAAGAGAAGCCACCAGTTTGAAATTTCTTCAACTTCCCAGTCCATGTCCACAGGTCTCCCTCCACCCACGAGGTCCCCCCTCCTGTCCATGGCTACAGCAGAGGGGCGGCCATGCAAGGAAAGGAAGACACTTCGAAGAAAAACATTCAAGCAGGTCTCAGGCACTTTCACAGCAACATTTAACGCAAGCAAGAAAGATTAGAAATCCCTCCAATATTCTCATGGGAAGATGAAGTGAGCCATGATTTTACATCCAGCCAAAGACCCTTACAGTGTAAAGGCCACAAAAAATGCTTTCAACGTGGAAGAACTAAGGAAACGGCCTTCCAGGAGTCCTTGTTTGGGCCATGACTGGACGGTCTCCTCCAGGCAAGCAGCTGGGGCCAGAAAAGAAGGAAATGCTTCATGTTCTTTTTATGAAAAGAGCATAACCCTGGTATTCATACCCGAAAGACTGCAGTGGTATTAGACGTGACACCACTGCTACTGATAATAGTAACAATAATAATAAGCTATCGGCCATCTTCACTCATGAATATAGATGCAAAAATTCTAAATGAAATATCATATTAGTGAACAAATCCAGTGACATTTTCCAGTACTTCATGACCCAGTAGGTAATTATGTGAGGAATATAAGAACAATTCAATCTGAGGAAATCTAAGAAAATAACATAATTCAAAGGGAAAGGAAAAGATCATCTTCATTTTGTGCTAAAAAGGCATTTGAAAGATTTCAATATCCATTCTAATTTTAATAAAAAAGCACTCAAAGAAATAGGAATCGATGGCTACTCCCTCGTCCACCAGGAATTCATGATAAAATATATCTGTCCCAGCTCAAAATCCAGTATCAGTCTTAATGGAGATCCCCGAGAAGTATTTTCACTACAATCAGTGGCATCGCCTTGGTATCTGCTTGCACCACTGTTAACAGTGCCCTGGAGATTCTCGCACGTGCAGGCAGACAAGACACACCACCTTGCTAAAGGGAGCAAGTGGTGAGCCAGCCTCTGGGTCCAGTTGCCAATCTGTAGAAAATTCGGAGACCAGAGTGTCACACTGAACGGCCCGGTGGGGGTGCCATCAACCAAAAATACCCCAGATTTTTCCACAAATTGCAAGAAAAAAAAACGATGGAAGAGCTAGCTTGAGATTAAATGAGATTTAAACACATAGCACAGTTTTTAAAAAGTGGGCAAGACTGAACTATAATGTGCTAGGAATGCACACTGGGTGATGAATTTATTGAGAAAGGCAAGGAAGTGACGTGTCACTTTGTGGAGAGAGAGGACGCTGCCATCGGAAGAGACAGACGGCAGGGTGTGAGGAGGCTCTCCTTGACTTTGACTTGGGTGTTGCCGACCTGGGTGGTTGCCTTGAAACCACTCATTAAGTGTGCACCTCTTTGTGTGTTTTTCTGCACCCATGTTTAATTTTACAATAAGAGGGTTTTTAAAAATGTTAAACTCTGAGTGGCATAAAACACCATAAGCTAATCAAAAGTCAAAAGACAAATTGCAAGAACGTGTTGGCAATTTATATCAGAAGCAAAGGATTGACTCTGATGGTATAAGGAGTTCTTCCAAATTAATAAGAAAAAAAGCAACTGTTGATTAGAAAAGCTGACAAAAGATATGAACAAAGAGTTAAAAAAATATACAAAAGATACTCAGCTTCCCTCATGGAGGTTTATATGATGCTGTTTGCCAGTATTTCCAGTTCCCCTTCTTTTGGGCCCATATACCTTTGAGGTCATGTGACTGGCTTCAGCCAATGAAATTAAGCACAAGTGAAACATGTCACT
Organism: Rhinolophus sinicus; assembly: GCF_036562045.2. NCBI lineage: Eukaryota > Metazoa > Chordata > Mammalia > Chiroptera > Rhinolophidae > Rhinolophus > Rhinolophus sinicus. The sequence goes on from NC_133759.1 coordinate 108,667,889, forward strand.
GGCCTGTAGAAGATGCTCCAGTGTTCTCTTCACCTGCCAAAAGTGGCCATGGTGGCGTATTCAGGACAGAGGTGCCCGAATGAGCTGGCACATGGACGGCAGTTGCTGGACAGTCACTGAGTTCCGCCAGGGACTGCATGTGAGTGGGAAACAAAGCCTTCCTGTTTTAAGCCACTGAAATCTTGGGGTTGTTTCTTACAGCAGCATAACCGTGCCTATCCTTGGGCATGCGTGCAGCAGCGTTTCAAATATTCTCAGTGTGCCCTTTGATAGTTACTCTCTTGGTCCAGACGAGAAAGAAAAGCTGCTGTTCCCCAGGGTAAGTGACCAACTGCATTCTACACCGTGGGAAGGCTGCTAAATGCAGCGGATAATATGAAAAAAATGACATCCATTTGAACAGAGCTGAATATCTTTATATTTCAATATTCTGCACCATAGACAATATGTTTTGATGATCACACGATTTCATTTATTTTGTGATCTCAACAAATGCACTCTATGATGAAAGAAATAGCCAACACTTTTTTTTTAATTTCACTAATTTATTCAACAAATATTTATTGAATGCCTACTCCAAGTCAGGCACTTTTCTGGGTGATACTTTAAGAAACAGAGGAAATAAAAATTCCTGCTGGCCTAGAGTTTACATTCTAGCAGGGAGAGGCAGACAATAAACAAACACAGTGTGTAAATAAAGGGCACAGCGTGACAGAAGGTGTTAAGGGCTCTGGGAAAAAATAGAGCAGGATAAGAAAGATCGGGAATATTTGGGGGAGGTGTTGGTATTTTGAATGAGTGGTCAAGAGAGAACTTACTGAGAAGGTGGCCTTTGAGCAAACATTTGAAAGAGGAGAGACATTAAGCCATATAGCTGTCAGGGGAAGTGTGTTCCATGGAGATGAAACTGTTTGTGCAGAGGCCTTGGGGTATTAGAAGGACAATAAGGAGGCTGGAATGGAATGAATGAGAACATATGAATGAAAAAGAGGAAAGGGCTGAGAGAGAGACCAGTTGGAGGCCCCCGCAATAATCCAGCATACAGAAGCAGAGGAGGTGATAGGGGGCACTCAGATTCTGGGTTCATAATTTCAAGGTGGAGGCTACAATATTCCTGATGGTTTGACAATGAAATGGAAGAGAAAGAGAAGCATCAGGAATGTCTCCAATGTGTTAGGCTGAGCAGCTGCAAGGGAGGAGATGACACAGCTGTTCTGCTGTGGCAGAATAGACTTAGGAGGTCTCTTTTCCTCTGCCTACTGGCTCTGATTTCAAGACCAGTGAAACTGGAGTCCAGGCTATGGGCCTTCACCCAGCTGCCTGGGACACATAGAAGCAAGAAACTGGCACTTTTCAGCCAGTCTAGGATGATGCATTTCTTCCTGCCATCCATCAAGAACGTCCTGCAAAGGGCTCACTCAGCAGATTGCTGGGTGTCTTCCCAAGTTCTTTGCTTTTTCCATGTTAATGGAGTTTCAGCCAGACACATGGCCACCCGCTGGAGACTACCTCTCCTAGCCTCCCTTTCAGCTTGACGTGGTTATGTGACTACTAGGGACCAACGGGATGTGAGCAGAAAGGAAGTGTACAGCTTCTTGTCTAAAGGCAAACCCCTTGTTTTGGGATTCTGCCCTTTTCCCTTCTTTTCCACGGGCTGGAACGCAGACATAGCAAAGCTGCTTCCAGTGTTAGATGTGGACAGGAATGTAGGGGATGAGGGAGCAACAAAATGGAAGGAACCTGGGTCCTGGGGGGCATCATGGAAAATGGAGTTACCCCCACCCAACAGCCAGGGTTGAGAACCACTGGACTATTATGTTAAAAAGATAGCTTCTCTCTTACATAAACTATTGGTTTCTATATCCTTGACCAATATCCCATATTTCATGTCCTTAATATAAATTTGCCCTCAGAAATGAGACGTGGTCATAACAAAAACCTAGAATAGTATCACAGGCTTAGGGGCCTGTGAGGGGCTCATGGAAATGATTGAGCCTGAGTCCCCACTCCAGGCCTTTGGTATGAAAATCGACCTCTCCCGGGGCCAGGGAAGCCCCAGAGTCTCCAGGACCTGGGTCTCCTCCCTCACCTCCCCCTCACCCAACCCACTTAGGTGAATTTCTCTGGAGTTCTTTCACTCTTTACACAGTTACCAATTAACTTCCAAAGCTCGTTCTTAACCCAGGATCTCAAGTCTCAGAAAAATTTGCCCAGAAAGTGCCAACTGTGCAGAAAAACAAAATATTTTTTCTGCAACAACCTCTCCAGTAAACACATTGCACTGTCACCCACCTCTGATGTTTCTCCCTTTCCTATTTTGCAGAACTCACAGAGCATGCTACTCTCTGGACAGGACCATGGAAAAGCCGCAAGGGCTCCCGACATGTGTTTTCACACTTTACCGCCTAGACCACTACAGGCAGGGCCTGGTCTTGAGGTTTGGGGAATCTGCCCAGAGTCTAATGCCCTTCTCTGCCCAGTCAGACTACTTGTAGATGCGGCTCCGTTCTCTGCAGCCCTGCCCCCTCTGCTTCTCTGAACCAAAGCAGCTCTAAGCGAGCTTCTCCCACCAGCCTCTTGCCCCCGTTCCCACACTCATTGGTGGTGCATCTGTTGTGTTTCAGGGTGAACCCCTCCTCTTTGGGACGGGCATTTGAACTGGCGCCTCCTTCAGCCTCCCCTGGTTTCCTCTTGTGTCATCACTTCCTTTCCTCCTGTACAGTTCTGCTCCTGCCTGGCTGTTTGTCAGTCTGTACACGTACTTTGAAGTCTGTGGACTAGATCTATTTTCTGGTTTCCCTGAAAATGGAGTATATGTGATTTTAAATTCTCCTTGTTCCTTATGCTTGATTTCTAGGAGGAGACGTAGAAAAATGTTCTTATGTAGCCATGTTCATTCTGAAAGGCAACAGTTTAACAAGTCACTTTATTCTGCTGAGAAGGAACCAAGGACTTGGTCTTGGGATCTGCGGTGAAAGGAATTTCTCTGCAGGGCGAAGAGACTGCAGCAAGTACCAATTTAGGCTGGTGACAGAAAATCAGCTTGATTAACGACAAGGAGATCAGACAAGGCGGAGAGGATGCATGTGGCTTAGAGATGGAAGCAGTGTCTTATTGTCTGCCATCCCAGGACAACCTTGAGGATATTGCCATGGGCTAATGTCAGTGCTTCCCTGCCACTGAAATGGACCCAGACAAACCTCTGAGGTAGGTAATGATCCTACAAAAAAGTCAAAACTCCCAGGAAATGAATGTCTAAGGACCACTGAGTAAATGAAAGGAGAGCCCTCTGTGGCACGTGTGTCCCTGCTGGGCCTTGTAACCACAGGTCATAAATGACCTGGGAGCAGATGCTGTTAGGGCCATAACTCTGCCTCATCTGGCGTCTCTAGGCCAGTAAGAGACAGACACGCTGCTCACCTCGGCGGTCCCCCACGCTTGTGACTTGCAGCACAGAGATTTCTGTAGAGCATCCAGTTTTGTGTGTTTTTTTTTCCCTTTTGAAGCAGAGCTGGTCTCAGAGCCAGAACGGGGAACATTTCCGTGTTCCCACCACGTAACCCATCACCAGGTTCATTCTAGACGTTTCCCAATGTATTCAAATAGAAGAGGCAGCCTGGTTTTCTTCCAGAACGCCTTCACTCAGAACATTCCCAGGAAGCCAGCACTGTTCTGCTTTACAGATAAATAACTGAGGCCAATGGGACTCAAGTGTCACGCTCAACGTCACTCAGCCGTTAACCTGGTGGAGTCGCTAGCGTTGTTCCGAGGACTCACCACCCCCTTCTTCGCTGCGAAGAGCTCGAGTGTAAGGCGGCAGTGCTCCCCGCCCCCAGTGCTGAGCTCCGTCTATCTAAGACAACCATGACAAAGCTGTTTCCTGATTTCCAGCCTCTCCTGCAGTGAGGGGAAGCCACGCGATCCAGTTGACTCATGAAACCTAAGGAGATGCCGCCACATGGTGCTCTGGGAAACCTTTTGCTTTTTTGTGAAAACAAAAATGAGATGACTTTTCATGCTTCCTCCCTTCTCAGTGCCCTGTTAGCAGATGTGATGTCTGGTGCTGCTGCACCGTCTTATGACCCTGAGGCAAAAAAAAAAAAAAAAAAAAATAAGCAAAAATAAAAAAATGCACCTCTGAGCTAACATGGCCTGGGCCCCTGTTGACATTATTTAAGCATCAATGCCAGCAACTATCTACCTCCAGATTTCTGTGAGAAAAATAATCCCCTCTTTAAAAAAAACCTGTTGAATAAATTCAAGTTTTCTCTTAATTGCAGCCAATCGCACAGCTGGTAAAGCAGCAGAGCAGAGCTGGAACGTGTTCAGAGCTGATGTCACGTCCTTGTGGTTTGCACTCTCCCAGCGTTGCTCCTGGGAAGAGACTCTGAAGCAGGTTGGAGTATTGGGGTGTTCTGCCTTAGAGAGGCCTCTTGGAGGAGGTGATGTTTTTACCGAAACCAACAAGACAAAAGGGTTTGGGGACAAACAGTCCAGGTGAAAGTGATGGCTGTGCAAAGGCCCGGAGGTAGCAAAGGACCTGGCATATCTGTGGACAAGCAGGCTGTCCTGTGAGTCTGGAGTGTGTTGGATTTCAGGGAGAAGCACAAAGTGGGTAGACGCCAGCAACGACTGCACTACCCCGGGCTTGTCTTTCTTGGTAATAAGGGTGAACTTTATCTGAAGTGTGATGGTGAGTTTTAAGCAGGGAGAGAAGGGATCGGATTTAAAAACTATTTCTCTGGGTCTGCTAGTTTGTTAGGGCTGCCACAATGAAGTACCACAAACCATGTGGCTTAAACAACAGGAATTTGTGCTTTCACAGTTCTGGAGCCAGAAGTCCAAGGTCAAGGTGTTGGCAAGGTGAGGGCAGACCTGCTCCAGGCGTCTCCTCGAGCTTTTGGGGTTTCTGTCAGTCTTTGGCATCTGTAACTCGCAGACGGATCACCCCAATGTCTGCCTTCATCCTCACAGGATGTTCTCCCTGTGCGTGACTCTGAGTCCGCGGCTCCCCTTTTTATCAGGACACTGGTCATATTGGGTCAGGGTTCACCCCAGTGACCTCGTTTTAACTTGGTCATTTGCAAAGACCCTATTTCCAGATAAGGTCCTGTTCACAGGTTCTGGGGGTCAGGACTGCAACATCTTTTTTGGGGGGGCGGTGGGGACACATAACATTGATGTTTTCAATGGTTAGATTAGTTTGGGAGCCACAGTGGAAGGCAGACATCTGACGTTGTTCACAGAATACTCCACAGTCTGAGGCCCAGGGCATGCAGAGCCCCTACCTGGGGCTGACAGTGTCTCCACAGGGGCCCGCACCCCCAGCCTGAGGTGCTGAGGCTTCAGTGAGGAGAGAGCACATAAAGGTCAGCAGGGACAAGCCGAGTGCCAGTCACCTCCAAGGTCACACAAGGACACAGGGTCCAGGGGCCTCGTTCTGGTTGGGCCGTGGATGGGGCTGCCGTCTCGGGTCTCCGGAGTAACTGACTTGCCTGGGAGCAGACGACCCACACCCGGCTTGGAGGTGTGTTTACTCTACTTTGCTCGAGATCTTAGTTTTCCTCATAAGCTGAAGGCTGTTACCCTGATCCCAACTCCGATTAGAAGGAAACATTTTAGATTCACACTTAAAATTCAACGCAGCTGCTCTGAGAGGGGAAATATTTCAGATTCTGACATCTCAAATAGAGATGACTGTCATGCGGGGCGGCCTGCGAGGTCTCTGCTCCTGCTCCCCACATAAGAACACAGGACACGGTGAGGCCCAAAAGGAACACCCACGGAGCCATAGGTAGGGGAGTCACACCACTATAATCTCGCTGGCGGCTGGGTTGGAGACACAGGAAACAGGAGTCACATGATACGCAACCCTCCGCCGCTTGCTAGCTCAGCCACCATCTCCTTGCTAACCCCCATTTTCTGCTAGCATAGCCACAGCAGTTATTATTAGTGGCCGATGGCTCACTGGTTACCTCTGATGGCCAACTAGCCACAGCTGACGGCCATCTAATCACGGTTGATGGCCACTTACTACCTGAGCCAGCACCTTTCCACGTGCTGAGAGACTGAGAGCCTGGAAACTGCACTTTGGGGCTCTGTCCCCACACTCAACCCCTACAGGCTCTCGCCTCACAATCTACGCGACAAGCGTCTTCCGCGAGGGTCCCTGTGCGAGGAGCCTGGAGGTGAATGCAGTATCCTGGACACAGCCAGGCTCTCTGGGCACAGCCAGGATTTCTCAGGGCACCACCAGTCCTTCTGGGCACAACCAGACTTCCTGGGCTTCTTAGGGTATCACCAGTCTCCCCGGACACAGCCAGGGTTTCTCAGGGCACTACAGGTTCTTCTGGGCATAGCCAGTCTCCCTGGGTACAGCCAGGGCCTCTCAGGGCACTGCCAGTCTCTCTGGGCACAGCCATATTTCCTGGGCACAGCCAGGGTTTTGCAGGTACCCCTACAGGCTCTCGCCTCACAATCTACGTGACAAGCGTCTTCCGCGAGGGGCCCTGTGCGAGGAGCCTGGAGCTGAATGCAATTTCCTGGACACAGCCAGGCTCTCTGGTCACAGCCAGGGTTTCTCAGGGCACCACCAGTCCTTCTGGGCACAGCCAGACTTCCTGGGCTTCTTAGGGTACCACCTGTCTCCCCGGGCACAGCCAGGGTCTCTCAGGGCACTGCCACTCTCTCTGGGCCTCTCAGGGCACCGTGCTGGAACAACAGCACCTCACAGTCAAGGTGCTTACATATTCTCCATGGCGGCCGGTCAAGACACAAAAGCAAATATCCCCCACATCCACCAGTTCCACTACATGGTGGTATGTTCCCAAACAGTCAAATGGTCCATTAAATTAGGGAGGGAACCCATTCCCCATAGTCCACAGTCATTCGCCAGGGCTGTCCTGGGGGTGAGGGACGACCTTGACCTCACCCTCAGCTCCCATGGAGGACTCAGCAAGCGTTTCCTTCTGGGACAAGTCCCGCATCCGGGCTGCCTCAGCAAGCACTTCCCAGCCTACAGGGCTGCAAAGACCTTTGCTTTCTCCTGCCTATGCTGGTTGGGGAACCATCCACGTCCTCCCACCCCTCCACGGGGGTCCAGCTCTCCGGCAGCTGCTCCTCCTGGTCTTCCTGAGACTGAATGTTCATACGCACAAACTGCCCCACCACTCTGGAGAGCTTTGGCCGGCACCGAACCCTGCTCACTGCGCCATGTGTCGTGTGGGGTGTCATGCGGGGTCTCTACTCCCGCTCCCCACATAAGAACACAGGACATGGTGAGGCCCAAAAAGGAACACCCACGGAGCCATAGGTAGGGGAGTCATACCGCTATAGTCTCGCTGGCGGCTGGGTTGGAGACACAGGAAACAGGAACCACACGATACGCAACCCTCCGCCGCTTGCTAGCTCAGCCACCATCTTCTTGCTAGCCCCCATTTTTTCTGCTAGCGTAGCCACAGCAGTTATTATTAGTGGCCGATGGCTCACTGGTTACCTCTGATGGCCAACTAGCCACAGCTGACGGTCATCCAATCACAGTTGATGGCCATTTACTACCTGAGCCAGCACCTTTCCACGTGCTGAGAGACAGAGCCTGGAAACTGCACTTTGGGGCTCTGTCCCCACACTCAACCCCTACAGGCTCTCGCCTCACAATCTACGCGACAAGCATCTTCCGCGAGGGTCCCTGTGCGAGGAGCCTGGAGGTGAATGCAGTATCCTGGACACAGCCAGGCTCTCTGGTCACAGCCAGGGTCTCTCAGGGCACTGCCACTCTCTCTGGGCACAGCCAGACTTCCTGGGCACAGCCAGGGCTCTCAGGGCACTGTCACTCTCTCTGGGCACAGCCAGACTTCCTGGGCACAGCCAGGGTTTTGCAGGTACCACTAGTCTTTCTGGGCCCAGCCAGTCTTTCTCACATATTTTCCACGGCGGCTGGTTAAGACACAAAAGCAAACATCCGCCAGTTCCACTACATGGTGGTATGTTCCCAAGCAAACAGTCAAGCAGCCCATTAAATTAGGGATGGAAGGCAATTCCCCATAGTCCATAGTCATTCGCCAGGGCTGTCCTGGGGGTGAGGGATGACCTTGACCTCACCCTCATTTCCCATGGAGGACTCAGCAAGCATTTCCTCCTGGGACAAGTCCTGCATCCGGGCTGCCTCAGCAAGCACTTCCCAGTCCACAGGGCCGCAACGACCTTCGCTTTCTCCAGCTTATGCTGGTTGGGGAATCATCCACGTCCTCCCACCTCTCCACGGGGGTCCAGCTCTCCAGCAGCTGCTCCTCCTGGTCTTCCAGAGACTGGGTGTTCATACGCACAAACTGCTCCACCGTCCTTTGGAGAGCTTTGGCCGGCACCGTACCCTGCTTGCTGCGCCATGTGTTGTGCGGGGTATCATGCGGGGTCTCTACTCCCGCTCCCCACATAAGAACGCAGGACATGGTGAGGCCCGAAAGGAACACCCACGGAGCCATAGGTAGGGGAGTCATACCGCTATAGTCTCGCTGGCGGCTGGGTTGGAGACATAGGAAGCAGGAGTCACACGATCCGCAACCCTCCGCCGCTTGCAGGCTCAGCCACCATCTTCTTGCTAGGCCCTCATTTTCTGCTAGTGTAGCCACAGCAGTTATATTAGCAGCCAATGGCTCACTGGTTACCTCTGATGGCCAACTAGCCACAGCTGACGGTCATCCAATCACAGTTGATGGCCATTTACTACCTGAGCCAGCACCTTTCCACGTGCTGAGAGGCTGAGAGCCTGGAAACTGCATTTTGGGGCTCTGTCCCCAAAATGAGTTAGTAGGACTTCAGGGGATGGGACTGTTATGGGCTTAATTGTGTCCCCCCAAATCCACACTGTATGGTCTGAACCCCCCAGTATCTCACACCGTGACTATTTGGAGACGGGGCCTTTACAGAGGTGATTAAGGTAAAATGCGGTCAGATGGGTGGGCCCTGATCCCATGGGACTGGTGTCCTCATAAGAAGAGAGTAGGACACAGACACGCACAGAGAGACGGCCATGTGAGGACCAGGGAGAGAAGCCTCAGGAGGAAGCAGCCTGCCGATACGTTGGTCTTGGACGTCCAGCCTCCAGGACTGTGAGGAAATAGGTGTCTGTGGTGTAAGCCGCCCTGTCTGTGGCCCGAGCAGGCTGGTTCAAGGACACAGCTGGAGAGATGCTGATAGGAAATGTGTGAAGAGGTTTAGGACACAGGTGTGTAGGTACATCCTTGTTAGTCACAGATTCCATGTTTACAAGTTCGCCGGCTCCTTAACAGTTATCAGTAACCCCCAAATCACTCCTTGTGGCACCTCCATGGTCGCTCATGGTCCTACTCAGAGCAGTGACAGATGTGAGTCATGGATGGGCGTAGAGGGGGAACAAGCCCACCCTGTGAACATGTGTCCTTTCTGCAGCCGTTTGGTGCCACGCGTTTTGCAGTTTGTGCTTTTGGTTGGTGATGACAGTTTCAAACGCCGGGACCTCAGTGAGCTTAGTGTTCTCTGATGTGCCGGTCGGAGGTGAGCGCCGCCCTGGCCCAAGGCCCAGTGCCGGGGGCCCTGAGTTCAGCATGAACGAATCAGCAACGTATGTAGATTACACAAGGGGCCTTTAAACAGAAACACACGTAAGCAAGGAGACGTACTGATCTGTTTACAGAATGCTGTGACCAGAGTCTCGCCCGGAACGTGTGTCTCCCCTGGGAGCAGTGTTGGGTGTCCTCGGTGACTCTGTAGAGTGTCCTTACTGGGATGCCAATCTACACAGGTGCTTCTAGGGTCTGATAGGTTGGTAAGATGCTATGGGGCTGAAGGTTTGGGGGATAGCTGAGGGGTGCTCCCACCTAACAGTTTTTATAAGGTGGGCCTCAAAAGATGGAGACAGGATTGTAAGAGGGGGGGAGGGACGTGTCTTGACTACTTGTGCTGTTCACGTGTGGATTTCATCAGCCCACTCTATCTCCACGGCCACAGACAACAGATGGCCTATCTCACCTCCCTCCCCACATGGTCTGAGTCCCTTATCAGCATTTTTACTCGCCTTCGTTTTATCCTGATGACCATTAATGGGGGACAAAGCTTGTGCCCGGCTAGCAGCTAGAGCGTCCCATTTTCATATGGCCACGAGCTCACAGCATCGCGTAGGAGGTTTGTGGAATGGAGGCCTGAAGGTCTGGTAAGGTGAAGGCACCTGACATCTATTCACATTCTAAATTGAACAAAAAATTAGTTTCTCTTTGAGATAAGGTTGTTGTTTTTTTTGAAATTATTTGTTTGAACTTGGCTTTCACTTTTGGTCACCTGGAGGCAGAGTTATCTTACCATAAGATGAACCATATAAATTCCCAGAAGATAGATAGAAGCGAGAAATTTAGCAGATTTCCAGGAGGGAGGGCTACTTTACAAGAAGGGGTCGAGAGTGCATTTCACTGGGCGGGGAAGGAGAGTAAGTCCTTTTATCCCTATGTTAACTCTGGACGCTGAGTCTGACAAGGAAGGACCACGTGTCTCCCCATCCGTCCCAGATACAGGAGCCAGAGCCCGTGGCTATTGAGCACAGACCTCTCGGCAGGGTGGGGAGGGGGCTGAAAGTCAAAATGAAGGACCATTGAATAAGGAGAAATACATTTTTCTGCTATTGCCATCAGCTCTATACTTCAGTCCAGCTCTCATTTGGAGACACAATTAACGTCAGGAGGGAGGACAAATCACAGCAAACTGATTCAGCAGAAATCACATTGAAGCTGGTTATTGACCTCAGCAGGGGAGAGGAAAACCAATCGAGCAGGCTCAGAGCCACCAGTAAATGAAATGGACCCTCCCCTACCCGGCCCCAAACCCAGCTCCCTACTTGGGAGGAGCAATTGTTAATCTGCGCCCAGTAAAATATGAACAGAAACAACATGTAGTAAAAAATGTCTTAAAAATGAAACCATTAGTGTAACTGCATATCTGCTCATCCTTCCTCCTGAAATGAATGAAAAATCCCTTCCCCAGGGCCAATTAGGACCTTGTACCACTCGTGCAAGAAGCACTACTTATTTTAGGTGACACCATAATACTAAAAAGACACTTAGAAATAAAACCCAGCTGCAATCATTTGGCTGAGTAAGACTTCCTGGCTTTGGCAGCCTCGTATATTTGCTAAAAATTCTTCCTTCTGCAAAGGTAATGTCTCTGTTTACTATTTATTATTGTGCATGTGGGGGCGTGTTTGGGGGTGTGGGTGTGGTGGACGGGATGCTCAGTGCACACTGGGGTGTGCCAGAAAGGTCCTCTGTCTTCAACGTCTTTAAATCAACTTCATTCTTTTCTCTGAGACCCCGTCCTGCTTGGCTGGTGCGAATACAAAAGGCATTTTCATGGCACTCTCCACCCTCGCTTCTTCTAGAAATTGACCCTAGGTTTTGCAGGTGGGGCATACAGGTGGGTCACAGATGGGTGACAACAGAGACACCCATTGCTGGCTCTTCTGGAGCCTTGAAGTCTGAAGTTCTCTCGCTGCTTCCGAACGAGGCTTGAGGGCCTAGGATCTTTGGTGGAGCAGGGAGTCCAGACTGAGTTCCACACCTCGGGACACCATGTGGTCATTGTATGCAGGCGCAACGGGGGCAATTTTAAAGACACAGACCCCTGCTCTTGCGGGACGCTGTAGCCCCTACTCCATGCACCCGGGAAAAACCAATAAGAAAATAACTTAAAAAAATTAGAATGCTATGTTTGAAAATATTCACTTAATGCAAGAAAAAGGGGGGGGGGCGGGAAGGAGGAAAGAAGATCAATGGAACAATAAACACTTGAGATACATAGCAAATAATACTCAAGGTGGCAGAAATAAATGCGACCACATCAGTAAGAACATGGCTGTGAATGGGTGAAGTGACATAATCAAAAGGCAGAGCTAGAGCTGGTTCGACTAGATTAAATGAAACAACTCTCTGTTTGGGTCATTTTGTGCCTTGTGAAAAACTCTCACTCTCCATGTTCATTTGCGTGGTTATGCTGGTGGCCAAAGAAGGGGAGGGGAAGTACCCCAGGATTCTGCACAGCCAGACTCACAGGTGGAGAAGAGGGCCTCCTGCGAAGGCCAGAGGCCTGCTGTCCACCCAGGGACGTGCTTGCCTCCGAAATGCTCCTGTGACTTTTGGCAAAGCAAATACAATTTTCCACCTGTTTTGAGCCTGGAGTGACAACATGTTCTGATGAAAGGGATAGAAAATTATGGACTGGGAATAAAAAAATTCCAAATAACCCATTGAAATGCTTTTGTTGTTGCTAATAGTGTTGGTTTTTATTCCACACAGACACAACGGACTGAAAATGAACCCTAAATTCATTTGTTATAAATCTAAAGGGTAAAGACGCAAAAGGACTTGTTTTCTCGTCCACCAGCCCCACCCCCGCAACCCTGTTCTACTTTTGGATTTTTATCTGTTTGTTTCCACCTCCTTGTTCAATACGATGGAGAGTTTTCAGTCTTTATTTTGCTTGCCATCTCAACAGCCTTTTAAAATTTAAAATAAAAAAGCATCGTGTGTTCTGCTCATAAAGATCATTTATGTTGATTGTAGAAAATCTGGAAAATGCGCAAAGTCATGGAGAGAACAAATATCACCCCAAATGACAGCGTTCCTACCTTGGAGTGTGTGTTTTGTTCTCATGACCAAATATTCTGCAATATTATTGAGTGCCTACTGTCTAAAGCACTGTTCCTGGCAGTATTTTCCTGTGCATGTATATCTCTGTAATTACTTATTTCAGAATAACATGTACTGCACTTTCAATTCTGTATCTTGTTTTTTTTTCGTTTTGTTTTTTAACCCAATGTCTTATTGCTTGCATTTTCCTATGCCATTTAGCAGGGTTTTGACTGAAGAGGCTATATATTTCTTTTTTAAGCGATTATTTTTCCCCCCATTGAATGGTCTTGGCACCCTTGTCAAAACTCAACTGCACATAGACGTGTGGATGTATTTCTGGACTCTCGATTCTGTCCCATTAAGTTTTATGTCTGTTCTGTGCCAATCCCACGCGCTCCTGCTTATCCTTGCTTTGGAATCAGCACAAGTGAGTTCTCCATCTTTTTTTTTCAGCATTGTTTTTGCTGTTCTGTGTTCCTTGAATTTCCACCTGAGTTTTAGGATCAGCTTGTCACTTGCTTCAAAGAAATCACTTGGGATTTTGATGGGGATGGCGCAGAATCTATAAATCACTTTGGGGGGCACTGGTATCTTAAAACATTGTCTTCTGTTTCATTACTGGATCTCTTTCCATGTATTTAGATCTTTAATTTCTTTCAAAAATGTTTTATAGTTTCAAGTGTACATCTTGGTCTCGAACTTCCAGCCTCTAGACTTGTGAGTCGGTATTTCTGATGTTTAAGCCACTCAGTTGGTGGTACTTTGTTACGACAGCCCTAGGAAGTCTTACAATGGGGAATGGATTTGAATAAAACATCGGTGCTGCTCTTGAGAAGGGCACGGTGGGCAAGACTTGTCTGTGCTAACAAGGGCGGAGGGCAGCAGGAGACGGGGCTGTGGGGTGCTCTGGGGGAGCCGGCGAGGGGCACGTAGAGGACTTGGCATCTCAGGCAGAACTTAAAGAATGGTGGTGTTTCAGGTCACGGGAAGAGGGCAAGGCCGGCCAGAGCACAGCAGCCAAGGCATGAGATGGGGGCAGGTCAGGACTGTAGAGCCAACGGAAGGGGGACACTGAGTCCAGGAGTCAGGCCGGAGTGGGGTCGGGTCGGGACTTGCAGTGGCCACACAAGCCTGGGTCTGGCTCGGCCTGGTTGGGCAGGGACTTTCTTACTCCAGGTGAATACAGAATGAACTCCTGCTATGCCTGACCCGCTGTGAGAAGCGATTTAGTTAAATAGGTTCCAGGTGATTCTCTTGATTATGACCACGAGGATTTATGCAAAAAAGGACACAGATTTAACACCCTTCATTGAGGCCGCTCGTGTCGCTGATCCAGTCCACACGTGGGGCTGCTGAATCGTCCTCGGTTCGCAGCTCGCCTGGGCACCGGAAGCCGTCCTTGAGCCCGTCTCGTTTGTTGGGCTGTGACCCCACAGTGAAGCAGGAATATGACTTGCTCATAAGTGCAGCTGGAAAATTAAATTTTATTTTCAGCACATCTTTACCCTTCTTGCGGCTGATTTGTCTGGCTCCGAGCCAGTCTCCCTATGGCTTTGTTTTAATATGTGGCCATAAACCCCAGTGTTATAGGCACCATAAGCTGGTCCTCGTGTCACTTTCCTCAATACAGTTAATTAAATTCTGAGCACAGTGCGCAAACGAAGATTATAAAACTCCTCGGCTGGAAACAGTGGCTTGGTTGCGTCTGGGTGAACATTCGGAATATTTTTTTACAACGGCGTCAGCACAGTGTGGGTGGGACTGGGCGGGAAGTGGCGCTTCTAAGGGCTTTTAAAAGGAGTCTATGGTGCTTGTTTCTACGTGTAGGTACCTTCCCAAGAGAGAAGAAGACATGCTCACAAAAGGCGTTCCCAAGAATGATAGCAGCGTTACTGGTCTTAGCCCCCAAACGGAGACAACTCAAATGTCTGTCACTGGAAGAATGGAGAACCAAACTGTGGTACATGCGCACGATGGGTCAGTAAGAAAAAGAAACATATGACACAAAAAGTACATACAGGCTGATTCCATTTCATGAAATTCAATAGCCACCAACGCTGATGTATAGTCCCAGGGGCTCCTCCTGGTGGGGTGCAAGCTGGCTGGGACAGAGCCCAAGGGGGTGTCCTGGGCTGATGCCAGTCCCCCGTGTGTGGACTGGTGTGGTGGCTGCACAGGTGCCCGTGTTTATCACAGCACATCCAAGTGTGTACTTATGACCTGGGCATTTCGCTATATGGAAATGTTCCTTTGTCATAAAAAAATTCCGTGATGACACAGCCACATGTGATGGGACTTGCCGGAAATCAGGGTGTCCCGTCTGCTTACCTTTCAGGATGGAAGTCCTCAGGCTCTGGCCAGTATGTGCTCGGACCACTGTGCAGAACATACATGGAGCTCGTCACGGGTGTTCCCTGGGATGGCCACCCCATTGAGTTCTGTGGTTTTTTTACTGACACTGTCCAGACGTCCCCCTCTCAGATGACTGAGCAGAAGGCACAGCCATTGCTTCTGGTGATGCAAAACCGTACTTGGTACTTGGAAAGCAATCATGCAGTGTCTACTAAAGCTAAACACACACCCACACACACTCTTATGACCCAATGAATCCTCTAGTAGATATCTGAGAAAAATGGGTGCCTTGTCCATGACAGGATATGTACAAGAATGTTCGTAGTGGTTGTAATCATTAGAGTCTCAAACTGGAAACTCTCATTCATCAACAGTGCAGTAGGGAGTAAATTCTAGAATAGTCACAGAGTGTGTAATGCAGGGGCTCAGCTCCGGACAGGTGAATGCAGGATATGGTGAGGCTGAAAAGGAACAACAACGGAGCCACAGATAGGGGTTCATACCACTATGTTCTATTCTCAATGGCGGCTGGTGGAGACACAGGCAGCAAACATCCGCCAGCCCCTCAACAAGGGGTCTTTCTGCACCTCAGTCTCACCAGCGGTCAGGTGAGCTACAGGAAGTAGGATCCACAAAATCTGCACCATCCGCAATCTGCAATCCAAAACAGTAGTGGCTAATGGCCAACTAGTTACAGCTGATGGGTAACTGGTTACAGTTGACGGCCATCTACTACCCGAGCCAGCACCTTTCCACGTGAGGCCGAGAGCCTGGGAACTGCTCTCCTGGCCCTGTCCCTACACAGTGAAATACTGATGTCAGTGAAAATGAACGAGCTTCAACACCATGCAATACAGGCGAGTCTCAGAGACCCCACACTGCGCACACGAGGCCGAACAACGACAAAAGGCGACTGGTGTGTGTTTGTCTCAAGTTCAAATACAGGCAAAACTCCTCTAGAACGATAAAGACAGAGAAGGAGCAACCGAGCAGGAGGCCAAGGGCAGGGCGTGGACGACGGTGGATGGAGCATGAGGGAAGCTTCTGGAAGCTGGAAATGGTGTATATCTTGATCTCACTGAGGGTTACTCAGATGGGAACATGTGTAAACATTTACCGACCTGTACACTTCATGTTTGTGTGGTTGCTGTATGTGAGTTATAGCTCAAAAGTGGTTTTCAAAATAACTGAAAATAATCCAAAGTAGAAAAAGAAAGGACAATTCAGGCGATGAGAAGAACCGTGTTCCAGTAATTCACTGGGGGAAATGCCTTCCACCTTTCTGGGGAAACCAAAGTTTAATCCTTTGAGTTTTTCTTCTCCTTACAACAGCTTCCTGCAGCAAAAATACACACCTTTGCCAAAACATGTGTGCGAGGCCTGTCTCCCCCGGCCCCTGTCCCCAGCACCAACGCCTGTGATGTGTCATCTGTCCTGGGCTGCAGGGGAAGTGCTCTGAGATGCGTCAGGACCCCAAGCAAAACTGTCCTTTCCTTGAAGTTTCATCGAACAAGATGGGTTTCGGAGACTGGAAATATGTGGATTTATTTAGTTCCTAAAGACAACACTCTGTACTTGAGGGCTGCTGAGCTGGGGGAAGTGTTTACAGCTGTTTTTTTTTAACTTTCAGGAAACCATGGGCAGCGGCTTCTGGACGCGCCCGTCAGCTCCTGAGGGTCCCTGTCCAGTGGGCAGGGACAGACTGATGCTCCCTTCTGAAAGGGCCGGCTGGGGCCAGGGCTGGCACCTTCCCTCGTGAGGCTTTTCACACGGAAGAGAGGAAACACGGTGGGTTGGTGGTGTGAGACCTGACACCCGTGCGAGCACTCAGCACGTGCTCAGAGGTTGAGCGAATGAAAGAAGATGAAGCAGATCCAGGTTTCCTGCTCTTCTCTGCTCCGCAGCTCGGAGCCGGCACTGGGCACATTGCAGGTTGGAAGACTTGTCATTGCTCCTCTGGCTTCTCGGTTCTGCACCCTTGGCCGCTCTCAAGGACGCCCACAACCGCCCTCCCCGCACCCCTATTCCTTCCTAGTCTCCCTGTGATTTTGCCTATAAGACAGGTCCTTATGTTTACCCTTCCTAAAATGCTGAGCTGGTTGGGGAGGGAGCTGATGGGTGACACACAGCAGGGATTTGCATTTTAATAGGGACCAGGGCTGGAGCTGGGCCCTGAACTTCAGTCCCTTGCAGGCTGTGCACGGAGGCCAGCTAGATGGACTCTGTGCTTCGCAGCCCGGCCTGCAGGTGCGTGGAGCTAGCAGCTGACCGAGGCCTTGGGTCGTAATTTCTAGCTCTAGTAAAACCCTCATATATTTTTTATACCTGCTCTAAATTCATTTGGGCCTAGGGCCTTTCAGGCCCTGCTAATAACGTGCAGGACGGAAAGGAGGCAAATGGGGCTCGTCTAGCTCCATACTGTCATCTATAAAAAGGAGGAAAGAAAATCCTGAATATTTATGCCCGGGCTCCTGGACCAAAGCCCCTCCATCCATCTTGCTCGAATTCCTGACGCCATAAAGGGACACCTGCTGACCCTCTCCCCTGACCGGCACGCTCACGCCTTTACGTTCACGAACTCATTCTCAGCCTCTGCCCAGTGCTTTGTACCAGACATTCTTGTTGGATGAAAGGAAACGTGGAGTGCCATCACCTCCGCTCAGCATTCAGTCACCTGTGTAACCGGTGCTGAAAAAGACCGTTGCATGTGTCTGCTGTGACTCCTCATTGACCCAAATGGTGGAAGCAAAGGGGGATTCGGGTGAAATAAGAGACATGAGATTGTGGGGACAGAGTCCCAGAGAGCAGTTTCCAGGCTCTCGGCCTCATGTGGAAAGGTGCTGGCTTGGTTATTAGATGGCCATTAGCTGTGGCTGGGTGGCCATCAGCTGTTACCAGTTAGCCATTAGCCACTAATATAACTGCGGTGGCTAAGTTAGGGTGTTGGTTGGTTGGGAGAGAAGAGAGGTGTGGATTTCAACTGGCAAGTTGTTCGTTGGTTGGCAGAGAAGCGGACGGTGGATTACACGTGTGGCTCCTGCTTCCTCTGTCTCCAGCCCAGCCGCCAGCAAGAACATAGTGGTCTGACTCCCCCATCTATGGCTCCGTGGGTGTTCCTGTTTGGCCTCACCATATCCTGTGTTCTTGTGTGGGGAGCGGGAGCTGAGACCCTGCATGACAAGATAGTCTGATCAGTTAGATTGAGCCAGAAAAAGACGTTTATCTCCTTATAATTCTGAAGCTTGAATTGATCTTTATGCTTTTTTAAGTCCAGTCTACAAACATTAATCCTTCTAGGACTTAAAGATCACCTTAGTTTAAGCAATCACCATGCAGGAGAGGAAAGTGGCTGGGAAGGAGGGGTACTGTTGGCATGCTGGTAAGTGTTTAACAGCTGGCTCTCCAAGGGAAAAGCTCTGACTGCGTCTCCCCGTGTCCGTGGTATAAATATTCCTGCCATGCCCATTTTAGAGGTACCGGCTCTGGACGTGAAGCACGGACAACCTATGCGTAACTGGCTCTCACAGGTGGTACAAGCCAGGGCATGCCACTCCCAGAAGACCTTTTTTTCAAAAAAACAAATTCAGCTACAAATTTATTCTGTTACAATCTGGCCCATTTTGCCTAAAAGGCAAGTGCAAACACAAAATTGAAGGATGAGAAAGTCCCACATGGGGTATCCCATTCAGACCAAACTGAGGTTTTGAGTTGGTTTCTGGCTAAGAAAAACCTGAGACAGTCCAGACTCTTTCCTTTCCTTTCTGATGCTATTAATTGAATAGGAAACTGTCCAAAAAAGCTCATGGTGGCGGTTGGGGTTTTAAATTTCTCTAAGAGGCGCGTTTGGACTGGACAGTGTCACTTACACTCATCCCGCCCCTTGTCCTCGAAGCGGGGCTCTCTGCGGCTTGGCCAGGCTCAGAAGCTGGGTTCCCTGTCTTTCACTCACCTTGAATTCATTTTTCACGGGAAGTGTTTAAAACGTGAGCTTAGCCTGAAAGACCCCAACAAATTACTATCCAGTGGTAGAAATTTAGTGATTCCGACCAGTGGAAGCGAGAGAGGCTGTGCAGGGGCCGGATGGGAGACCCATGCACGGCCAGGACCTAGCTGCCTTGACATGTGACTATTTGAGCTTCAGCAAAAGGGTACATCATGTTACTTTGGACGCCACCATCAGGTGCAGTCATGTCCACATTAACCTGCCTTTACTTTCCAACAATGACTGCAAATTCACAGGCAACTGGTCCACGTCTGAGATGGTGGCACGACTGCAAAGGGCTAAACCTTATTTTCAAAGCCACGCGAGTATGCAATGAACATATGAACGTGACAAAGGGCTTCAAGTGCATTAGCTGACGATTACCTCCCGTTTCAGGTTTCAATGGAGGGAAAGGACACCTCCAGTGCAGAACGCCCGTGTTGAACCCACTTCTGGCCAGGAGCACAAGTGGGAGAGGCAACCGTGTGGTTGGAACCCACCCTTCGGTTGGTCAGAAGGTGTACAAGTCCTTCACCAGAACAGATGTGAAGAGGACCGGGAGCAGGGTGACCAGATGGGCTCTCTGCCCTCAGATACCCCGCGGCGGACACCGAGATCCAGAAGGAAGCAAAGCGGGCAAGTCTACTCCTCGAGCCAAGTGTCCTGGTTAGCAAGCCCAGCGTTCTGGTATCTCCTCTCTGAGAACTTGATTGTCACGCAAGCCCCTATGCTTCCCCCTATGACACAAAAATCTGAGCGTTTAAGTTTCAGGATGCAGCCTAATCAGTTTTCTTTCACTGTCTTGCTTTCTACCTCCCTCTCTCGCATTTTATCAAGCATGTGGGCTCCAGCCATGCTGAAATATTTAGTCTCTACTGGACCTAAGGTATTCCAGGGCTGTTTTTTCCTCATTCTGGACTTGGAATCTTAAGGGTTCAATTTTAAGAGCATTGACAACTGTGACCACTACCCCTAAGGTGTTGATATGCCCACAACCTACAACGTTAAATGAGTTCGAAGCCCAGCTCCCCACCCTGAACCCAGCTTCTGACTCCTCCCAGCACAGAGCTGTTTTCTGTGTGTTGTTGGACTTCCTGTGGATGACGTCCTGCTATGTGTCTTCTTTTGGGTCTGGCCTCCTTTGCATGACACAATGTTGCAGGACATCCGTGGTGTGTTTCTTCTTACTGTTGAGTGGGGTTCCACTGCGTGGAATGTACCCACTTTCCCGGCAAAGCCTCCTTTGCATGTCAGGTTGTTCCTGACACATTTTAATTTCTCTTGGGTGAACATCCAGGTAAAGAGCAGCTGGGCTACAGAGCAAATCCATGTATGATCGACTTGACCAGACCCCTGGCTGTGCCAAGTGCCACGGCCGTTTACTTTCACCAACAGAGTGAGCGCTCTGGTTGCCCCACCCTCACCACGTGTGGCGATGCCAAACTTTGATGTTTTAGTTATTCTAGTGGATGAGAAATGGGTCCCCTCCTCTTCTGATTGCCCAACTCCTCACCCGGCAGGAATACTCAGATACCGTCTTTCCCGTGTGCCTTCCCTTTGTGTTCCCTTTAGGACTGGATGGTCGCACTGTGGACTTTGAATTTTCTGGTGAACGATGCCTTTTTCTTGCAGAACCACAAGCTCCCTGGAGACGGGGGCGGGGGGAGGGACGGACATGCCAATATGTCTCTGTCCCTTGTGCCTAGCAATGCACCTGACCCATAGCAAGAGTTCCCCCGCCCCCCAAAAAGAGTCAGATGAATGTTTGAGGAGTAGAGATGGCATCTGAAGCTGGTTTCTCGTTTTGAGACCTTGGCATTTCTGATTCTTTTAAAATGTGAATTTCAAGAGACATTGGGGTTAAACTGCATAAAAGTGTGATCAATATATTGACTGACGTTGTCTGATACCATCACCCTGTCCTCAAATTTCTTACCAGGAAACATTGGGCAGCGGCACTAAAATGTGCTGCTTAGACGGACAAAGTGACAGCCGAGCAGCACAGGCCGACACACACAACATGCTGCCTGGACTGGCTCTCCTGTGCGAGCGTTTGAACAAAACGTGCCTTCATAAGGACACGTCTCCCGGGCATGCACACTGGGACGCGGTTGTGTCGGCCGCAGGGTAATGGCCGCTTCTGCTCCACCTTCACGGTGAGCACTCGTGTCCTTGAGGTCACCTGGGGCCAGTGGTGTCCGGCTCACAGTGTCCTCTGTACCCAGAGCATCAGTCTACATCGCCCCCACTGGACTCCAGGACCCCTCTCAACCATTACCCAATCCAAGAAGATTCTGGAAAGATGAATCCTTGCCCCGTGCCTGAGTCAGGGCCCCGCACACAGTTTCAGTCCAATTATTGATTTCACTTTCCATAGTGTCAGTTACCCACAGTCAACTGTGGTCTGAAACTATTAAATGGAAAATTCCAGAACTAAACAATTCATAAGTTTAAATTGCATACCGTTCTGCTTAGCATGGGGAAATCCTGTTGGTGGAGGGAGGCCCGTTTTCCCAGGCTTACACCAAGGAGCTCAGGAAGTGATCACTGCGGTGCCGCCACCCCGCCCGTTCCTTTTACACGCGTCACCACCACGCAGCCTGCACCACTTACTTCTTAATTATGTCTGGTGTCTATTTCTGGCCCCTCTCGCTTGGAAGGCGTTCCACAAGGGCATGTTTTGTCTGGTTTTGCTCACTGACGTGTCCCCAGGTTCTGGAACACTGTGAAGAGCTCCACAGAGATCTGGTGAATGAAGGAATGATTATTAAGTAAAACAGCTTCCTTTTTATTATTCTCAAAGTCGGGTACAATGATCATAGCGACCATGCCTTGTGTGTTCTAAATGTCCATGTTTTACAGCGTGGCCTCATGAATACCCTGCCCCAGGTCACCCAGGTCACGCAGCCGGGAGGGGACCTCCGGAGCTCACCCTGCAGGGACCCTCAGCAGGGACCTGACCCGTGCAGCCAGCCACTCCTGTGGGATTATGTCAGCTCAAAGCAAAGAAACCTGCATAGCCTAAGTAAGGAAACATAGTTTCCTGTTGGGCTTTTTGAAATAGTGAACATATTTTGTGAACCCCCTTACCTCCCCGCCATGACACTTCTTCGACTCCCTGAAGGGAATGGCTGGCCTGGTTAGAACCTCCTAATGGAAAGGGAATGTCTATAGGCCCAGGAAACAGAGATTAATATGCAGGCACGTCTTCATTCAGAGAAGTGCAAGGAAATGATGTATAGAACATGCTACAGTCATGATCAGCTGGCGCCAGCTGGGAGGGACACCGGCTGGGGTTTTGACAGCGTCTCACGCAGGATTTTAGCTCCTGAGGAGCCACAGGCTGGGAAGACAGCCATGCAAAGGTTGTGCCTCTGGGGGACAGAGAGGGTCACAGAGAGTGTTCACTTAAGCCACAAAATAACCTGTGTCATAGTGTCATAGTATAGTATCACAGTATAGGAAAAAATCAGAGAGGGTTAGTGATTTTCCCAAGGCCACACAGCTAGGAGGTGGCCCATCCTCTTCACAGCTGTGTGTGTATGTACGCAGTCACATACACATACGTACACATACACATGTACACATAAGTGGCAGCATACTTATTTTTGCACTTAATGGTGTAAGGGGGAGATTGTGCCCATATGTGTAATTCCATCTGATTCTTAGGTTCCAATGTGGGGACTGGGTGACACTGGGTAAGGAAGGCCTCATCTCTGGGTTTTGTGGGGGGCCGGGTGCTACTGAGGTGTATGCTGAAAGAGGGGCTCTGGGAGAGGCAGATGAGACTCCCCTTGCTGGGGGTCCCCGTGAGGCTGCATGGCCCCTTTCCCCAACAAAGATGCCCCTGGAAGACTTCTGGGGGTTTGCGTCTGGCTTCTGGGGCAGCAAGTCCCCAATTTTCTTGCCCTTAGTGTTCTCACAAAGGTGTTCCCTAAGACAGAGGGAGGCATGGGCCTCTCACTGCAGACTCGGCCGCCCACTGGGCAGGGTTCTCGCTTTGGGGCACCTGGGGCTCTCTGGACGCCCCGCCCCCCGCCCCACCAAGTCAGCAGGCCAACAATGCCACTGCTGGGGGATGATTCCCACAGAAACAGAAACTCAGACATACGAGTTTTTTATTAAAACATTTGTGTCTGGATGAAATCCACCCTCGTAATGTAGTGGTTTGCTTAATGAGCATGGAATAGTGTCCAATCCGGGGGAACAGCACGTTTTAAGAGCACAGAGCCCCAGATTAACAGCTTGGAATTTTTGCCCCTGCTGGCTGCTAACTGACTCATGCCATTAAGGGAAAGGGTTTGGCGACCCCACGGTACTTGTACAGGCAAAGCTATGGAAACAGTCAAATCACCTTAAAACAGGGTCTGGGGAACCACTCACTTCAGGAAACCAGGCTGTATAATCAGAAGGTTCGCATGGGCCTCCCAGGTGCCCAAATAAAGTGTGACAACGGTTCCACCTTACGACAAAGCCAAACCTCGACAGCCTACCTGTGAATGTCACAGAAATTGGCAACCACCACGTCGAATTTTGGTTTGTTGCGCAGTATGGTAAAGCCTTGTCACCAGCCTCAAAATCACTGCCCGCTGTGCCGTTTCCTTGGCGCTGGGGGATGGGTCGCATGCCTCCGTCTGAACCAGGAAAGCAGGACCTTGGCAGAATCACCAGAACCATGTCATGGAGGCCGTGGGGGCCAGGGCCGCCTTTCCACCCTGCCAGCTCCACGCAAACCATCCTCCCCGCGGTGAAGCGCTTGGTGCCTCTTTCCCAATAGTGGACAGCCCTCCTGGTTAGGGTCAGGATGAGGCCTGTGGAGGAGGGGCACAGGCAGGGCTCATTCACCTGAGTCAACCTCCAATATTCTGGTTGGGGGCAGGGCCCCTGACAGGGTGGGGCCATTTAAAAACAGTGCTTGGGGACGGACGGGTGGCTCAGTTGGTTAGAGCACGAGCTCTAGGCATCGGAGCTGCCGGGTCAATTCCCACATGGGCCAGCGAGCTGTGCCCTCTGCAACTAGAATGAAGTCAATGAGCTGCAGCTGAGCTCCCAGGTGGCTCAGTTGGTTGGAGCGCGTCCTCTCAACCACAAGGTTGCTGGTCTGACTCCTGCAAGGGATGGTGGGCAGTGCCCCCTGCAACTAGCAACGGCAACTGGACCTGGAGCTGAGCTGCGCCCTCCACAACTAAGACTGAAAGGACAACAACTTGACTTGGATGGCGCTGATGAGTCCTGGGAAAAACACACTACTCTTCCCCAATAAGTTCTGTTCTCCTTCCTCAATAAAATCTTTAAAAACAAAAAAAAAGCAGTGCATGATTTTTGGGGGTACACAATATATTTATTAGTTCATGATTGTAGTGTTTTTGCCCTGGAAGTGCCTCATTTGTGGAGAAGCACGTGAGGCTTACATCCGTGACACACTGTGACCTTGGCTTCACCCGGCTGGCAAGTATCTTCTGTAATTTGGGACGTCTGTTCTCGCTGGAAACCAGGCTGTGCTGATTTCCCCTGAGTCCTGGAGGCAGAGCGCCCTCCTGGGGCTTTGCTGCTGGCGGGTGCTGGGGGCGGGTGAAGGCTCCAGGAGGGACTGGGGGTGGGGAGGTGAAGGGGGGGCTGTCGTGAGGGAGACCCTGCTTGCTGCGGCCATTTATCATGTGGGGCAGCCTGCAGGGTCTCTGCTCCCGCTCCCCACATAAGAACGCAGGATAAGGTGAGGCCAAAAAGGAACACCCACGGAGCCATAGATGGGGAGTCATACCACTATATTCTCACTAGCAGCATCCGCCTCTCTGCAATCCGCTCTTGCTAGCTCAGCCACCATCTTCTTGCTAGCCCCCATTTTTTTGCTAGCGTAGCCACAGCAGTTATATTAGTGGCCAATGGCTCACTGGTTACAGCTGATGGCCAACTAGCCACAGCTGATGGCCATGCAGTCACAGTTGATGGCCATTTACTACCTGAGCCAGCACCTTTCTATGTGAGGCCGAGAGCCTGGAAACTGCTTTTTGGGGCTCTGTCCCCACAGGGGCCAAGGGGGACGAGGGGCTCCTTCAGTGCAAGAGGTGCGCGCTCTCGTTGCACATAGGTGAACAATCTCAGGCTAAGTTAAGCACCAGGAACTTAACGAGAGGATGCCGGGAGCTCGCTGAATGGGCACAGAACTGGGAGACTGGCCGTAAGGAGGGCTGCTCTGGACACTGGCGATCCCACAGGGGAAACCTGGAGGTTCCAGCTCCTTCTTGTCCTGCTGGGTCCACATTCTGAGCTGGGGCACTACCCCCTCGGCCGGTCACCTGGGCGGTCGTCCCATTCCCCCCCCCCCCCCGAGGGTTGGGCTGTGAAGGACAGGACCCAGACCCCCGTTCCTTTCTGAAGAAACCTGAACTCGTGGCGATGCAGGTGCCACCAGCCCTGGCGGCTCCACTGGAACTGCTGCAGACACCACTTTAGACAATTTGGGGGCTCGGCTCGGCACAGGCTCCGCCAGGAAGGCCTGGCATCCAGCTGGTGGCTCCCCAACCCAGGGGACACAGCTAGGGCCCCTCTGCTCTCCACTCACCAGGGGCAGCTGGGGTTCTCACCTAAGCCCTTTTTTCCTTCTTTGTGTGTGTGGGGGTATCTGTCATCCAACAAGAAGACTGTTTTTCTTTGTGACAAATGGTTGCATTTCAAGTTCTCCCATTAACTTTTTAATAGTAATAGTAATAACAATGCTGGTAATAAAGATGAGGCCACGGTGACTCACATTTTCTCTGTATTAACACAGCGGAGAATGAGGAGGGGAATAGTCTCCTGAGCTCAGGTCCAGCTTGTGGTGGGGCCGAAGGACGCAGGCTGAGCTGCCCACGGGTCTGAGGAAAGCTCGGTGACGGCCGGCAGCCTGGGGAAGGTGGGCGTGCTGGCTGGTCCGGGGTCCGTTGGCAGCCCCCACTGCCAGGTCTGCACTCCGTCTCTGCCTGTGGGGACAGAGTCCCAGAGAGCAGTTTCCAGGCTCAGCCTCACGGGGAAAGGTGCTGGCTCGGGTAGTAGATGGCTGTCAGCTGTAACCAGTTAGCCATTGACCACTGATATAACTGCCAGGGCTGAACTAGCAAACGCGGGTTGCAGTTAGCAAGTGGGGTTGGTTGACAGAGAAGCCGACGGCAGGTTGTGGATCGTGTGGCTCCTGCTTCCTGTGTCTCCAACCCAGCCGCCAGCGAGACTATAGTGGTGTGACTCCACTATCTATGGCTCCATGGGTGTTCCTTTTTGGCTTCACCATGTCCTGCGTTCTTATGTGGGGAGCAGGAGCTGAGACCCTGGATGACACACCCCTTGCCAGCTGTGCACCGGGCAGACGGTGTCACTTCTCTGGCATGTCTCGTGCAAAGCAGGAGCCTGGCCGACTGGCCTCACAGTGTGTGTGACTCACAGGTGCCAATGGCACAGGACACTGGCACTGGGCGTGGGTTCAATGACCGTCAGCCGCCTCCACACACAGCTGCAGTTTCCGAGATACCGGGGACGGTGGCAACGTGCAGACGTAGACTTCATGTGTGGGCACAGTGGTGGGGAGGGAAAAGGGAAGTGTTACCTCCGGCAACTCCGGAAGCGATTGCTTTCAGAGCAAAAAGGCGAAGTTGGAACCACAGGCCCTTGTCCTCCCTGCGGATGTGCTGCTGCCTCTTCCCATGTGTCCTGTGTCCTCCGTGGCTGCACATGGAGTCACTTGGGGGGAGCTTTGGTCTGGGTGTGGCCTGGGCACCCAGACTCATAAACACCCCGTGATTCTACAACACACCATGGCTGAGAACCACACTCTGAGGCTGGCGGGACCCTCCTGGTGGACTTGGCACTGCAGCCCCACCCGCCCCTGTCCCACACGCCTATCCCACATGCCTGTGCCACATACTGTCACACACGCCCTGTCCCACATAGTCTGTCACGCCCCTTCACTGAGAGGAAGAAAGGGGAGGGGAGGTAGTCTCTCTCAGGCCGGCATTCCGCCCACCATGGCTAAGAGCTGGGGGCAGCAGCACGCCGTTGGTCACCCGTGAGGTCTGTGGCAGGGCATGGCCAGGGGCGGTGGGGCGGTGGTGAGAATGGCTGCTGCCCACTCAGGCTCCATGCCGCCTGCCTCAGGCCCCAAGGCTGTGGCCGGGGCTCCCCTGGGCTGTGCCTGTCCCTAGGAGGCTGTCATTCCTCGGGCCTCAACCCCGAGGTCCGTGCACACCTGCATTTCACCAGGACTGGGGTCTGGAGGGCACTGGGCACAGGTTCATTGTCTAACCCTGGGATCCACGAGTCGTTTCATCAGAACTTGACGAAGAAAATCACAAGCACAAAAGGAACAAAATGACGTTTTTATTAAAAATCATACTCATAGCACCTGTCTTCCTACATGTTGTTTTTGTTTCTGTGTTTGTTTTTTTTAATGAGTTCCGCCTTTCTACACAATTCCAGAAAATGCTGTTGGGAAATTTCAGGACTGACCCAAGCTCTCAGTCGACCAGGAGGTGACACTGAGAAGACATGAGGCGTATCTCTGCAGTTCATGGATTTCGACATTGTTCCCACCTGTCGGACTGGCTCCATGCGACGGGGAGGCTGACTCAGAGCCACAGCTGGACACGTGGACCGAGGAGACACACAGTATGTGCCAAGGACTCGGAGAAACTGGAAAGTGTGCTGGGAACCGAGTCAAATGCTGTGCGCCATCCAGGCATGACCAGGCCTCCTGCATGTGGGGCTCCTGGGTGGAGGGCCAGCCCTCGTTGCCCCTTCACGGTGTCCCTCGCTACATGTAACTGAGTGCTCCTTAAAAGCATGGCGCGAGCTGAGGGGAAGGCCGGGCTGGGGCTGGGCTCAGTGAGGACCGATTTGTTCAGAGGGAGGAAGCCCAGGAGGCCAAGTTGATGTGCTCAATGCCCGAGGGGCACAGGGACGGCCCACAGCCCGCCCCGCTGCTAACCTGTGTGGAAACCTGTTCCCAGCTGCCCCGTGGAGAGGGGGCCACTGCAGAGCCCCTGCCGCTCCGGCACAGGGCATGGCCCCAGATGCTTCCCTGCATCACCCTCACCCAGCAAAGGCAGTGAAATATTCCATGACCCCCTGGAGGCTCCTGTGTGGGGACTCAACTCCTACTTGTCCTGAGGCACCTGACATCACCACAGAAGGGGACACTTTATCTGGTCTTGGTTAGAGGAATGGTGCTTGCCCTGCTTTTAGAGCTGAGATTAATATCCAATATCCATTTTCCTAGTGTGTGGTTTTTTCTTTCCTCCCTAAAGACGAGAGGTTAGGAACTGACGCTTCCCAAGCCCATGTTTCTCTGGGAGGCTGAGCGCTCAGTGGAGCCACCCAGCTCTGGTCCTTTGGAGCAGGTGTCCTCAGGGGCCCGAGCCCCCAGTGATGGGTGGAATGGTCCATCCGCCGTCACAGGGCCAGCGCAGCCGCGGACAGACAATGCCGTACAAAACAAGTTTACTAAAAGCAGAGAAAATACAGGAACTATAACGAGCCTGAGAAAAGGGTCACGTTGTCACAAAACCCAAAAGCAAAAAACACACCTCAAACCAAATCGTCCTCATCCTAAAATGTTTCCACACGTCCACCCACTATTTAAAGCGAAGTCCATGTAGCTTAGACAGCAGAGGGCAGAGAGGCCGTGTGTCGTGTTCTCCGCTGTCATTTCTCCCAGGAAACAGGCTGCAGCCTGGACGGCTCCCGGCCCCTTCGCTGTCGCTGTGCTCCAAGGGGGGGGGCTGTCCATGGAACTGTGGGGAGTGATTCTCAGCAGAAGTGCCTTTGGGCAGAGCATCTAGGATTTTTGGTTTAGAATATTTCCCCCTCCACTCAGAAAAAGAAGGAAGAAGGGAAGGAAGGAAGAAAGGAAAAGAGGCATAGGAAGGAGAGCGAGAGACACTTTCCGCACTTTCTATGTTTGGAAAAGGGGCTTTTCACCCAACACAAAACTCTCCTTGGTCTCCAGGAGCCGCACCAGCACCTCTGACAGCAGAGGGTTAAGACGCCCCCACCCCCACCCATGGTGGAGGAGAAGATGCTGAGTAGAGACCCCACTGGCCAGCCGCTGGGCCCAGCCCTTCCAAACCCTCACAGCACTGGCTGGTCCCCTGGAAAGACAACACCCTTGATCCCCTGTGTCTTGGGGGGGGGGTGTTGACAGAATGGCCGTGCATCTTTCATGTGCCACACTCCTGCGGGTGAGGTGGGGACATGAGGCCCTCCCAGACCCTGGGCACACACAGCCTGGCACCAGCAGCGCTCCTGTGACATCCAGACCTGGCTCTGGTGTGGGGAGGGGGCTACCTGCCCCTCAGCCACTTCATCACCTGTTGCAAAAATAATGTGATGGCTGGACGTCCAGCTGTGGTTTGGACTCTCCAAAGTCCAGTTCATGCTATTCTCATTAGCTAAAAAATGAAAGCAAAACTGTAACAAAGGAAAAAAAAATATATCCAGAAAACTCATTCAGGCTAGAAGCTGGCCTGGGATCGGGGCGGGGAGGGACAGCAGCCCCCGGGTGGTCAGGAAGCAGTGGGCAGCAGCGGGTGTTGGGAGCCCTGTGGAGGCCATGCTCAGAGCAGGGCTGTGCCCGCCTGCGTGGTGGGGACCTCGTTCTCCCAGAGCCGTTTGCTTTATGTGGAGACACTGTTGCTTTTCATCTTTCCCATGTACAAAGCCAAACAATTAGTAAAAAGGCACCTGGAGACAGCAGAGACTCATTCATTTCATGTGACATATTTTAAAAAAAGATAAAAAGATTTAAAAAATACTCTGGTTAACAATGCACACCTCTTACAGAATAAGCAATTCGGAAAACGCCGTCTTCCCTCTGCGTCAGCGGGTTGGCCGTGTGCTGTGTGTTCATGGGAAGGAGCTAGTCTGCTAAGCAAGGGCTGTCCGGGGGCTTCCACTGAGGTGGTTTCCTGCTCCCCCACTACCAGGTTTAAAGAAAGGAAAGAAGAAGTAAGCCCCGGATATTTCACCAGCGGATGACACACAATGCAAGCTCTGAGCCATCACGGTCAGAGGACAGCACCTGAGGACCTCCTGCCCTGCTGGCTGCCGGGAACCGTAAAGCTGATTCCACCTAGAAACTGCTGAGTGAGGACATTCCAGAGACGGATACAGCTGGGTCAGGAAGTCCTTGGCCCAGGTCAGAAATTCCCTCTCCAAACCCCGGGAGGGGCTGTGCGGCCGGAGCTGTCACAGGTGAGCTGCTGGTCCTCTGGAGGCCCAGGAGGTAGAGTGAGGCAGAGGCTCGAGGCAGGCAGAGGTCTCCCCGGCCGCCGCCCACGCCCTTCCTCCCCCGCCAGCCTCCTAGTTGGGCGCCAGGATGGAGAAGCCCAGCCTGGGACATCTGAGGTCTTCCGAGTTCCGGGGTGCCAAGCCACTGCACCAGTGAAATACACCTTCTCGTAAAAAGAAAAGAAAAACAAAGAAACCTGCTTCCTGCAGTGATGTTACAAAAAAACCATTAAAAAAACCTCCCTAATTGAAACGTAGTGTCCACAAGTAGGTAAAACCATCTCCTATGAGAATCCTTTTGAAACGAACACTTGAGCTCAGTTATTGGAGTTGATTGTCTTAACAGAAGTGGACTCCCGAGGTCCGCGGGGCCTGGCCGGGCGCGTCACACGAAGGACGAGAAGCCGGTGAGCGCAGTCCGGGCGCTGGGGCCCGCGGGCGCGAACACCGCACTCTGCGTGGTGACCACTGTGTGCAGCGGCGGGCCCTCGCCCCCCGCCACCGCCTCGTACCTGTGCGGCGCCCGGCGCTTCCACGAGTTGTAGTAGGTGGGGTCGCTCAGGTAGTGGTTGACGAAGGAGTGCTGGGGGGGCGCGTCCTCGGACTCGGAGTCGGTGGCCTGCGGGAGACGGAGGCGTGAGCGGGACGCAGGGGCGCGGGCACCCGGGAGGGCAGCCCCAGGGAGAGTGGTCCTGGGGGACACGGGGCGGCAGGGGCGCCAGGGGAGGTCGGGGCCACGGTGCCGGCTGCAGACCGGAGGGAACCCATCCTGAGCTGGTGCGGAGGTGAGGAGGGGCGTGTCCCCCACGGACAGGGATTTCCACGTGACCCCGCCCATGCAGGCCACTATGGGAGGTCACCGGGAAATGGGGCCCTAAATGACCCGTGATGTCCACCTGTCTGTGTCCCCCCCTCCCTGGGCACTGAAAGTGCCCGCCTGCACCACAGGGCAGAGAACAGCTGGAGGGCGGCCTGGGCAGCCCCCTGGTGTGCGAAGACTAGTCCCTCAGGGACTTTTCCCCTTTCTTCTTATAAAATAAATCTGCAGTTTCTTTAAGAACATTTAGTCCACAGTTTCTGGTCATTTTTGTAAAGCAAAACTCTGCTTCTTGTATTTTACGGTTTGGGTGACCCAGAAGTCACTGGAAGGACTGCTGAAGGTGAGTGGGGGCCGAAGTGTTTCCCTGGAGGACGGAGGGCTCTCTGTCTGGGACCCTCACCCTCAGGCCCTGCCACCTGGTGGGTACAGAGCCCACCAAGCTGCTGGGATGCTGTGAGGCCACCAGACCCTGGAAACACAGTGGGCTCCTCCCGCCCCAGGGGACCTGGCAGATATTCCAAGAATGGGTCTATAGACACAGCGGAGGCCAGACAGCGTGAAAGTTCAAGGAGGGAACAGGAACCTGTGGCTCCGTCCATCTCCGTCCCTCTCACTCCAGCTGCCGGGCCGCAGGCCTGGCCTCCTCTCTGGGCTCCAGTGCCCAAACAGGGTCAGCCACACCTGCCCTTCCCCCCCTCCCAGAGGGTGTCAGGAGGAATAGAAAGGAGTGAGAGACCCCCAGACGGTGTCCAGAATCACCAGGGAAGTTTGGCAAGAGCCCGGATTCCTGGGCGCAGCTCCTGCCCTCCTGATTCTGGGCCTGGTGTGGGGACAGGGAACGTGCATTTCTCATCAGCCGCAGGCTGGGGTGGGGGCGGGAAGAGGGGAAGGCTGCCTGCTTGTCACCGCTTTACATGGAGTCGGCAGAGAGCACCGTGAGTGACGTGCCTGCCTCCACTCCCCCTCAGTTGATGGTCAGAGTGACTGACCCACACCCCTGCCCACACAGGAAGCTCTGATCCGTGGACTGACACTGTCCCCGACGGCCAGCATTTCGTCCTGTAATCCCTCAAATAGAAGGTGGGGCCAGGGTCTCCTGGGATTCTTCCCACACAGACTGAAAATCTGACTCTAACTGGACTATTTACCTGTAGGTAACGTTAAGTCACAGATCTGGGGCTTTTCAGCGTATTAAGTGTAAACAGTCGGCAGCTACACACGTCTGTGGTCGCTCTGCTTGTCACCGAGTCAGAGCCCCCCACCCCCGACGCAGGGCCGCGGAATGTCCCCCGTGCCCCCAAGGTGCAGAGAATTTCCGCTCCTCCATAATCGGGTGACGACGACGAGGACGGCACTACAGGTGACGACGGCTTCTTTTCAGCGGTCGCTACTGCACAGCAGGCCACAATGTCTGACTGCACAGTGACCTTAAGAGGTGGGTGTTAACTGTTGCTATTTTATGGCTGAAGCAAGAGGAAGAGAGGGACCTGCAAGCTGCCCAGGTCTCGTGGGCGGTGGGAGCCCACGTCTGAGCCTTGCAGCCCCACACTCCTGCTGCCTCAGCAGATGTGGCCCCCCCACTCCAGGTGCCCCCTTCCATCAGCCAAACGGGTCGACAACCCCAAACCCACGATGCTCTGAAACCAAAAGCTGCCTTTCCAGCTCGTTGGGTGGCAAAGCCTGACCTGATGGGAGCCTGTTTTGTGTGAACATTCTTGGGTTTTGCTGCAGAAATACTGTGATCCACTGAATTCTGCAGCATATGGCCTTAAGGGTGTCAGATGGGAGGGTAGGCACCTGGCTTTGCCGCTGTAGGATTTCCTATCATGTTTTCCAGAGGCCTGGAGGGGGCTTACAAGGCTGCGTTAAGCTGCACGGGGAGAAAAGGGAACTGAGGCCATCCAGGGAAGCTGGAGGGGTCTGTTCTCAGTCCTCGAGCGGGTTTGTCACTTCTTCAGACACCGATTTGGGTTCTAAGCTTCTGAAGCTTAGGGGGAAGAGCTGAAACATGCCGACTGCACCCTTTTCTCACGAGAAGTTCACAGAACACCAGGATTGGACGACAGTAATTTACAGCCAGGTTTCACAACGGGTCAAGCTCACGATGCTCTGAGGCTGAATACAAGGTTCAAGCCTCGCACCCTCTCCGGCCACGTCATCCGGGGCTCTGAGCCTCTGCAGTCACCCTCCCCCCGCCAAGGACGCTCATGAGGAAAATGTCAGGATAACAATTGGCCCAATCCCCTCACTTTGTGTCTGAAAGCACCAAGACCCACAGAAGCAAGTGGCCTTCTCAGGGTCATACTTGCTCGGGGCAGAGTGGGGGCGAGAGCCAGCACTGGTTTCACAGCCCACAGTAGCAGAAATAAGCCTTTCAGTAACACTCTGGGGACAGCTGCATCAGCTTTATAAAATGTTAGTGCAACACTTTATGTGGGTGGGTTTCATACCAAGTCTCGCTGAATGGCAGGCAAATCACCAAAAGCACAGTCATTTGTGCTAGCGGTCCCGTTTCAGTAAAAACATCCAGCACCCAGGTGGTGACCCTTTGGGCACTTCTCTCCCCCTCTCTGCCCTCACCCAGCCGTCCCTGCAGCTGTCCATGCTGGAGAGAAGCCGGGTTCCTGATGGCCGGGTGGGACAGAGGGGCAGGCTGGAGAGACCTCTAGTTCCCCCAGGAGCCGGCGTTTCTAACAGCATGCCAGCCCTGCTTAGAGAACCCAGGCACCAAATGTCCCACCCATATGCATGCTGTGTGGCTAATAAAACATAGTTTCATTTGAGACTGCTCAGTAGCTATAGATCATATGTATAGACCAAAGATCTCAAAGTCCCATAGCATGAACAGAGGGGTCTGTGACAGATGTGGGCACTGAGAAGAGGTCCTGGCAGGAGACAGTCAAGAGTGGTTCAGGAAGAGAGCCCTCTCCACCTTTCCCATGGGCTGAACGAAAGCACTGGCTAGTTAATGGGTGGGCGCACGACATAAGCTGGACCAATTGAAATGTGCCCTGGGCTTTTCTCTCAATGCCTGGAAGAGCAGAGTTCTTTACTTGGGGACAAAGCTGGCGGCTGTGAGCCTTGAGTGGCCAGGGCTCATGGATACACCCACGTGGTTCCAAAAGCCACTCTGGGAGAAGCAAACCACTGTGCAGAAGGAGAGAGAGGAGACTGAGAGTGGGCGCAGGAGGAGTGAGAGCTACCGGGGCCACGTGACACGGAAGCCAGCCTCCTGGGTCCCGCTCAGACCCTGTCACTGGCTCCACAGCAAGTGCTGGATTAAAATGCCATTCTTCCTCCTGCTGCCCGTTCTGTTTATTGTTTACATGACATTATTATTTTTTAATGGGGATCTATTTCAGTGAGTTAGAATTATTGACAAAAAAGAAATGCCGCAGGATTTTTAAAAAAGTTTCCCGTGTGATATGAAGTAGAGATGTGTGTGGTTTCCTAGGAAACCGGAGAAGGCCAGCGTGTGATTGGATGTGGTGGCAGGCCGACTGTGGGAGTTTCTAAAGACGCACAGATGCCTGGCGAGCAGCTAATAGAGATAATCTCAACACTTTAGGTATTACACTGGCAAGATGAAAGGCTCGAATATTATTAGGGAATTAATTAGGTACGAGGGGCTGGTCTAAGTTGGTTGGAGCAGCAGAGATTTTGAGAACTGTTTCTGTGGTTTTCAAAAACAGTTTTGGAAATGCAATTTGAACAGCAGTCCTGATATAATTCATAAGCCACCGGGTGATAAAATGGTGACAAACCCTCTTCGTTCTAGCTGGAGACACAGAAAGAGCTGCAGCCTGTGTCACGTGACACTGATGGCCTAATTCAGAGCCGCTCTGATCAGGCAGGTTCTTGTGCAGCTGTGAACTGATTCTTAGAATATTCGCTTTAGCAGTATTTCTGAAAATGGTTAAAAAAGATGCCGTGGAGAAAAAAGACATCACTCTTTTCTTAGCAAAATATCAGCTTCATGGAAGGGCTTTGATTCTGTGCTTCCCCCAGTTCCGGGGGGGGGGGGGACCGGGGAACTCTGCCCCTGGTGACTGCATCACCCTCCTGACTCCTGCGTCCACACTGGGTCACACCGTTGACTGAGCCGGGCTCAGAATGTACTTTACTCTTCATCCCTAACCTCTCCCTGTACAATGTATTTAAGCCTAGAAGCTGCTGTCTGAGGGGAGGATAAATATCTTGGACCTAAATCCAGCTATAAGTCACTATGGATCACCCCCTTTGAAATGAGAGCTTCAGCTCCCGGGGCTCTTCTGCAGCGGGCCACCCCCAGGTCTGCTTTCCCTGGACCCCTGCTTACCTGTAACTTGACTGTTTCTGTAATTGGGGGTGAAGGGATCAGGCCAGAAGTCAATGCTACGTTAGGAAAGCCAATGTCAGAACCTAATCCAAGGCCCCCTCTGAATATCAGCACCATCAACTCTGAGTACAGAGGAAACCTCCAGAAAGGCTGTGTGAGGAGGGCAGGAGATCCTCTTCCCAGCGGAATAATGACTTAACTGGGGACAATTATTTTATGAACAACCATTTAAAGTCTCTGAAAATGGTTGCAATGGCATATAGCAAATGGAGAATTCTTTTTTCCAGAAAATCAAAATTTCACTAAGAACAGCAAGAGGTTGAGGCACTTAACCTATGACCTGCTCCCCTGTCCCCAGCTCAGAGTGACCAAAGCACCACTCTGAGAGGTGGCCAGGAAGACGGGCTCCCTGTCCTCCCAGCTCCTTCTCTAGGAACTTGGTTTGACCTGGGGGAGGAAGCTGCCAGCATCTCTCATACAAGTGCTGCCCTCAGCTCCACGCTGCAGAACTCCAGTCCAGGCAGGTGGGACCAAGAGAAGTGGGCACCCTTCCATCACCCAGTCTTTACTCATAGGCTGGATGGTGTACACCAGGTGTGGCAGACCGAGAATCCTGAGTCCTGGTTGCCCTCAGCCCAGCTCGCTTGTAGGGGAGACAGTCCACGTGGGTAGGGCAAGCCCAGAAGACCAGGGACTCCCATCTCAAACCAGCACCCCCCTGCACAGCAGGTGTGTCACCATGGGAGAAGAGGGCTGCTGTCCCCACCGCAGCTTTGGTGCTGTGACTGAGCGGTCCTGCACAGGGCAGGGATGGTGCCCCAGAATAGACAGCTCCCCAGCTCTGCTGAAGAGGACGTTTGCAACTGAGCACGCTCTTGTTATCGAGAACAGTGCAGACCTTCTGGGAAATGTAAGAGGCAGCTGGTAGTTCTATGATTATAATAAATGAAGCAATAAACCCGTCAGAAGTTTAATGGAGAGAACCAGGGAGAAGGCCGCTAAGGAGAGCCCTCTTAGGGTCAGAGCAAAATTTAAAGATTGACAACATCCTGCCACAGTCAAAGGACTGGACTTCAACTGGACTAACTGTGGAGTAATTTATACCCTGGGGTCCTGTCAAAAATAATAGAGCTAGCAAGTAGTGGAGGTTAACAGCTGAGTGTGATGTCAATAGTGGTAGACCATCCAGAATCTTAAAGGGCAGGTGAGAAAAAGGGGCCAAGTCTGGTCACCCCTGGTGGTCAGGAGACCGCATGCGTGTCCCAGGCTGCCCTGCCGAGGGGCGACAGCAGAGGGCACACTGAGTCTTCCCGGAACACGTAAATAAGCAAATACGCCAGCAACAACAGTCCTGGGAGCAAGGAGGCTTTCAGTATTCAGACTTGTTACAATGTATTATTTAAAACGGCCTGTTTTTCAAAACAACAGAAAAATGTGACCCATACACAGGGAAAGAAAGAGGCAGCCTCTGAGGAGGCCCAAATGTTAGCAAAGAGTTTGAAAGCAGCTATAATAATATGTTCAAAGAAGTAAAGGAAACCATGTTTAAAGAATTAAAGGAAAGTATGATGACGATATCGCACCAAGCAGAGACTATCAAAAAAGAGACAGAAATGGTTTTAAAATAACCAAATGAGAAGTTCTGGATTGCAAAGTACAATAAGTGAAATGAAAAATTCACTAGAGGGACTCAGCAGTAGATTGGAGCTGGCAGAAGACAGAATCAATGCACTTGAAGATAGACTGATGGAGATTATGCAATCTGAAAAACCAAGAAAAAAAGAATAATAATAATAAAAAAAGACACAGCACCAGATAAATGTGAGACAGTACTGAGTGCATTAACGTATGTGTAATGAGAGAACCAGGATGAGAAGAGAAAGAAAGAAGCAGAAAAAAATATTGGAAGTAATGATGAGTTAAGGAACTCCCCAAACTTGATAAAATAATCTATACACCCAACAAGCTCAATAAACCACAAATAAGAGAAATGGAACAAGATCCATAGCCAGACAAACTATCATCAACATTTTGAAAGAACAAAGACAAAAAGACGCTCTTGAAACAAGCAAAAAAAAAAAAAAGAGGACAAAAGGCAATTGAAAGTGATGAAAGAAAACTGTCAACCAAGAGGCTTATTTTTTTTTCCCCATCAAGGCCAAGAATCTTCTACTCCGCAAAACTACTTTGAAAAATGAAGGCAAATAAAGATATTCTGAGATAAACAAAAATTGAAAAATTCATTGCTAGCAGACCTGCCTGATAAGAAATACTAAAGGAAGATTGTCAGGTTGAAAGCAAGTGACACCAGACAGTAATTCAAATCCACATGAAAAAACAAAATGTACCAACAAAGGTAATTACATGGGTAATTATAAAAGATGGTATAATTGCATATTTCTTCTTTCTTCAATTATCTGATTTAAAAAGCAACTGCATAAAACAACAAGTATATAATTGTATTCTTAGGCCTATAACAAATAGAAACGTAACATATTTAACAGTAAGAGCACAGAGGGGGCAGTAGGAAGGAAGTGATACCCAACAGTAACTTGAATCCACAGGAAGAAATGAAGAGGACCAGAAATAGTAAGTAAGTAGGGTAAAATGAAAAACTCTGAATAGATACTTGTTCTCCTTCTCTCAACTTCTTTAAAAGACATACAATTCTGAACAGTGATAACTATAAAAATGAATTGTATAGACATGTATAGACATGTTTAATAATAGCACACAAGGGGAGGAGAGACTAGAGCTGTATAGGATTAAAGTTTCTACATGTCACTGAAATTTAGCATAAACCTAAAGTAACAAAATATTGAAAGAAATACAGTAAAAACAAAAACAAGGGGATCAAAACGGTATACTAGGAAATAGCCACACAAAAAAGAAGACAGTAATGGAAAAATAAAAGAATAAAGATATGCGACATACAGAAGGCAAATATCAAATGGCAGATGTAAATTCTATTATATCTTAGTTGTAATTATATTAAATGTGAAGAGATTAAACACTGTAGTCAAAAGGTAGAGATTGGCAGAATGAATAAAATGACATGATCCAACTATATACTGCCTACAAGAGACACATTTTAGATTCAAAGATTCAAATAGGTTGAAAGTAAAAGGATAGAAATGTTACACCATGTAAACAGTAACCAAAAGAGAATTGGAGTGGCCATACTAACAGCAGACAAAATAGACTTTAAAATAAAAATTGTTACTGGAGACAAAGAAAGACTTGCTATACTGATAAAAGAGTCAATCCATCAAGACAATATAACAATTACAAATATATATGCGCCTAAAAACAGAGCCCCAAAACACATGAAATTGAAGCTGACAGAAATGAAGAGAGAAATAGATAACAACAACAGAAGCTGGAGAGAGAAATACATTAACAGATGGCAGAAGATCAAAAATATAGAAGACTTAACACTATAAATCAACCAGACCTAACAGACACGTAGAGAACACGCCACATAACAACATCAGAATAACACATTCTTTTCAAATGGATTTGGAACATTTTTCCAGCATAGACCATATGCTGGGCCATAAAACGAAACTCGGTAAATTGAAAAGGATTTAAAATATACAAAGTATGTTCTCTGACCACATGGAATAAAGTTAAAAATCAATTACAGAAGAAAATTTGGAAAATTCACAAGTATGAAGAAATTAAAACACACTCCTAAATAACCAATATGTCAAATGGTTTAATTGTGTGGCATGTGAATTACATCTCAATCCAGCTGTTTAAAAAATGTGGTTCAAAGTAAACATTTCAATCTGAGTTGGCACTTCTAGGAGGATGAATCACCCAGGTTCCTCTGTTGGGATCCCATGCATATTTAGTGCCAGCAAATCTCCCAAATCCATAAGGTTCAGAGTCGAGACCTAGCAAAGATTACAGAGCAAAGAACTCTGGAAAGAAGACGCGTCTTGTTTGTCTACCTGAGAACCCAGGCACTTACCCTGAACTCCATGGGGCCGTGGCAGGAGGCAGCTATCAGAAAGCCTGGCTTTCTCACTCGTTATATAAATCCTTGCGGGATTTTGTGTGGATTCCATATCCCTCTTCCCTCCTCCCTTCTTGCTTCTCTGCCCCCGTCACCCCTCCCTCCCTCCTCCATCCCTGTGCGTGTGTTTGTAATTAGGTGTACATGGATGTGTGCACGTGTGCCTCTGTATACAAGGTCTGATAATTAAGTCCGTGAACTTGTTGCAATGATGTTGCTAACCTTTTTCAATATCAAAGGGTTTATTCATCATGAATTCGTAACAACTGGACAGTTAACCAAGTTTACTATTTGGAAGCGCTGAAAGGGCTGCATGAAAAAGTTAGGTAACTTGAACTTTTGGCCAACAATTCATGGCTCTTGCATCGTGACAATGCACCAGCTCTCACGACACGTCTGTGAGGGAGTTTTTAGCCAGTAAACAAATAACTGGCTGTATTGAAACACCCTCCCTACTCTCCTGATCTGGCCCCCAATGACTTTCTTTATCCGAAGATAAAGGAAATATTGAAAGGAAGAGAATTTGATGACATTCAGGACATCAAGGGTAATATGACGACAGCTCTGATGGCCATACCAGAAAAACAGTTCCAAAATTGCTTTTATGGGTGGACTAGGTGCTGGAGTCGGTGCATAGCTTCCCAAGGGGAGAACTTCAAAGGTGATCGTAGTGGTATTCAGCAATGAGGGATGTAGCACTTTTTTTAGGATGAGTTCGTGAACTTAATTGTCTGACCTTGTATGCCTTGGTCAGTGCCAGCGGCCATTTAATAATCCTCCACAACAATCAGCTGAATTTGAATCTCAAAACACTCCATGCGTGAGAGAAGAAACAGACCAGTTGCTTCCCATTAAACTGTTTTGAGAATGCTTTTACAAATAAATAGTTCAGAATTCATGAATCCAATTCTGGCTGCACTGGGCATGGCCACCGACCCCTGGTGGGGGCTGGAGGAGGAGGTGAGGAGGGGGCGGGTGTCAGCTAGGCTCTGGAGACCCACGTAAGGCTGGAGGACCCAGCCTTGGTCTTTCGTCAGAACAACAGGGAGACTCGCCCTGCCCTGGGCTGGTATGAGAATCCCAATAGTATGCCTGGCGCATAGTAGGTGCTCAGTTAGTGCTCAGCACACACTGAAGTGTTAATTTCAGCCTGCCAATGCACGTGCGCGGAGACTGTCATCCTGGTGCCAGTATGTTCTAAGGGCAGCAGGCGCGTGAGAATGAGTGTAACTGCTGGCACAGAGAGCGTCTGCTGGAGGGCAGTGACTGTCCTTCCTCTAGGCTGCATTTGGTGTGAGCTGCTAGAACAAGGCTGCTGTTTCTTTATCACAAAACGGCGGGTCAGTTTTTGCGGGATTTCACTTGACAGCCCCTCGATTTCAGACAAATGTACCTTCTGGAACATCTGCAGTGCTGCTCCTGGTTTTCACCAGGCCTGGGGCTACAGCCCAGAGGGGGACCCGCGGCCTTTGTAAACAGAACCCAGAAGCACAGCAGAGCAGGTGTCACACTGGCCCCACCTGCTGTCCCGCCTCCCTGGGAGTTCTTATACAAACCACAATTTACAAAAAGCCATTTTATTGAGCCTCAGGGCTCAATAAGCCTGAATTCAGGTCAAAATGAAGGTGAGACTTTTTTTAGATTAAATATTGATTTAGAGAATTAATGCCAAGAGGTGGGGTACGCCTACATGTCCAGCAAATGGCTTGGTGACTTCCCCCCCTCCCAAGGCTCAGCACATCTGAAATGCAGAAGTTTAGGTCTGACCCCAGGGAACCGCCTCTCTAGTTGTTGTTTCAGCTGGTTTTGTTCATGGATGTAAGATTCTGAGACAGTCCGCTTATGGGGAAAGGCACTTCCTGGGTGGGGGTGCCGATCCCCTTCTCGCGGCCCCCACGGGAGCTGCTCAGCTCTGTAACTTGATGTCTAGACACAAAGGCAGCCTGAAGTACACAGGCCCATGGGTACCAGACGGGGGTCACGGTGGAAGCTGATACCCCCTTGGGGCAAGACCTCCCTGGTGTAACTGCTCAGTGTGGCCAGGCCACATCTGAAGGGGCAGCTCACCAGACCCTGTTACGTGACCCAGAGCTGCTATGACAAAATTCCTCTTTTTAGCACCAGAAGGCTGGTGGGAAGGAAAGCAGATGTGGGACGGGCTCCCAGTTTCTATCAGTCTTGCAGGCTCAAGCCCTCTGCCTCTCCACCTGGGGTCCAGAGGCCACCGTGTTCTGTGGTCACCTCCAGAACACATTAGGTTTATTTCTGAAAGCGAATGGAACGAGCGTGGCCTTCAGATGAGAAGTGACTTTGGGCAGGTTACTGAGAGCTGGCCCAGGACCAGTGACCTCCAGGACTAGGAGATGGGCACGCAGAAGCTTTTAGTAGCAAATGCACGCCCTGCAGGGCGCACGGTCAGCATGTAGCTCGCTCTGCAGCTGCCCCTCCCAAGGGGGCCGCCTCGGTTTCTCCCTCTCGCCCGGGACGGGACACAGGAAGCGACGTGCTGACAGGTGGCAGCAGTCTCAGTGCCCGCTCTGCTCGAAGCTGACAGACCGAAGGGCCTGCGGGTCTGAGCTCGGGAGCCACGTGTCACTGTG
Organism: Rhinolophus sinicus; assembly: GCF_036562045.2. NCBI lineage: Eukaryota > Metazoa > Chordata > Mammalia > Chiroptera > Rhinolophidae > Rhinolophus > Rhinolophus sinicus. The sequence goes on from NC_133759.1 coordinate 108,709,885, forward strand.
AGACTCAAAGGAGAGCGATACAAAGGTGACACTGAGCTGGCGGCTGTTAAGCTCCAAGGCGGCAAAGCCTCGCTCTTGCGAACGCGGGGGCTCACTATGGAAGCGGGACCGGCCGCAGGCACTGACCTCAGATTCCGTGGCGTCCGCCGACTTGTCCTGGAGGCTCATGCTCTCGGTCAGCACGGCGCCGTTGTACTTGCTGCAGACGTCCTCATCTGAGTAGTGGAGCCCGCCAGGGCTGGGCCGGGGCGGGGACCTGGGCCGGGACGATGACCTGCTCAGGGCGGCCTGGGCCAAAGATACCTGCCCCCGGCCTCCTGACCCGCCCCCCGCCTTTGTCAGGACTGAGAGAAAACCACAGCCTCTGACAGCATTTTGGCAACCGATGCCCCAAATCACCAGCCTGCCGCAGGTTAATGCCACATCACTTCTCTAAGGCGAGTGCTCAGGTGACCGGGGGTCCGCGCGGGGCTGGCAGGTCTCCCAGGTCACTTCCCTTCCTGCACAGCTGCGGTCTGCCCTCTGGGTATCTCTAGGGATCTCTCACCACTGGCCCTTCCTGCCCTCCTAGACGCAACGCCATCCTGTTGGGGTTTGGGGGGGACCAGTGGGCGAGGGGACATGTCTGTGGCCAGCACCCAGTTCCCGGGGCAGACGCGGCACGTGGGGTTGTAGCTGCTGTGTCCCTACCTGGTCCCGTTCTTCTTTGAGAAGGTGTTCTTGACATTGAGGTGGCGGCTGTTAAGCTCCAAGGCGGCAAAGCCTCCGTTGTCCAGGGTCACAGACTCCTCCATGTTGGAGATGCTTTTACCTAAAGTCAGGCCAGGAAAACAAGCACAGACGTCTTAGTAAAGTGCCCACCGCAGCTTTCGAGCCAGAATGGCTCAAGACGGGTGTCCACTGAGTCCTGCCGAAGGTAAAACCCAGGGCCGGCCAGACAGCGGGAGTGGAGCTGGGCAGACAAGCTCCTATATGTTAATTATATGTTAATTTCAATGCTGGAGCAAAATTACAATATTAGCATTTCTGTGTTTGTTTTGACTGTCAACAAAAGGCCAGGATTCTTCTCTGTCTCTGATTAAAGAGTCTTAGATGAACACTTTTTTAAAATCGGGGAATTAAATGTTTAATAAGTTTTGAAACAACTCCTCATATTTGTATAACAAAACAGTAAATTTATGAGGGGTGACAGCCAAAGGGCACAGGACTTCTTTTTGGGGTGATAAAAATGTTCTCAAACTGAGAGTGGTGATGGTGACACAACTCTGTCCATGTACTGAAAGCCGCTTTTAAAAAAATAACGTTATAAGTACCTATGAAGTCACATGCTCAAATGTATCAGCAGAGCAAATGAATAATAGTAACGCTATAAGAAGCCGAAGGACATGACATTTTCGATGTCTTCCCACATCCTCGGCATGACAGCCAGGTCCTCACGGCTGTGCCTACGCTCCGGCTGGTCTGCCCTCTGCCCCCCGCATCCTCCGGGCTTCCCTACCCCCTTCCTTCAGCTCACAGCTCAAAGGTCAGGAGACCGGAGGGAACTTTCCGGGCCTCCCAAAGGTCGGCCTCACCCCTGCAGCCTCCTCACTCCCAGGGCCTTCGCGCTGCGTGGTTTCGCACGCGGCTCCCACCTGCTGGACTGTTGGTGCATTTACATTTGCCTGCTTCTCAGCGTTGGCCTTCGTCTCCCCCACTAGACGACAAGCTCTGTGAGCAGAACAAGAGCTCCTGGACTTTATCTGTTAGGCTCCTCGCTGGCGGCCGCCAGGTCAGTGTCTGAGCACCTGCCAGGGCCCCACGCTGTTTGCTCAGTTCATCCCCATTTCTAAGCCCCAAGAATCCCCTCTGCAGGGTCCCTGCACCCCTCAACATGCCTTAATGCTCTGTTTGTGTGCAACCAAAAAAGCCAACCGAACAGAGTGGCAACTGGCAACCGAAAGATGAAGTTGCTGGTGAGGGGGGATCTGGGTTGATGGGGGGTGAGCGGGCGAAACCCATGATCAGAGAGGAGCCCGGGAGGCCGGGCGTGTGGGGAGGGCAAGCAGGAGGGTGTGGATGCGGCAGCGGCAGCAACGCTTCAGGTGCGGGAGTGTTCTACGCAGGGAGGCAGACATTCTGGCAGACAGACAAGTATTTTTTCCCTAGGCTTCAATTATGATGTTAAATTAATACTCCAGGGTGAGGCTGAGGGTCAGAAAAGTGGGCAGATTTTTCCATGCCAGACGTAGGATTCTGTAATAGCATGAAGTCAGTAAAATGAAATGCCATTCATACACTATAAATCGCACAGGAATAAAATCTGATTTAGGAACTCTTGTTAGAAGTGAATTTATACAGAAAAAAAATAAATCCTTTCTTGGAGGGATGAATTGCTTAAAGTTACAAAAGCAAATGGCCAGGCATTTCGGGTGCCTGATTTTATTAGCCCTTTTGGGAGAGTGACAGTGGTGCTGGTGGCTGGGGTGGGGTCCACCGGGCCCCCTCCTTGGCCCAGAGGGCTAGGGTGGCAGCTCTAATGCAGGCGACATCATCAGGGATCCGCCTTCCTAAGAAGGAACGGCAGCCGAGCTGATGGGCAGGGGCGGGAGCCGGCCTCAGCCAGGGCCTGTCCCGGCCAGGGGTCCCAGGGGTCTGCCCACACTCCTGGCGGGCTCCAGCGGCCCGGCTCCAGCAGCCTGGTTCCGCAATGTGGGCTGAGAGCAGGCCATGCTCCAGAGCTTGCTAATTCTGTTTATGCGAAAAAGTCATCTACCGGGAACTATGAGAATTTTTTAAAAAGTTGAGGATAATGAAATGCATAAAGTACACTAATCTTAAGCGCGGGGGTTACAGGCGTGAGTGTCATCGTCACCAAGGTGGACAGTGCTTCCAGCACCCGGAAGGTTCTTTTTCCTTCAGGTAACTTCTCTGTTTATACTTCTCACCGAGAGGCAACACTGTCCTGTGTTCCAGAAACACCGGTCCTGATCTTCCTATCAACAGAGTTGTTCTCTGGTACTCCTTTGTGGCCGGCCGGCTGTACCCATGTCCATTTGTCCCTTTCTCTAATGATGGCGATTCATCCAGAAACAAACACTCCCTGAGCACCAATTGTGGGTCTTGCCCTGGGAACCGGGGTGGCTGGCTCTCAGAGGGCTCAGAGTTGGACAGGGGGCGTCAGGCAAGGCACAAACTCCAAGTGAGCCAGGCTGCGCCCTCCGTTTCTGCCTCCATGAGACACATCTGACTCTCTGCCAAGTGCTCGGCCCATTGTTCTCACGGTACCGAGTCGTATGACACTTTACCCATTTAATGCTTTACCCTTTCTAATCATATTCAAAAGTACTAGTGCATCTGAGCAACGGTGCAGGTGAGGACACTGGGGCTCAGAGGCCCGAGGACCCAAACGACGCACCCAAGACACATGGCTAATTGGAGGGCAGAGCCAGGTGTGTCCGGAGCTCCCGACTGGCTACGCCTGGCTGCCTCCAGAGACACGCCTGTTGCACCTGTTTTGTCACCTACAGGAAGTGAAATGGAAAAGTGGACACGGGCACGGCAGATCCAGGAGGGGAAAACACGAAGCATTGGAGCTCGGGGGCCCAGGGCGCTCTCAGAAGGGGGGAAACGAGGGCAGGCAGCCCACCTGTGCCACAGTTCTTGTATTTCTTGTTCTGCCCATGCAGGACCAGGGTAAATGCCACCAGCAGGATGACGATCAGGCTGGAGAGAGCCACCACCAGCAGGAACCACCACTCCTCGTAGAACGGGGTGTCCACTTGAGCTGAGGGCAGACATGAACACAGAGACATTTGATAGAAACTGCCCATGGACCGGGCTGGGGTAAGGCTCTGACGGGGTCGCTGAGTCACAGGGAGGATGGAACCACTGTCTGGTCCAGGTGACTGCGGCTGGGTGGCCTCGTCAGGAATCAAGCAGTAGCACTTTTTCAGCTTTTCTATGGGAACCAGGCTCAGGGTTCCTCTGGCCCCCACACTGCCCCCCACCCTGGTGATTTGTCTGTCTCAGAGCTTGTCCTGACCTTGTCCATTCAAACTACCTTCACGCTGATTTCTTACTTTCATCTGCTTACAAATGCTGTCCGGGTTAGAGGGAGGAAGGGACAGAAGTGACCGATGTCCTCCTCTTTCCAAGTGCCAGGCCTCCTTCCGAGTGCCCTCACCCTCTCCATCACCACCACCACCTGCCCGGGGCCCTTGTCATCTCCTGCTGGCCAGCACAGCCACTTTCCCATTCAAACCAATTCTTCACATTGCCAGCAGAGAGCTCTTTCTCAGAAGGAAACACGGGGTCCCCCTAAAAGCCTTCAGAGGCCCCACACTAGCTGTGGGGTGCTGCCTAAGTCCAGGAGGCTGCATGATCTGACTCCCGCTCGCGCCACACCTGGATCCCGCCCACACCTGCACAGAAACCTCTGGTTGCAGCACCCACTGGTGTGGTTGCTGGCTACCTGTTGGCGTCCTCCACCACATCGGTCCCCTACAAGTGGGCTGTGATTTATTTATTTCATGCCTCCAGCAGAACTGAGAGGAACTGGCCCCATTCCTAGATGTGCTTTTCGACAAATAAAAAGGTTTCATTTAAAAGTTGCTTTAAAGGAGAATATGCTTCTTCTCATGTTTTATTCCGTTTACTAAGAACAGAAGAAATGGAAATTGTTTCTTGGAAGGTGCCGGATGGCCCCGGGGTCCCACTCGGCACCTCCCATATGCCTCTTGCAGGGGAGCTAGCTCCGAGGCCGGACGCCAGGATGAACAGGAAGCCTGTCACAGGGGAGGCCCAGGGACACTGCGATAGAAAGCACTGCTGCCTGCCATAAATACCTCACTGGATGGACGAAAATGTGTGCCCACTGGGAACAAGGGGGTGGGGGGGTTGCTCTGGATCATGTATCACCTCTGGGTTCCTGACGAGATGACAACAGTCTGAATCCACAGTCCAGCTTTCAGGCTTTCATCTCCTAAGGAACTTGGTGGTGTTATGTTATCCAAAGCAACCCCTCCTTTGTTCCCAGTGGGCACACAGGCCTCGCTGGTGATGCCCGGTTACCCACACCAGCCTCCTAGCACCGTGTTCGCTGGGCGAACCCCATTGCTGCTGGAGAGTCTGCAGGTAGCACGGCGAGGTCCCCTCCTTCCCGCGATGGTGTCACATACTCCCTTCCCTCAGAAGCAGCTATCCGGGGAGGGTCCCTACCTGACACGGCTGTGGAGGGGCTGCTGGGCTCCCCATAGCCCACCTGGTTCACAGCCACCACCCGGAACTCGTAGGTCACTCCTGGCCGGAGCCTGTCCAGGCTGACGGTGTAGGAGGTGGCACTCCGGGGAATGTCCTTCACAAACATGTCCCACAGGCCTTCGTCTGCAAGAGGCGTGAAGTGAGAGCAGAGGTTAGGGCCGCTTTCCCCCACACGGGAGCCCATGCACTTGCCCGCTGGTCAGCTTGCGGTCCCCTCACTATGGTCGTGATGTGTGTCAGAGGCTGGGTGCGCGGCACAGGTTTGGGGCCTGGCAGGAGCCGAGTCCTCTCCCTCATGACAAGGCTCTGCTAGGGCTGTGGGGTGGGGTGTGGGGTGTGGGGGGCACTTTCCTGAACATTCGTCTGGGGTGGGGGGCAGTTCCTGGCCCTCCCCTCCGCTCTGTGCCTGGATCGCTCCTCTGGTAGAGTACTTCTGGCTCCCTCCCTCCCGCTTGCTGGTGGCAGGCCCCGCTGTGTGCCTCCCTGACCCACCCACATGACGCCCACCCAGCCACCCGCCACCACCGCTGGGCCCTGGCCCTGGTTCTTTCCAGTTCCCACTGTGTCCCACCGCCGTTCTAACTGGAAATGAAGAGCCAAGCACAACTTTAACCAGCAGCTTCTTCTACCAGCCAGCTGCCAGCTCTGTGGCGGCGCCGTCACGTGGTCTCTGCACAGCCTTGGCTGGTAGCCACAGTGCCCCCACACGTTCAATCATCTGTACCACGTGGCGTTGTTGGGTGGCAGCTGGCATTACGAGGCTGGGACCGTGGGTCTCCATGGCTCCGGCCAGGGCCGCGCTCCCTCACCCTCAGGACCACACTGGCCAAGTGCCACCCTCACCCTGCAGGCTCTTTGGAGCAGCTGCAGCATCACAGCTCCTGAGACCAGCTTGGCTTTGAGTCCGTGCCCAGGTGCTACCAAGCACAAATGTAAATTAAAGATATACATTGAATTTGAACAGGGACTTGCACCCATGTCCACAGCAGCACTATTCACAGCAGCCAACAAGTGGAAGCAGCCGTGGGGTGCACTGATGGGTGAATGACAGCCAAAATGGGGTCCACTGGACCACAGAGCATTACTCAGCCTTAAAAGGAAGGACACTGACACCTGCTACAGCGTGGACGGACCCTGAGGACACTGTGCTGATGAAACCAGCCAGTCACAAAGGACACACTGTGTGATCCCACTGACATGAGGACCTAGGGGAGTCACAGTCACAGAGACAGAGAGTAGAAGGTGGGTGAGGCTGGGGGAGGGGACGGGAGTGAGTGTTTCATGGGGACAGAGTTAGTTTGGGAAGATGGGAAGTTCTGGAGATGGACGGTGACGATGGTCACACAACAGTGTGAGTGTACCTAACGCCACTGCATTGTACAGTTAAAATGGTTAAATGGTACAGTTTATGGTACGCGTATGTGACCACAATAAAAATACAGATCAAATTTACTTAAATCCTGACATACAGGAGAACATTAAAATTGAAATTAAAGCCAGAAAATTTGGATGCTGTGAGAATGGAGGAAGCAAATGGATCCGGTTCTGAGCATCCACCCCCGGGGCTCAGGGAGTGTGACCTGTGGCCGGGCCTCACGACCCTCAGAGGCAGCACGCGCCCTGACGAAGGGCGGCCTCGGTGTGAAGCCCAGCACACGTCGGTTGTGTGACCTTAGGCGCAGCACTCAGCCTCTCTGTGCCTCGTCTGTAGAACGGTGGTGACAAGGGCATCTACCGCCAGGTGTGTTGCGAGCATCAAACAAGTTAGTGTTTATAAAGTGCTGTAACAATGCCTCCTGCACAGTCAGTGCGACACCACACGAGTGTTCATAAAATCAAATACAAACCCAACCTGTAAGGAGGTTGTTGGTAAAAAGGGGCAAAAAGAACCCTCAGAATGTTCGTTTGAAGTAGTGACCCTTTGCGAATTATAATTCCTCCTCTAGGCACACAGATGAACTGTTTTCAAAAGAGCAGAGGGTCCGGGGAGAAAAAGCATGCTCGAATATGCACGCTCACGAGCTGGCAGCCCCCGGGGAGCTGAGGTCACCTGGAAACCAACCTCGTCACACACCTCCAAACACCAGATGCGAGCAAGGGGATTAGCCCAACCGTAAACAGAAAGAAAATTGCTAGTGTGTAAGTCTATATTTGCACAGGATTTAGCGTTTGCACCGATTAAGTCCTTATAGTTACAGGTTAATGAAGGGACGGACGTAGGGGGAGTTTAAAGGTGCAAATCTCTGTACTAGCAGAAAGGTAGTACCATGAGTATTTTTTCTAAATAGTCACACTTACATTCATTTGCCACCAACACACCGTTGACCACCAATGATGTGAAGCCAGCAGGCCACAGAGTCAGCCCTTCTTCCCTCCTGAAAACACTGAGAGCACCCTCGGCACGTGTGTGACATAGTCTGAATGTCCCACGAGAACAAACGGGCGACAACATTTTCTCTGCACGTGCCACTCCCTCTGCCTTGGGGTCCCTTCCTCCCCTACCCCCATTCACCCACACTTTCCTTCACAAATACTTAGGTGCGTACTCTTTGGTCAGACTCTGTTGCACCCAACAGGGCATCAGACGAGATTTCTGTTCCTAGTGAGCTATTTAGTCTATGGGGAGGGGGTGGGGGGAATCAATGAGGTCACGTCACCCTTTCTGACTCCTCTTTGGAGGCCAACCCTGACCCCACCCCTACACTCCCGGAAGACACGGCTGCGACTGCCCCTGGGCTTCAGTGTGCCACTTCACACTTCACCTGTGTGTTCACACCATTGTGCCTCGGAGTTTTCAAGAGTTCAATAAATATATGTTGACATGATCCATCTCCCCTTCCTCTCTCCCTCCCTCCTTCCCTCCCTCTCTTCCTCCTTCCCATCCACCTGTCTTTGTATCCCCACACCCTTCGCAGGGCCTCCACAAACAGGCTTTCAGTAAATAATAACCACCACCATTTTATTTAGCACTTACTATGAGCAAATCACTGTTTTAAGGGCTTTAACTGTTGAATGATTTGTGCAGTATTTTTCCTCTAAAAAGACAAGACAATTTTATCTGTTAAAGGGACTAAAGACTCTTAAACTGGATGTTGCTGAAAACCATTGAAATTAAGGGACAAGGCATATGGGAGGTACTCTCAGACTGTTCTCGGTAGGTGTGCACCTCTGGCGTTTCTCTGAATGTCTTTTGCATTAATGTTTCTGTAAAACTTTCCTGCTACCGAAGGAAAAAAGTTATTTCCCTTCCTCTACTGTCACCTGAAGGCCACATTTTATTTTAAGCACTCTGTCATAACTACAGGAATTGAGTGCATTTTTCATAAAAACATTTTAAAATATTGATAGAGCCTCAACCCAGAATGATGTACTTAGCAATCCATTTACACTGGAGAATGTCGGGGCTGAGGAGTCACACCAGAGCTTTCCTTCTGAATCAACAGAAGGAAATGTTCACATTCTGATTCTGCTTAATTCTTCCAAAACGAGCACACTCAGCATTTTGGACTTCACTTAGAGTTCGTGGGGCTATTTATCCACGCTGATGTTTGTACCATGGTCGTGAGTGGGTAAGAACAACTGGCAGCTGTGAAAGAGCCCACCGCTTCCCGGCCATGGGCCGTTCTTCTCATTTGTACTATGCTGTTCAGTATCGCCATAGATCAGTGATGGAGAAAAGCATCTACAAATTAGGGGGAAAGTAACATTACGAAACTATTAGCCATAATGAGATTTGTGCCACTGATTTTGCACGCACCGGGTAATCCCCATGCTGGGATTTCCTTCTCAGCCAACACTCGAGAGGAGAGCAGGCCCTTGTATCTTGTAAAAGGTGGTTCTGGGATCCCATTCAGCCAGCGCTCTAGCCCCAGGTGAGGCTCAGCCTTGCTGGGATGCTCAGGAGACCCCAGTCTGGCTTTCATTCCCCATTTAGGCAGTTCCTAAGTCACCCTACTAAACCGTGATTGGCTGAAAGAGAACAGTCGCCATGTCTTCCAAAGCCACATGTCTGAGTGGTTGGTTGATGCCCTGATGACTGATGAGAAGCCCTGCTGGCACGATGGCTCTGAACCTCCTGGGGGGTAATGGAGACCTTCAGGCTGGGTCCTCCACTTGATGTCTATGGGAGGGGGTTCCATGGTGGGGGAGCGAGCCCAGGCCAGGCCTGTCTGCTCAGTCCACTCTCTATTAATGGACACCTGAGAGATCACCTTCCCAGACTCTCTACTGACACATTGTCAGAAAAATGCCACGCAAGGTGAGAGGGTGGGGGACTGCTGAGAAATAGTCCTAAATAAATCACACTCTGACTGCACACCTGAAACCCTGCCAGCCTCAGACGGAGGGCTGAGTGGGACCCACACGCACAAGTGTGGGTCCTCAACTGGTTGGCTTTTCTTTGAAGACTATCAACTCTGTCTTTGCAGAATTTGTACTGAAAACAGGGAAGTGGCACCATTGAAGGCCTTGAAGAAAGACATCTTTTCCAGTGTGAGCCGGTTTTCTGTCCCAGACATACTACTTGTTTCCAGAGAACAGAATGAATGAGTCAGCTTTTTTTCAACGCCAACATCCCCCCTGCCCTAGAGGTAGGAGGCACACCTGTCCCCAGACAATCCGCTGATAAAGCTGGGAACATGAACACCTCTTTTCTGACTTGAGACAGAGTCCAGCTCAGGCACATCTGAGGATTTGTAGCTCAATTTACCCCTTGAACGCCCAGAACTAGCTGGTGTTGTAGGATTGAAGGCAGATGCTAGGCCAATACAGAGTCTGATTTCAAGGACAATTAAACAGGGTCTCCACGCTGAATGAAACTGTCATTCAAGGCCTGAAATTTCTGGTTCCACTAACTCACACAACCCACAACATGACAGTCAGCCTGTAGCTCTGAGCAAATGGAAGCCTGTCAGTTGTTTGTTTCCTAAACACTGCCATTTCTCTTTGCACATAAATGGTCAACCTGGGTCAGAAATTTAACTGAAACAGGCGAGGCTGAAACATGAGGCAAAACAGATCTGACGAAACATTTACCTCTTAGCTAATCCTTGTTTAAGGCAGGACACAAAGTGAGATGAGTGGCAAAACGTCAAGGATGGCCTGTGACGGAGCCCGAGTCCAGAAAGCAGTGGGAGGCAAGGATGACAGGCTGTCAACACATGTGGTTCCCAGAAAGACAGGAAGCGAAGACCAGGCCAGAGGCGCAATCAGAACCACGGCTGCAGCCGCTGGCTGAGTGCTGACTCGGCACTTCTGTGATTTTTATACCTTCGGAAAAGTACCGATTTTCTTCTTTGTTCAACTGAAAATCCCAAGGCCCAAGACCCCAAATGGACAAGATGAGAGGGGAGGGAACTGGGGGGATCCCGGGAGGGAGGGTCCCAGTCAGGGTGAGGGCCTGCGCTCCAGCTAAGCAGCTCTCGCCTTTGGGGTAAGTACATCATTTATGAGAAAAGCAACACCTTGCGCTGGGCACATTCAAATGTGTACCTCAGAGTTGCTTCAGAGGGAAGATCTATTTATAGTCCTTAGTGCCATTCCAGTCTATTGTATCAATATGTAAATTAGGCTTCGGGAGCTGCACAGGACATGCCCCCGTAATCTGTGTAAATAAATCGTGTGCGCAAGTCCACTGCCTGATGTCCACCGCCTTCCTCGGAGCCTGGCGAGCCCGGTTCCGAGGCAGTGGACGAATCCTTGGCAAGGTGGGCCTGTGGGGTCACAGGTGGCGACCTTGGGCCCACCTCGCTGACCCCCTTCTCCAGGTATCAGATGAGGCTGTGATCAAGCTCGGTGCTCATTTCATCAGCCGCTGTTCAGTTCTGTGTCTCTGCACTAGGGCAGCAATGAGGTTTCTCAGTAGAATTTGCAGAGGTGAAAGTGAGGACACAGGTGAGCAGGGCTGCACTGCCATGTGCCCTGGCTGCCCGCGCCTGCTGGCCACCGTCTCAACACCAGCCACCAAGCGGGCAAGACAGAGATTCGGGTGGGTGGAAAGATATCAGGTGAGCAGACAGCCTGGGGCCACCCTGGGGCCACCCAACGCAAAGTGGCTCAGTCTTCCCAGACATCCAGTGGTGAAGGGACCCTTGCGTGGTTGCTGGATGGCCACCTGTCAAAAATAACCCCTCCTGATGAAACACAGGGCCCATTTACCCAAAGCAAGTTCCCTCAGAAAACCATGCCCTGCAGGAGGAAGTCCTGCCAGAGCTTCAGTGGGGAAAATGAGACGATAGGGTGGTTAATGTCTTGTGTAATGAGGCCTGTAACAGACGACAGCTGAGCTCCAAAGCTGAAAGGCACCGGCAAGGTGTTTAAATATTGACATCCCATAAAAGCATTTCATTTGACTCGCGTTGCCGCTGGCCTCAGTCACAGCAGGGCGGGTGACTTTCTCAACCTTCAATGGCAAGATGGCGCGTCCAGCTGCAGGTTCAGCCATTGATCTGGAAGGGGCGACGCTGACAACTGCTCACGGATGCTGAGCAGCAAAACGGAAGTGAAAGAAAATTCTTTGGTGCTTATAGAAACAGACAGCTCTTCCAGGTCTGTTTCTTGTTATGTCTCAATCCCCGTGGGTGAGGTTCTGCATTCTGGTACTGACCCCCAGCTTACTCCTCCAATGGGCTTCATTTGGCCCTCCAGGTGGGGGGCTCAGTGTGAGAGCTGAGCTGCAGCCCTGATTTTCTTCACAGCCCCACCCAGGCCCCCGAAGCTGTACTTCTCACCAATAGGCATCCCGTTTCCTTCCTTAGGGGGATGGATGAGCATATGGTAACCCGAGGAGGAATTAAATGGCTCTCCAGGCAAGCCTGAGATCAATACCTATCATTTCTCGGAAAGTGCAGGAAATGTGCTCACCAGTGTTAGGATTCTAAGCCCGTGCACCCACGTCTGCCTGGTGATGTGTTCCTCCCCCACAGGCTGAGCTCCAACACAGAAATGCTCTCTAAGATGTATTGTGCACCGCGCTGAACAGGCTAAGGAGGCCATCCATGGGATGTGTGTGTGTTTAATTTTAAGCTAAACTTTTTAATTTGAGCTAATTGTAAATTCCATGCAGTGGTGGGAAATAGAACAGAGATCCCATGTGTCCTTTCTCCAGTGTGGCCCCCCCAATGGTGACAGCGTAAGAAACTACAGAACATTACAAGTGGGAAACTGATACCAGATACAGAGCATTTGCGTCACTCCAGGGTCCCACGCATGGTCCACATATGGACACACATCACAGGGAGTTTTAACTCTAGTTGGGGAGACAAGCATTCAGATAGAAGGAAGTGACTCGGCCAGGGTCTTCTGTGTACCCTCTGGTGCAGGGCTTCCCAGTCTTTTCTTGGTGTCATGGACCCTCTGGCAACCTGTTGACCCGCGTTGGGATAGTGCAGAGAAAACATAGCACTACCATGTGAGAGAGAGAAAAAAAAGGCTGCAGTCGGAGAGAAAATAAAGCATTCTACCAACAAGTACTGGAAAACAAAAGAAAGACCTCTTCCCATTAACCTGTTGCAGAAGCCACTCCTGTAGATGTCTAGGAAGAGAAATAATAAATCAGTAATTGCCATGAATAACCAAGGCAATAAGACAGCTCAGAAAGAAAGTGTGAGTCGCCAGAAAAGGAACTTAAAGATATGGAAATATGAGACTTAAATGACAGAAAATTCAAGATTGCAGTTCTGAAAAAACTCAACGAGATGCAAGAAAACACAGAAAGTCAGTTTAATGAACTCAGAAACACAATCAAACAACAACATGAGCATTTTACAAAAGAGATTGAAATTTTAAAAAAGAACCAAATAGAATTTCTGGAGATTAAGAACTCAATAGAAGAAATTAAGAATGAAATAGCCAGCTTAGGTAGTTGAGTTGACCAGATGGAGGAAAGAATCAGTGACATCGAAGATAGAAACGTGGAAATTACATGGATGGAAGAAAAAAGAGACTTGAGACTTAAAAGAAATGAAAGAACTCTACAAGAACTTTCTGACTCCATCAGAAAGAGCAATATAAGAAAAATGGGCATACCAGAAGGAGAAGAAAGAGAGAAGGAAACAGAGAATATATTCAAACATATAGTCGATGAGAACTTCCCAAACTTGTGGACAGAACTGGATCCTCGAATCCAAGAAACAAATAGAACACCTAGTTACCTCAATCCCAACAGGCCTTCTCCAAGGCACATTGTATTGAAGCTGTCTAAAATCAACGACAAAGAAAGAATCCTCAAGGCAGCCAGGGAAAAGAAGACGGTAACCTACAAAGGAAAGCCCATTAGATTATCATCAGATTTTTCAGCAGAAACTCTACAAGCCAGGAGGGAGTGGAATCAAATATTCAAACTATTGAAAGAGAGAAATTATGAGCCAAGAATGATATATCCAGCAAGGATATCCTTTAGATATGAAGGAGGAATAAAGACCTTTCCAGACATACAGAGGCTGAGGGAATTTTCTAATACACGACCTGCACTACAAGAAATACTAAATGAGGCTATTCAACCACCATTAACAGGGACAATTTGTGGCAACCGAAACATAAAAAGGGGGAGAGTAAAGGCCTGAACTGGAATATGGGAATGGAGAAAGAGAGTGTACTGAAGAAAATGGAATACTGTAAATATCAATCTTTCTTTTACAAAAACTTAAGGGTAACCACTCAAAAAGAATCCAGAACTGAAATATATAATGTAACAAAAGAAGAAACAGAGCGAAACATCATAGAATACCACCACACAGAAATAGTAGACAACAACAAAAAGGCAAAGAAACAATGGAGACACAGCCTTACCAGAAAAGTAATGACAGGAAATCTTCGCATATCAATAATCACCCTAACTGTAAATGGACTGAACTCACCAATAAAAAGGCACAGAGTAGCAGATTGGATCAAAAAACTAAACCCAACCATATGCTGTCTCCAAGAGACACATCTCAGCTACAAGGACAAGCATAGACTCAAAGTGAAAGGGTGGAAATTGACACTCCAAGCAAATGGTATCCAGAGAAAATCAGGTGTAGCCACACTGATATCAGATGAAACAGACTTCAGGGTGAAAAAGGTAACAAGAGACAAAGATGGACATTTCATAATGGTAAAGGGGACTATACAACAAGAAGACATAACAGTCATCAATATTTATGCCCCCAATCAGGGAGCACCGAAATATACCAAGCAACTACTAACAGAACTAAAGGGAGAAATTGACCAAAACACAATTATACTAGGGGACTTAAATACATCATTGACAGCTATGGATAGATCATCCAAACAGAAAATAAATAACGAAATAGCAGCCCTAAATGACACATTAGATGAAATGGACATAATTGATATATATAGAGCACTTCATCCTAAAACATCAGACTATACATTCTTTTCTAGTGTACACGGAACATTCTCAAGGATAGACCATATATTGGGACATAAAATCAGCCTCCGCATATTTAAGAAGATTGAAATCATACCAAGCATATTCTCTGATCACAAGGTTTGAAATTCGATATCAACTGCAAAAAGAAAGAAGGAAAAAACACAAATACATGGAGATTAAACAACATACTTTTAAAGAACGACCGGGTCAAAGAAGAAATTAGAGAGGAGAGATCAAAAGATACATAGAAACAAAATGCAATGACAATACATCCTACCAAAATTTTTGGGATGCAGCGAAAGCAGTTTTAAGAGGGAGATTTATATCATTACAGGCCTATCTCAAGAAACAAGAAAAATCTCAAATAAATAACCTCACGTTACACCTTAAAGAACTAGAAAAGGAAGAACAAATGAAACCCAAGGTCAGTAGAAGAAAGGAAATAACAAAAATTAGAGCAGAACTAAATGAAATAGAGAACAAAAAGACAATAGAAAAACATTACTGTGACAAATAGTTGGTTCTTTGAAAAGATCAACAAAATTGACAAACCCTTGGCTAGACTTACGAAGATAAAAAGAGAGAAGACACTAGTTAACAAAATTGGAAATGAAAAAGGGGAAGTTATCACGGACACCACAGAAATACAAAGGATCATCCAAGAATACTATGAAGGACTATATGCCACCAAATTCAATAACCTAGAAGAAATGGACAAGTTCTTAGAAACATATAGCCTTCCAAGGCTGAACCATGAAGAACTGGAAAATCTAAACAGACCGATCACCAGTAAGAAAATTGAATCAGTCATCCAAAACCTTCCCAAAAGCAAAAGTCCGGGACCAGATGGCTTCACTAGTGAATTCTACCAAACCTTCAAAGAGGATCTAATACCAATCCTGCTCAAACTCCTCCAAAAAATTGAAGAAGAGACAGTACCCCTAACTCATTTTATGAGGCCAACATTACCCTGATACCAAAACCTGGTAAGGACAACACAAAAAAAGAAAACTACAGACCAATATCTCTGATGAATACAGATGCAAAAATCCTAAACAAAATTCTAGCAAATCGAATACAACAATGCATTACAAAGATTATTCATCACGACCAAGTGGGGTTCATCCCTGGGGCACAAGGATGGTTCAACATCCACAAATCCATCAATGTGATACATCACATAAACAAAATAAAGGACAAAAATCATATGATTATATCAATTGATGCAGAAAAAGCATTTGACAAGATACAACATCCATTTATGATTAAAACACTTAATAAAATAGGTATAGAAGGAAAATACCTTAACATAATAAAGGCCATATATGACAAACCCTCAGCTAATCTCATAATTAATGGTGAAAAACTGAAGCCCTTTGCTCTACGTTCAGGAACACGACAGGGCTGTCCCCTATCACCTCTGCTTTTCAACATAGTGTTGGAAGTCCTTGCCAGAGCAATCAGGCAAGAGAAAGAAATAAAAGGCATCCAAATTGGGAATGAAGAAGTTAAATTGTCAATCTTTGCAGATGACATGATGCTATATATAGAAAACCCTAAAGACTCCACCAAAAAGCTATTAGAAAAAATCAACGAATACAGTAAAGTTGCCGGCTACAAAATCAACGTACAAAAATCCATTGCTTTCCTATATACTAACAATGAAATCTCAGAAAAAGCAATACAAAACCAATTCCTTTTGCAATTGCAGCAAAAAGAATAAAATACCTAGGAATAAACTTAACCAAGGATGTGAAAGACCTATATGCTGAAAACTATAAGACATTTTTGAAAGAAATTGAAGAAGACACAAAGAAATGGAAAGACATTCCGTGCTCATGGATTGGAAGAATCAACATAGTTAAAATGGCCATATTACCCAAAGCAATATACAGATTTAATGCAATCCCCATCAAAATCCCAATGGCATTTTTTAAAGAAATAGAACAAAAAAATCATCAGATTTGTTTGGAACCACAAAAGACCCCAAATAGCCAAAGCAATCTTAAGAAAAAAAGAACAATACTGGAGGTATCACACTCCCTGACTTTAGCTTGTACTACAGGGCTACAATAATCAAAACAGCATGGTATTGGCAGAAAAACAGACACATAGACCAATGGAATAGAATTGAGAACCCAGAAATAAAACCACATAAATATGGACAGATAATTTTTGACAAAGAAGCTAAAAACATACAATGGAGAAAAGACAGCCTCTTCAATAAATGGTGCTGGGAGAATTGGATAGCCACGTGCAAAAGAATGAAACTGGACTGCTATCTGTCACCATGTACCAAAATTAATTCAAAATGGATCAAAGACTTAAGCATAAGACCTGACACAATAAACTGCATAGAAGAAAACATAGGTACTAAACTTATGGACCTTGGGTTCAAAGAGCATTTTATGAATTTGACTCCAAAGGCAAGGGAAGTAAAAGCTAAAATAAATGAATGGGACTATATGAAACTTAAAAGCTTCTGCATAGCAAAAGAAACCATCGACAAAATAAAGAGGCAACCAACTGAATGGGAGAAGATTTTTGCAAACAGTGCCTCCGATAAAGGGCTAATATCCAAAGTATACAAGTAACTCATGCGACTCAACAACAAAAAAACAACCATTGAAAAATGGGCAGATGACCTGAAGAGACATTTCTCCAAAGAGGACATACAAATGGCAAATAGACATATGAAAAAAAGCTCAACATCATTAATCATCAGAGAAATGTAAATAAAAACCACAAGGAGATATCACCTCACCCCAGTCAGAACGGCTATCATCAATAAGACAAATAATAACAAATGTTGGAGAGGCTGTGGAGAAAAAGGACCCTCATACACTGTTGGTGGGAATGCAGACTGGTGCAGCCACTATGGAAGGCAGTGTGGAGGTTCCTCAAAAAATTATGAATATAATTACCGTACGACTCAGCAATCCCTCTCCTGGGTATCTACCCAAAAAATCTCAACACATTTATACATAAAGACACGTGTGCTCCAATGTTCATTGCAGCTTTATTTACTGTGGCCAAGACATGGAAACAACCAAAATGTCCTTCGATAGATGAATGGATAAAGAAGTTGTGGTATAGATACACAATTGAATACTATTCGGCAGTAAGTAAAGATGAAATAGGACCATTTGTGACAACATGAATAGATGTTGAGAGTATAATGCTAAGCGAAATAAGTCAGACAGAAAAAGCAGAGAACCATATGATTTCACTGATATGTGGTATATAAACCAAAAACAACAAAAGAACAAGACAAACAAATGAGAAACAAAAACTCATAGACACAGACAATAGTTTAGTGGTTACCGGAGGGTAAGGGGGGTGGGGGGTGGGAGATGAGGGTAACGGGGGACCAATATATGGTGATGGAAGGAGAACTGACTCTGGGTGGTGAACACACAATGGGATTTATAGATGATGTAATACAGAATTGTACACCTGAAATCGATGTAACTTTACTAACAATTGTCACCCCAATAAACTTTAAAAAACAAACAAAAAAAACCAACAACAAAAAAAGAAAAGCAGTTTGGTGGGGGAGTAGGGGACGTCCCTAGCACAGTGCTGTCTGCAACTTTTGGGGCCTTTCGTCTTGTTCTAACAGCTCCTGTCAGACTGAGATGACCCTGGGTGCTACTTTCCCCAGCAGCAGGTTTTGTTGATTTGCGTTCTGGACGTGTTCCCGGCACGTCCTGCATTTTCGTGCTCAGATACTTGTGATCAGCTGTGCCACACCCAAGGGCCACAGTGAGTACACACAGCGTTCTCTGTATCTGGTGACAGCCCCTAGCACCAAGCTGTCAGAAGCCCATTTTCCACTAACATCCATCCTTAGTTATTAAAGCTGAACGGAAAGAAGGGCTAAGTCTCTTAGGGTGGGTGGGGCAGGGAAAGGATCTGAGACCTTGGTTTCAGAAGCCAGGGAGGTGGAGCAGATGGTGGGTGGGTTTCACCATTAACAGGAAGGCTCACAGTGGTCAGAAATGGTCATGCCTCTTCCCACCTAGGAAGCAAAACTCAGAACCCCGAGACGAGTCCCTGAGAACGCTCCGGATCTTACTGATGGGTTGGCGATGTCTGAAGTGTCCCTAAGCTCTGACGTACAGGTATCTGGGAACGACAATGATAGTCCTCCGCGGGAGCTGTAACGTGGCCAGAAGGTCACGGTCGCTGCCGTTAACAGCACCACCATGATTACAGAAAGCCAAAGGAGGAGGGCGAGAAAGCCTCTCACGCCCACAGTGGCCACGCCACCTTGGCGCTGTCAGGCAAATGCTGAGAGCGCTGACCTCAGCCCCTCAGAGCAGCACTTTCGCTGGGCGGAGACCCCATTTCTGGGGCCCCGCTGCCCTTACCTGACGGCCTGGCCTCTATGATGTAGCCCGTGGTGGGCGCCCTGCCGGCGTGCCCCTCGGTCCACTGTAGGGTCAGCTCAGAGGCGGACTTGGTGACTACAACATCTCTAGGGGGCCCTGGGGAACCTGTGGGTAAAGCAGGAAAGGGTAGACGTTGGCCCTTGGGGGCTTCTCACCCCCAGGCTGGGGCCTGCACTTTCTGGGTTTCTAGTTCTCCAGGCGGCCGGCCCACCTGTGCTTGGTGTTCCCTCCTTAAAAGGGTGGGGGGCTGACACTGAGCTGGCAGGGCTGCCCAGAAGACTGAAGGTACCCAGTGCTGTGCCCGTACACAGCATAAGCCTGGTCTGCCGTCCTCCGTTTAGTAAGTACTTAAGGCAAAAACAGTTTGTTCAGTGGGAAGCTGCATGATCCCTTTATGACAAGTACAAACTGAAATTTTCTTATGTGTCTTATTTCAAAAACTGAACTCACTGATTGATTTCTCTTACTGAGTGTGAATAGTCCCTAAATGGCGACATGATGTGAGGTGACAGCCCGAGTGGCAGTTGATGCGGAGCTGCCTGATGGCAGAGTCCACTCACCCTCGGCTGGCCCGGCCGTGACATTGGCTCGCAGCTCGGGCCCGTAGGTGATGGTTCGTGCCTGGACGCGGAAAAAGTAGGTCACGCCTTTTGTGAGGTCGCGCACCTTTAGCCAGCGTTGCCAGTCCCCCTTCACGTCCACGGTCACCACCTTGCTGACCCCTAGACCGGCAAGAGCAGAGGCAAGAAGGGCGCGGTTTAGAGCGAAGGCGCTGCGATTCTGAGGAAAGCCGCCCTAGTTTGCTAAGGAAGAATTTCTTACAATTAGGAGGTGCTTAAATGGTGATAACAGCCAATTTTCAGCACAGATAAGTGTAATTAGAGTTTAAGCTTGATAAGTGGGTGCTGACAAAGGGAAGAACCAAACTCGACAACAGGATGGGGGAGGCAGCCACGTTCTCAACTTCCATTGGCAGGACGAGCTGCGCCCAGCCAGGGGACACTGCGGGAGGCCACCATCGCTGTGTCCAGGTGGCCTCCTGGTGACATGCTGGACGGGTCCCTTCCCACTTGGCTCTGAAATGTACCAAGCCCGTGTCACTAGTACAGGTGACCTCGGGCTCTCCGAGTCATAGGGGGAGGGGAGGACATGGGAGAAGATGCAGGAAGACTCTGTGGTTAGAAGGGGGGCTCCCCCAGGAGGGGTCTCCGGCCGGACATGGTTGGCCAACCTGTGGCCTAATGGCCTCAAGCAACTCGTGCCAACTTTAACTGGAGACTTGAAGCAAGGATGAATAAAAATTGTCACTGTGAATATCTCTGTCTCGATTCAGAGAACTATGACGACATAGAGACAAAGTTTTCACTGATAAATGGGTAAACGGAGCGAAAGTGTTGCTGGTTCTATTAATAATAATTAGGAAATCAAGATTTAACGGTTCGAGGGAGGACATATGCTTAAAATTACAGAAATGCAGAATTTTCCAGAAGGGAAGATGGGGTTCTTTGGTTAAATACGTTTGAAAGTGACATGTTTTAATAAAAGCCACATAAGCTCTTGACTGCAGGCTTCTCACAGGACCCTGCCGGGCGTCTCCTGGAGGAGGATGTGGGGGTGCACATTCCCGAGGAGACTTCTTTGCCACCAGCACTTGTTCAGAAGAGCTGTACCTTGCACGACTGCTGCCCTGGGTCCAGCTGCCCCCACCATGTCCCATATACAGGGACGGCGCCTGGGGGTCAGCGGCACGGCGCCACCCCCACGTTTAACCCCTCTGACCGCAGAAGAGCCCTACCAAGTGCATTCTTACCACGACGTGGATCCACCCTCTAAGGCCATCAGTCCTGCAGGTCTCCAAACTGCCTCCCATTGGGTCACTGTTTTCCTATGTTGCCTTTATGGAACACCAACTCCGCTAAATTATTCTCTTCTAAATTGCTTCAGAACAACACTGACTGCTTTTGAGGGTCCTCCTAGTCTGAGTTCTTCTGTAAAGAAATGGCTACTTCCGCCCGGTGAGCCTCACACTCACCTCACTTCACTCAAGAAAGAGGTTTCGAGGGTGGCAACTTGCACACACAGTGACGGTCATCAGAACGGACGGGGTTCTGTTGGAGACCAAGTTATTCTGGAGAGCAGCCCCCTTTTTTGGTTAAAAAGTGCTTTCTTTCTCTCCAGAGCAGAGATACACCCATGCACCAATTTTGTGACTTTTATCCCACTAGGAGGTAGAATGAGGCTGCCCCATCTCAGTTATGCCACAATTTTCTTTATTTAGTCAATTTTTAAACCATGCCCTGTACCACAAAGCCTCAGGGTGCAATCACATGAAATACTACAGCTTAAAACATTTAAAAAACATACAAATGACTCTGCCACAAAATCAGCTTCCTGGGAACACGGCTCAGTGTCCCCCGCCATGACCGGGGGCTGGTCAGGGGTGGGCGCAAGCCCTGCCTCAGGACACCGGCTGGGCCAGGACTGCTGTGACCACAGGGTCCTGTGCCCGGATACATGTGTTCTGCAGTCCTCGGCCTGGCCTGGAGCCAGCACATGCCTCACCACTGCCCGGGCCTGGGTGAGGAGGCACGAGGAAGGCCAGGAGGGCCACTCCCAGGGGACATCACTGTTTTCCAGGTGGTTCTTTTCTCTGTCTTCACCACACACATGTATGTGTATGAACTATATAGTGTGTCTTCGCAATCTTCCAGTGTTATTACAGAGTTAATAGAATCTGGCCAAGAATAAAGATGCTTGACATTTTCCCTGCCCCTGGCAGCCACGTCTCTGGACGTGCATGGATTCTGTGAGGCAAGTGAAGGGGTGAGACTTGTCCGGACAGCCGGGTACAACATTCGTGGTTCCCTACTGCAGATCCCGGCCCCAGGGGTGAAGGGTGAGGATTGCGTTTCTTCAAGAGACCCCACTCAAAAGGCCTGCAGGTGGATTGGACTGGCAACCACCTGAAGGGGAGGGGATACACACCAAACAGCTTCTCAGGGTGAGCGGAGGGTCCGGGCTGCTGGGGAGAGATGGGCCCAGGTGTGGAGATGGCACTGCGAGGGCTGCACGAGCCACCGGTTTTCTCCTGCTCACCTTCCCCAGCACAATGCGTTCAATGCCAAAGCCGGGAAAATCCA
Organism: Rhinolophus sinicus; assembly: GCF_036562045.2. Lineage (NCBI taxonomy): Eukaryota > Metazoa > Chordata > Mammalia > Chiroptera > Rhinolophidae > Rhinolophus > Rhinolophus sinicus. The sequence goes on from NC_133759.1 coordinate 108,732,030, forward strand.
GGGTCAGAGAACCAGCCCCTCCTGCCGGGCAGATGATGTGGTGACAGACCGTCTTATTATTTGTGAAAAGACACAAAAATGGCAGCAGCTGAAGTGCCTCTCCACCTGTTGTCTCTGGAGAGAGCGACGAGCCCCACCTGCACCCGGGGGTCAGGACGGGGAAACGCTCTGATGACCGGTCTTCATGCTCCGTCTCTGCCACTCAGTGAGCAGCACATTGAAATACTTTCAGAAACACACGCGCTCCAGACATGTTCTCCCCATCACGTAGTGGTTTAGACCTTGGCTCTCGGTCCGGACTGCCTGGGTTGAGATCTCACCCCTCTCCAACGTTCTTGAACTATAAGCCCTGGGCACACGTCTTACGGGTTCTGAGCCTGGTTGCTTTGTCTGCAAAATGAAAATAAACGTGGCCCCTGCACGTGGGGCTGTGGTGAGGGTTGGAGAGAATGCGTGGACATGGCTGGCTTGTGGTAAGTGCCGGATGAACGCTGCCCACTATTGTTGGCACACCTAGTGGGGTCCTGTTTGCAAGGGGCAGAGAGCCACGTGTGGGCTGCACACGGGGCACATGAGTCTAAAACGCAGTCCTTCGGATGGCACCAACATTGTTGTGAACTGGACAAGTGACCACAGCCCTGACGACATGGGAAACCAGATGTCAGGGTCACCTTCTGGGAGATGAGGTGGGGGCAGGGGGGCTTCTGCACCAGCTGGTACAGTCCAAGGGGAGTGACGTGCAGAGGGGGACATCAGGCCCCACGTATCCCACGGGGAATGGTCATGACAATGGTCTCGCCTGGAGAGCAAGTACTTTCTTACAAGACAAGAGAACCAGCCCAGGAGACAGGCCCTGAGGCGCACGCCATGGAGCTTCCAGAGGGACTCTGCAAACCACTGACACACAGGTACTGGCCAACAGAATAAGCCACTTATTTGCGGAAGTGCGGAGAACTCACTGTCTGCGACGGAGAAGGGCTCTGCAGGTGCACAGAAGCATGGCGTTGGCGCTCCTTTCTCACTTGAGTGGTGCTGGTTAGTTAGTCTCTTTGAAAAGGTATTTGGGACACAGCCTCATGGAACATGTGTGACTGCACGCATATCGTGCGTGCAAGAAATACCAAGCGGAAGGTCTCTGCTAACTCTTGGCCCTTTCTCGCTGCTGAATCAGTAAGGGCAGTGCATGTCCCCTTCTGGGTCTCTGCTGCTGAGCTCTCCATCATGGCCACACCCGGGCCACCTGGTCCCCAGACAGGCGCTCGGTTCCAGAACGAATGCAGGCGAGTGTGGCCGCGCTGAGTCAGCGCTGGGGCCGGACCCTCTGCCATTTACAAACCACACGCACACGTCACCTGCACTGTTATTTACCAACGTGCATCGATCGTCTGAGACACTGTTTTTCCACTCACGTTTTCACATCTCTGATTTGGGACGCGGCTCAGAACTGATGACAGAAGTACGGGGCCACAGTTTAGTGGAAGCATTTTTTCTTTCTTAGCACTTCATAAAATAACAATGCATCTTACAGTCAGTGGCATCTCAGATTCGATGAAATAAAAACTAGTGCTTAAATTTTCTTTTTCAAATCAACTCCCTGTTTTACTTGACTGCACTTACTTTAAAAGGAAACTTTCATCATAGCTGTTAGTGAGAGCCGATACGTTTTGATGTGCTGGTTATATTCCCCCCCAGACATTAAATCACCTGCCATTTTTATAGCCTGTCTCTGTGTGTTACCAGGAAAACCTGCCCTGGGCTTGTCTCCCTTCTTTGGTACCACCATGCCTGGTCCACAGTGGGCAAGACAGAAATGCCCAGTGAACTCAGTGAACAGACCAGGAGTCAAGCAGACAGGAAGGGTGGCCATGTGTGAAATCATGCCAGAGCCGGGACACTGTAATACAGCAGGACACGAGTACTTGCCACGTGAATGACAGCAGTGCCACCCACTCCCCAGCCCCCATCTCTCACTTCCCATCCAGTCCTGGCCTAGCCCCTTGGCCCCTCCCCCCAAACGCATCCCTAGTGGGGCTACTGCTCACCCCAGCTCCCAGGAGGGGCAGCAGTGCCCACGGGTCTCCTTGGGCCCAGGCCTCCGCGCTAGGCCGCCGCCCATATCCCCCAACTGGCTGCATTTCCTGTCCTGTTTCCACCCTTCATTCATTTTTTTGCCTTTGTTGTCTCTCCTCTCAGGCTTTGTGTTTAAACTTTTCTCTGTTCTTCTTGGAGGGTCTTTGTTTCTGATCGTCCGGGAAGTTTCGAGGTAATCCGCGCATCTTTTCCCGTCCCATGGCATTGCGGGCGGTGTTTGGCCATGGGCAGCCCCTCACTGCCCCGTCACCTGGGCCCCTGTGACTGGCCAAGGCCCTGACTCCTCAGGGTATGCACATGCGTAACCTGGGCAGGCAGCTCTTCCCTCCGATTCCTGCGCCTGGCTCCTTCCTGTCATCCGGCTCCTCCCTGTGCTCTTGTGACCCTGCTCTTTTCTTCAGAGCACTGGTCTGACACCAGCAGATTCTGGCTTGTTTAATTGTATGTTGCTCCTCTCCTCACCGGATTTAGCGGGACCGTGACATACAGGTAAGAGCCTTGCTTTGTCAGATCCACAGTTTCCAGCATCCAGAACTGCACTTGGCACAGAGCAGGGGCTTAATATTCAGGCATCGAGCAAACGAATGAATGAGACACATGCGGTGGGCCATCAGTGCCTCCCCCTGGGGCCATTGCTGCATGTGGTCCCACCAAGGGGCACTCAAGGTGGCCTTGGCCACACCCACGAGGACCAAAATCTCACATGACAGCGATATCTCAGGAATTAAAGAGACCGGACCAAGGGGTACACGCCTCCCAGGCCCACAGAGGGCTGTGCTGGGCTGGGGGCTGAGCTCTGGACCCGCCCAGCTCGCTTCCGTCCAGCAGGCCTCTTCCGGACGGCTCCTGGCTCTGTACCTGTGGAGTGCTGTGCACCTGTGAGGCCGCCCTCCCGTGCTCGCTCTGGCCTTACCTTGCACAGGTGCTAAGGGCTCGTACACCACTCGGTAGCCCTGTAGAATGCCGTTCGCTGCCACCGGCTCACCCCATGAAACATTAAGTGTGGTGGAAGTTATTTCCGAGAACGCCAAAAAGCTGGGGATCCCAGGAGCTGCAAGAACAGAACATAAAGGAACTTTCACTAAAGCTCTTTGTGGACCATCTACACACGCCTCTGCCCCTGTGGAATAAACATGTCATTAGAAGCTGTTTTCAACTCGGTACAAGTCTACCTGCCATCTGACGAAAAGGAGATTTATTGATCGTCTCTGAACTTCCCAGGTTCAGTCAGAAACTCAGGCCTCTGGAGAAGCGCAGGCAACACAAAGGAGCCCGAGAGACGCAATGACAAAGGCATAAAAATGAATACTAGATGGAAACAGACAATGAAAGGCAGATTGCTCCATTTTCTAGCGGCTGCTGGAGGGTTCCGGAGGCGCGTGTCCTCGTCTGGGGAGGGGGCTCTGGGATGGCGGCAGGCTCTGCCCCAGGGGGCATGGAGGTCTCAGAGGGAGCCCCCTTCCCAGCCCTCACCTGAAATCCCACATGCACTCTGCTGCCTCAGAGTGTCCTCTCGTGGTCTGGAGAGCGGGAGGCCCTAAGGAGCTGTCCTGAGCGGGAGGACGGTAACACTGCCGCCGAAGGCCTGGCCTGTGGCCGCGCAGCACGCTGACCCTGCTCAGGCTGCCGCTCCTGCCTGGGCACCACGCGAGGCTGGGGCGGGAGTTGGGGCCCGCGTGGGGACTGTCTCCCCTCCACCCCAGCTCCTCTCGGTCTCAGGAGCGACCACTGCACTGGTACCCACTTGTGCCCCTCTCTGCCCTCCCTCGAGTCCTGGGGCCCTCGGGCCCTGCTGTGGCCCCTGCCCATGTGCCTCCAGCTCAGTCTACACACGGCCCATCTCAGGCTGCTGGATGAGTCCCACGCTGCTCAGGCACATCCATGGGAAGGGTGAAGCTCAGGAGACAGGAGATGAATTATTCGGGAGGGTGTCAGTTGGCTGAATACACAGAATGTCAAGGAGACCTGAGTGAGGTGGGTCTTTACCCCACGGACCCCCTACCTTCACTTGCCTGGCCAGACTCCCAGGACCCCACTAAGAGCTCTTAGCGTGCCCCGGGACACCAGGCCAAGCGGCCACTCCTTGGGATACCTGATCAGCTTCACAGCGTCCTCCAGGCTGCACTGGAAGAATGGGGGACCCGCTCAGAACATACACTGGGCCCTACATATGGGAGCAAGGCCACAGCTGCGCCAGGGCTGGCAGCATAGCCCATTCAGCTCTCGGACCTGGTGTGGGCATGTGTTTGAGACAGCTGGCGAGCTGTTTCCAGGGGTGGTCTGTGGCCCCCAAACCCAGGGGAATGCCCAATACCGTGGCCTGGGCTCAGCCCACCAGGAGCTCACTGCCCAGGGCTCTGGGCATGCTAGCTGGTAACCCTGGTAAGAAGAAGTTCCGGAGGGAACTAGAATGGGTCCTGCTTGTTTGGAACGAGACCCAGGTGCAGACGCAAAGCCCTTTGTCCCTGCCCCGCCCCCCACGACCCGGGAGGGCTCTGGAGGAAAGTGTGCATTGCTCACACCCGGCTAACATTTACCGAGTAGGACCAGGTCCAGGCACGGCCCTGGGGGACCACGTGAGGCAAACTCGGACATTCTTGCCTGTGCACAAGTGCCCAGCGACACAGTGGGCTGAGCCTCACAGGGCAGGCAGAGCAAGGAGCTGTGCAAATGGGGAGAAACAGGGGCTGCTCTCAGACAGTGTGTGCGACAGAGGCCTTGGAAAAGGAACCGGGGCGCCTACCAGCCTGATGGGTGCGGCCCTGCCTGGGGCCGCTCTTGGGCCCGTCCCCGGCGGCATTGAAGGCGGAGATGCTGACCAGGTAGCGGGTGTGGCTGGTCAGGTTCTTCAGCTTCAGCACCGTGTCTGGCAGCAGCAGCACCTTCACCTTCTCCGTCTCGTTCTGGCTGTCTGCCTCCCAGTAGTAAATCTGTTAGAAAGAGCAGGAGCTTGCAGGCGGGCCACGGTTCGGGTGCCCCCACCCCCATCTGTTCCCAGCTGCCAGGAGCGATGAGCCCATGTGTGGAGCTGTGAGGTGGGAGGGGGTGGAGGGGAACCTTCTCCTGCAGAATTAGGGGTGGCGGGTGGGGGGCGGGCAGTGAGGTCAGCGCCAGGTGGAGCGACAGCCACGGCTGCTAATATGGTTTGGGGGGCTGGCGATTCGCATCTCTGAGTGGTCCATGTGGAACCTGAGCAAGGCCGAAGTGAACAAAACGCTGCTCGGGGGCAGGGCTGAGGACGGACGTGACACTGCCCTTCAGCTTCTAGGAAAGTCCCCTTTCTTTTGCAGACCTAGCTCTGTTGGCACCTTCACACATGGCCTCTGCTCCTTTCCCCGGGCTACTGGAGAGCGGGGAGACCACATGTCCAAGCTTGCTCCAGCCTGCGGGCAGACGCCCTGCTTCCCCTGAACTCCCACATTTGGGTCAAGGCCGACATCAGTCTTTGGTGAATGTGGGTCATTAAAACGAGGAAAAACAACATGGAGAAAAACCACGCTGGGCTTGGCACCGGTGGGACAGCCCCACGTTTCCCCTGGATCTCGTTCCCTCTCACTGAGTTTTCATGTGCTTTATGTCCAGGACGAAGGTTTGCAGAAGTTGCCAGAACTGCTTCCCTATCAGCTGGCCGAGAACCACTGCCCCGGGCAGTGCCAGCCAGGCTGCCCGAAGACAACCCTGATCCGTGGATCCCCTCTGGCCAGGCCATCAGAGCAGCTCGCCCATGCGTGAGAGGTGCCCAGAGCATCCGCCAGCTTCCTTGCCTCTCACACGCGTGTGTTGCACACGCTGGAGCTGCCCTGCTGGGTGAGGGAGGCTGATTTCCACCTGGCAGAGGCAGTCCAGCCTCTGCTCTCTGAACTGACCAAGCGAGGTCCTCTGCTCGAATCCTCCTCACCTGAGACCCATATCCAAGTTCAGTGTCTTTATCATTAAGGAAATTAGAAAACATATTTTGGACACACATAAATGGCACCTTGCCTCCGAGCTCACGAGCCTTTCCATTACCTCATTAATCACTGTAACAGCCCTGCCACGGAGGAAGGTATTTATTTTCATAAAACACCTACAAAAATAATTTTTAAATGGACATTTAATTGGTCCAATAGTCGTCAGGGTGGGTTAACCCATAGAATTTGATGACGGATCAACTTGGGCTCCCACAGAACAGACAAGGAAATTCATTCTGGTGAAGGATGGGGGATTTTCATGAAATAGCAGTGGGCTGTTTTCTCCAGGATGGTTTTAGTGGATCTCATGGGTTTCTGAGCTCACTCTGCAGCTCTGATCTGAGAGACAGACCACTGCAAGGGATAAACCAAGTCTCGGATTATTCCTCACCTGATACTCTTATTGGTCTGGCCTGCTGCCTTTCTTTTATCGAATCTTTGGAATATTTAACTAATGTGAAATCATAACATTTTAGTGTGGTGTTTCTCAAAGTCAGGTTCCTAAGAACCCCCCACCCCCAGGGAAACTTGTCAGAAATGCACATTCTTGAGCCTTACTCTGAACCTATTGAATCAAGAGATTCACGCAACGTTCAATAGAGACCCAAGGGCAGAGCTGGGATGGAGGAACTGTTTTCTTCAGTGTGCTGTTTCACTGTCAGCAAAGATACTGGAGACTTCCAGAGCGGATGTGGGAGGAGGCTGGGCTCCCTGGCCAGGCCTGGGAGGGAGGGGTCCCGGGCACAAAGCCGCTGCAGAGTGAACCAGGCCCCCTCTTCCAGGCCAAGGGGAGAGGCTGGGCTGAGCCTGCTATAGCCTCTCAGTACGGCTCATAGCTCTGTGGGGTGTCTGTGGTGGGAACCGGAAGACCTAGTGAGCCGAGAGCGGCAGCATGGAGGGGCCTGGATTCCATCTGGGAATTCAGGCTACTCATCCTGGCGTATGGCGACCTGGAAGAAAGAGCCAAACCGTGCGAGGGAGCATTGCCTTGTAGCCCTGGACGTTCCCGTTCTGGCTCTCGGGGGGCGGCGGGTCCCAGGTGACCTCCAGCTGGCTGGCCGTGAGCGGGCTCACCTGCACGTTCTGCGGGGCCATGGCCGGGGCTGGGGAGAGAGCAGGACAGGAGGGCAGCTGAGGAGTCTGATGACACGTGCGGGGCTCCTGACACGGAGACACTGTGGCCTGGACCACCCAGCCTTATGCCAGAGAACACTGTAAACCCTCCCCAGACTCATGTTTTTAAATGCATAAAACAAAATTTGGAGAATTACAAAGAAAACTGATCATACTGAGACTCAGCAGAGTGTCTGAAAACAAAGGCACGCTGCACACATCTACATGCTTCGTGATGAGACACAAAGTCGGCCTGAGGAGCTGCTCTAATGAGCGCGGTGACACTGACGTGGTCACGCGCGCAGGAGACTGAGGGAGGCATGACGTTTCTGACGGGCGTGGGGAGAAGGAAGCATCTGCGTCTCCATCACCAGTGCAGGAGTCTGCAGGCACATGGCTGGCCCTCCACGAGGGACGGAAGCACGGACCTTGCTGATCCCCGTTCCTCTGTGAGGCCCCTACCCCTTCCCTTCCACCCGGGGGACACTGTTAGGTGCTGTGTTGGTGTCAGCAGGGCCACACTGCATGAAAAGGGTGAAATATCACTGACGAGGACATCATGGCCGTCGCCTCCCCAGGTGGCCACTGGGAGGTGGGGCGTAGGAGAGAGAACGCATGTGTGCACTTCAGAGCATTTCTCCACGCTGGGTACTCTCGAAAGACAGTCTGCTCTGCCTGCTGGGACCCCTCCGTCCTCCCTGCTGGGCACTCCCTGTTGAAATCTGTGCTGAAATCAGGGCTGTCCTGGGGGCCTGGCTGCAGCAGACAGAGCACCAGCTGGGCCTTCACCTCCTGCAGCCAGGCCTGTGGCCCAGGAGCGCTGCCTTTTGACTCGAGTCTATTTACAGGCCATGAATGGAAACGATAAAACAGTCACTATGGAGGGAGACAGGCCAGCACACGGCTCTCTGGGAGGCCTTCTCTGTAGAGAATGACCTTCTTAGTCACCCCCTCCCCACTTTCCCCTCCCTCCCCCCAACATAGAATAAAATAGTAATTAACACCCACTCGGCCTGACACCAACTATTTATTTTGCTCTAACTGTGTGCTTCCTGTATTATGGCCGCCCACCCCGCCGTGAATGGAAATGCTAATAACCCACACCAGGTTGTTGTGACAGATGCTCAGCCTCATTATCAGAAACTCTTATTTACCGCTCCATTAAACAACAGAATCACACAAAAAAACAATTCAATCAAAACTAACTGGAGGAATTTTAACAGCCACATTAATAATCCAAAACATAAATAAAGTTAATGTCTTTTGCATGTTTGCCATCGGCAAGTCTATCCAAAATTACTGTCGTACAATTAAAATGTGAAAGGCAAAATTGAGCACGGCCATTACGCTGGTAGTGGGTTAGAACCGTCTGTGCATGGTCCCCCAACCCCACCCCAAAGTTTCCTTTTCAAAGGTGCTGCTGTAATAGAAACACGCTCCAGACGGACGGGCACGTCCATGGGAGCCAGTGGCATCCAGGAGCGGCAGGGGCACCCCCGGAATCCAGGGCCCACGTGCCCTGCACTGCATTTGGCATGTGCTGGGCGAAGTCCCTGGTCCCGTCCTTGCGGCTGAGCCACAAGCACTGCTGTCTCCACGCTGCGATGCTTTGGTGTACCCACCAGCTATCCTGCAGCATGGCTTTTTTTTGCCATAAAAAACCTGCAGGTGACAACGACTTTTTTGATGATGACACAAGCAAGGAAGAGGAAAATATAAGTAAACACGGAGCAAAGCATATCGGTTTCAAGGCTTCTGTTTTGGGCTCCTGCAAGCTCCGGGTCTACGCTGGCAGCAGGAGCCTGAACTTTTAGGGAGGCACCGCTGTGTACAACCTGGATCAAATTCTCGCCCGTCGTAAGGCGTGTTTGGTTGGAAACTGAAAGAGCGTCTGATGAGCCATTATCTCTCGTTTTCCTTCCTTAGCATTTGCGGTGTATGCAGAACGCTAATTTCAGATAAAAATGCTTTTTAAAATGCATGAAATTATTTTTAAGAAGCATTTGGCCCAGCAATCACTGGCCTTTGCTGATACCCAGCTTGCCTTCAAAGGTGAAGGCACAAAGCGGATTCCCTCTGGGTGTCTAATGTCAACACTGACGATGCTGTCACATGGCGGTTACACACAGTCCCCAGCGGGACCACTCCTGCCACCTGGCCGGGCGCCGCCATGTCGTGGGAGAGAGCTTGCAAGGCAGGGACAGAGAAACTATGGGCACTTGTACAGGCACCCTGCGCCTGACCGCGCTCGCGGAACTCCAGAGATTTCTGGAATCTTCTGGGATTCTGCAAAGTGGGGTGCTATGGGCTAGTCGCTTGTGGGCAAGCCCCACATAGCAGTAAGGGCAGCACTTTGTCCATGTCGCTGGACCCCCTGGACAGGTTTACTGCCCCCGCCGTGGCCGTCACACGCGTCACTGAGTAGCCGTCGGCACACAACGGCTGCCTGCCTCAGTCTTACTGTGCTGGTGAGTGGAGGGTCCTCCATGGCCCCCAGCTCCGTGTCTCATGACCCTGCAAACCTGGGCCCCTCCTCAGGGCCCTGCACTGTGGCCCTTCTCACACGAGTGTAAGACCCTCTGCTATGAGGTGAGGCAGCTGGACAGGCGCCAGTGCGCTCGAACCATGGAAAGAAAAGGAAAACATGTCCATAAAGACGTCTGGTAAACAAGCAGCGGCTTGAGAGAGCGTGGGAAACTATCTGTGCTGCAGGACTTGTTAACTGCAGTGACAGTGTGTGTTTATCCATTCAGCCCGTCACTTGCTCGTTCAGAATACCCACTGCCCTCGGTGGGAGGGTCGTCCATCCAACCTGCAGACAGTCCCGCTCCTGAGGGAGAGTCGCACGCCTCCCCCCATCCTAGTTTGGCCCTTAGCAGGGGAGCAGTAGTGACATGTGGGCAGCAGTGACATGGGCCACTTCCTGGCAGATGCTTCCAGAGGGTTCCGTGGTCCGCTACCTCCTCTTCCCACTACACAAGAGCAGCGGGCCCCACATGGGCTGGGCCCTCAGTCCGTGTCTTGGAAAGAAGACAACAGGAAGCCGGAGAGACGTAGTAGCTGAACTTGCAGGACAGGGAATGTGAGGGGCAAATACACGTTGGGTGTTTAAGCAACTGGGATTCGGCAGTCATCTGTTGCCACAGCATGACTTTGCTGGAATTTTCCTGAGTATCAACAGGGCCCCAGGCTTCGGGCTGAGGGGTGGGTGGATACGAAGAGGTAAAAGACAAGTTTAACATGACAGAGAAATCACAATAATCACAATTCAGGGTTGAATGTGAGGACGGGTTCAAAGAGCCAGGAGAGGTCATTTCTGGCTGGCGGATGTGGGGTTTTTCCCAGAAAATAGTACATCTGGCTGTTGGTTAAATAACGGGAGAAGTAGCAGGTGACAATGAGAGGGCAGAGTAGGAGGCAGGAAGGGAAGGGGTGAGCCAGCGGGATGTCAGTGGGGTTACATCAGACAGATGGTCGTCCTGGTGCCAGAGCTGACGGAGGCCCCGCCGGGCACCCACACACACACCATGTTAGGGTTCCACTTTCACTTTTTGTGACCCAGTGATTTATTATTTGGGTAGAGCAAGTTTTTAACAAGTAATCTGAGGATCATTGTTTATGTTTCAATATAATGAAATAATATTTTTTATATGATTAAAAAAATTCTACATTCATCAGTACACTTTAATTATATCAACATTTCTCTGGTCAAACACTTTCTGATCTCCTGTTGAAGTAAACAGGAAATAGAATTCTCTAATGTAATTTACCTTCTCAGCAAACTTTGCCAACACATCTGCTCCCCTAAGCAGGATACCTGGAGGCAGACTCCAGGTCTGGGTAATTACGTGGCCTCTGGGGCCTTCTCCATACACACAGGAGCTTTAATGGATCAGAGGGCTTCAGCTTAGCAGGGCATAAGTCAGTGGGGAGACAGCGACCACTGACTCAGTGCAGGAAAGCAAGGAGGGGCAGAATCTCAATAGCTGAGCCTGAAAACACTAAGGCCTGGCTTCTGGGCCGGCGCACAGTCCCCTGAAAGAAAGACTAGTGAGTCACTGCCCTTCCGAACAGGACATCTGACGCCCAGGCACCCCAGACAGCCAGGCAACCCTGAGCCCCACTCTCAGGACCTCCGGGTCTGTAAATGAGCCATTAATCTGACCCTAATTTTTAACAGAGCTGACAACAGACAGTTCAGAGTGAGAAATATCTGACAAATCAGTAATGAACCTGAGGGACATGGTCACCCTTCTCTAAGCTAAAGCCCATCTCTCTGGAAACCTACAGGAGTTATGAAGGCAAAAGCAAGTGGTGGTAATATCTAGTTTGCCAGCTGCTGGAATCCTAGCGACCCACCAGTGGGATATGAATGACAGTGCTGACCACGATATTGAGGGTGCTTTCTTCATGCTAGGTAACCAGGTAACTCTTCCAACCCATTCTCTGGGTTCATACTATCCTCACAACCCTAAGGTGGACGCTAGTCTTTGCCTCCATTACACAGACGGGAAGATTGAGGCCCAGAGGCATTAAGTAACCTGCCCAAGTTACTTAGCTAGTATGTGATTTTTGATTCACACTCCAACCCGGCAGCCTGGCTCCCAGCAGAGCCTCCCTCACAGCAAGATTCTGGGGCAGGCAGGGGCTTTAAGGCCATGGTCGTGGATTCAGGGAGCCGCCTCAGACCACCACATCTCACTCCTGTTGCCGTGCGTTCCTTTGCGCTCCAAGCCCCCAGTCTCGCCTCTCACCACCTCACTGTGGAGCCAGAACCAAAAATGACTCTAAGGAAGCTTAACAAGAAAAGTCAGGAAACTGGTCACAGAAACCGTTTAAAAAAAAAAAAAAATGCTTTGTGTTCCAGACTATAGACACTGTAGATGGGAGGTCTTGGGAAAGGCCCTAGACAGCGATTTTCAAGATCTGGGTTCAGCCCGTGGGCCTCAGGCCACTGTTCAATTGCTCTGAGCCTCAGCTTCATTGTTTTTAAAAGAGAAGAAAACACCAAGGTGAAGGGTTTCTGAGATGAAATGAGTTGTGGCGGAGCAAGGAGCAGACGCTCAAGGGGATGAGTTCAGCACACGAGTTGGGGGCTCACTGGCCAGTGAATTTCCCGGGGGGGGGGAACAGTCCCAGGGGGCCTTGTACTCATGGAGAGTATAAGGAATTATATCACTGCGTGCTGACAGGCTCCCTTATGAACTAAGAGCAGCAAAGGGGAGGCACGGGCACTCTGTCTGCCACAGCCTTGGATGTGGGCATCGTGGATCGTGGAGATGGCGCCATCAACCCACCTCCTGGGACTCACAGCCCCGGGGAATCCCCTCCTCCGAATGGGCTAGACAAGTGAGTGGCTTCTGACCAGTAGAGTATGGCAAACGTGGTGGGTGGCAGCACTGTGACTAGGTCGCAGGAGACCAAGCCTTCTTTGTAGTGCCCCCTCCAGCGGGCTCTCTCCTGCCTTCGCACTTGCTAAGGAAGCCATGCTGCAGGATGCTCTATGGAGAGGCCCACATGGCAAGGAACTCAGGGAGGCCTCGGTCCAACAGCCCAGAAAACTGAGTCCTGCCAGCAGCCATGCCAGTTAGGGTTAGGAATGACCCTTCCCTGGTCCAGCCTTCAGGGAGATGGCAGCCCTCACTGACCCCTTGGGACAGACCCAAAGCAGAGGCCCAATTAAGCTGTGTCCTGATTTCCACAGACAATGTGAGGTCACAAGTGTATGTTGTGTTAAGCAGCTAAGTTGGGCTAATTTGTTATGCGGCAGTAGCTGACTTGTACATTCCTGTCTGCTCATCCTGCGAAGTTCAGCTCCTGGCCTTCTGCAGGAGGCCCCACACCCTGTGGACCTGGCCCTGGAGAGCTCAGCCCCTTTGGGGTCCCATTCCAGGCCATACCCCTATGACCAGAGTGCGCTCCTCAGGGGTCTCTCCCCCTTCAGGGCCTGCAGGCTGAACAACTACGTGCTGCGTGACAAGCCCTTGGCCCACAGCCAGTATGGGAAACCAGACTCCCTAGAGGATTTGCATAGGACTCGGACACTGGGTTGTGTGACATGTGGGTCCCTTCCAAATATTCTCTATAACCTTCTTATGTTGATGGAAACAGTTTATCAATAATGTCATGTATCAACCCACATTTCCTGGCTTCCGTGTCTGCTGGGAAAGGTGATTAACCAGATGAGGGGGCAGGTATGAACACACAGGGCACCAGAGGGACGCCGGACTTGGGGACAGGATGCTCATGTGGCTGGAACAACACAGGGAGGGTACAGAGCAAGGCTGGAGGTGACCCCAGAAGGGGTCGAGTGCAGATTTTATTTTTCCCTCTACAGACAATGGGGATCCACAGAGGGGTTGAAAGAGAAAGCGACAGGAAGAATCTCTCTGGCAGCAGTGTGAGGATGGGTGGGGATGGTGATCCTAGAGGTTTCCATGAACCTCTGCTAGAGGGGCTGGGGTTTCAGCTCACCCTGGGGGAGGCCCTTGCCTCTCCTTCTGTCCCAGCATTAATGAGGCCACATCAGGGCCGTTCTCTTTCTCTCTCGCGCCTCCCAGGGGACATGTCTGACTGTACTGGGAACTTAGCCCTGCGAGCACCCGAGTTCTTGGAGCATCCGCTCCTGTCACTCCTGCCTCAGGCCTCCTCCCCCCACCCCGCTCAGCACCCCACCCCAAGTGTGCTTGTAGAGAGTTTTCAACTCAACAGGGCTTCCCCAGCAGGCCTCACGGAGAGGGGGTCCTGGGATAAGGGGTGCTGGAGAGAGAGCCTGGCAGAGGCAGCAAAGGGCCACAACTCTGGCTGGTGCTGCGAGGGGACGGCAGACCTGCTCTCACGTGTGCGCTGCCCGCGGGTCAGGCCACCGACAGCGCAGTGGAGGCTCCACTGCAGGGTCCGGGTCTGAAGTCCTTGGCAACTGGCTCACAGAGTGTTTGCGTCAAGGGAGCCCCTGAGGGGCCCTCAGCTTCAGATTCAGAGAATCTCTGAGCGTCACCTACTCATCTGGGAAACAGAGACAGCTATTCCCACCTGGCTCACAGCAGTCTGTCAACAGACGTCCATTCAACAGTTCGTGACCACCTAGGTGTAATTCCACACCTCACCTACACAGCACTGACTGCGCCGGAGGGGGCTGAGGTGGGGGGGGGGGGCACTGCCACTGACACAGCAAGAAACGGCCTAGGTTATCGTAACTTTAGGACCGTGTGCTCCATTCAGAATTACCTGGAGTCCCCCCGAATGGTTGTGTGGCGTGCAGGGCAGCCACGCTAATTACTCTGCCGACTGCCACTTACTCTGCATTACACGCACGTTGTCAAGCCCCCTCTGTTCTGCATCCTTTCAATGTCACTAAAGGCTCCAGCCCTGGCTTTATTTGTCACTAGGGGGCGCTAAAACAGCGAGAAGCTGTGTGCTTTTTTTCTCACTTCAACCAACAGTAATTAAAAACTTGGAGTACTTATAAGAAAGGCAGAACCTGCATTCTACAATAAGTCCTGCGTTCTTAAAAAACAAACCAATGGTTTCAAGATACTTTTCTGTCTTCTGAAGCAACACATACGCCCAAAGCGACCCAAATGCCACCAAAAGCAATGGATTGCTTATCAATACTGTTTGCGGGTCTGTTTTCCCTTCCCTGTCACCACGCCCATGGGTCCAGACATTTGGCTGCTGAGCTGCACTCTTGTGGGCACCTCCCACGGGACACAGGAGCAGTCCCGGCTCCCTGTTTTGGAGACTCGATAAAGTTCCGCTCATTGCTGGGCTGACATTCCATGTGCCTCAGTAACCAGGTGGAGCTCAGCCTCGGGCTTGGACCCGCGGGGGCTGGAGCAGGCACCCGGTGCTGGGACACACAGAACAAGTACAGTGGGGCTGCGGGAAATGACCCAGGAGGCCACGCGGTTCTGAGCCCGGAAAGCTACCAACTCCTGCCACACACGCAGGAGACAGGCCAGTCCCTGGAGAGGAGGGACGGACACAGTGACGACATCAAGATTTTCTCCATCACTTTCGAATTGAATACACTTTCCATACAAATCCCAGCAGAGTTTGCTGTTTTGAGAATTTGCCAAAATGATTGTAAAGTTCATAGAATGTCTGAGAAGTTTTAGAAAACAGAACAGAATAGGACGAGCATTACTAAATATGAAAAATGCGCGATAAAGTGATATGAATTAAAGGCTTGGGGACAGGACAGATGACGATGGGACTAAGAAGAGTCGTCAGACTCGACCGTGTAAGAATTTGAAACGTGATGAATGTGCACCACAAAGACTCAAGCAGTAGACGATTTCGGGGAGACCGGGGGGGGGGGGACTTTGCTCCTGGATCTTGTCAGAGAAACATCTGTCCAAGGCAGTGACACTGCAGTCAGGTGTGACACTTGGTGAGCCTCTGCAGTGAGGGCCGTACAGGCGGAGGAGGGTCCTGGGCCAGGTGGGGGCCCCTGTTGGAGCTTCTGCTGCTTGTGTGGAAAGGGCTGAGGGAATGCTTTGACTTAATGAGAGACGGGGCATGACCGCAGGAGTCCGCCTGCCCAGGCAGCCACGCCCTTGGAAACGGTGACCTGGGTGCTCAGTCGAAGTCCCAGGTGGGAATCTTTAAGATGATGACTTTTCATGGCAGAAAGCTAAAGGATGAGACCTACGTTGTGTCCCGTCCCCATGATGCCCAGGCACATGCACCCCACCCCCGACCGCAGCCACCTTTCCCGCAGGCGCCCATGACCACTGGCCCCCATACGCTCCTTCCTGCACATCCAGTAATAGCTGGAGTCCCAGCAAGGCCACCCAATGGCACACCTGGGCCATAGAAGCCACACTGATTATGCAGAATGTCCTGTCATCCTAAGACCCAGACCCAGGGTCCCAGGCCCCAGGGGAAGCCTCTGGTGTCAGGTGTGTCTGGGCCATCAGTTCAGGTCCAGGCCCAGCGCTTGGCTGATTTGTCACTTTCTGGGCTGAAAGTATCCCTGGTCTGGCCAGACCTGCCTCAGGCTGTTGGGGTTCCCTCTCCCCTGCCATGTCATTCTGGCTCTACAGACGGAGCCGTTTGGATTTAGATGGGAGTCCATTCTGCCTTTAAAAGTGGGCTGAGGCTCAGAGGGGAAGCAGATGTGGCCGCGGTCAGGGGCTCACCTGGCCCCACCCTTGATGTCCAGGTGGACGCCCGCTAACAACTGGCCGAGCGTCTCTAGGCCAGGCGCTGTGCCAGCACCTCACATGTCTTCAGCCTCCCTGAATCTCCCCCACGACCCTGTGACAGAGAGACGGGGACCCTCCGGCCCAGAAATCAACCCCAGTTCACAGGGGCTCTAGCATCACCCCTGGTCCCAAATAAGAGGAGTCGGTTAGAGCCCACAGTTCAGGGCAGCGACCGTCTGGAGCGAGGGAGGGCAGAGTGGAGTTGGGGGGGGGGGTCTCAGCCATTTGCTGACCAAATACCAGCCACTCTGGTCTGGGCACGTTCTGGACATTTGTGCTGTGAGCAGATGGACGACGTCGGGACCCGGTCTCCTCACTCTCAGCTCCCAGCTCCCAGCTTCCCCTCTCGTACACGACACCTCAAGCCGGAGCTCAGGGTGGGCAAGTGACAAGCCCATGGTCACACAGCTGGAAACTGGTAGAGCCAACACCCAGACTTGTAAGGTAGCACACAGACTCATCAGTTTCTGGGCTGAAAGTATCCCTGGTCTGGCTCCCAGCTCAGTCTCAGTTTCCACGTAAGCTGACTGGTGGGTGACACGCTGGGGTGCGTAGCTGAGTGACGGGAAACTGGCCCGATTTAACCATTTTCTGAAGGCTTGGCTAGCAGTGCCTCTCACTGTCACACGGAATCATTACAAGGGGGGAGCTTGGCCTGCGAGAGGCAGAGCCTGGGGTGGCAATGACTCACTGGCAGCAGTGCTGGAAGCACTGGCATCCTCATTCCAGAACATTCTCTGCAGTATAAACACAGATGACAGAGAAACACGCAGAGGCTGACAGCAGCCCAGAAGACCAACTGCAGGGCTGGCACTGCGGCCAGTGGTGGGGAGCAGGAGATCTGAGTGCAGGGACCCCAAGCCAACCAGAGCGAGGAGAGGCATGTGGACAGTTGTGGGACCCTGCGTACCCCTGCCTGCTAGCCATGGAGAAGAGTCCAGAACCAGGTGCTTTGGGAAGGCCCTCTAGACACACGGCCGGCCAGCCAGAGGAGTTGCGGATGGCAGGAGACCTTGGCCCGGCCAGCTGGGCTCTGCCCGCTGTGCAAACCTGGGAAAGTGATGCATCTCCTCTGAGCCTCACTTTTCTCATCAGCAACAACGGGGGGTGAAACACAATGTTTCTTCTGGGCCACCGTCCCCGAAACCGGCCACATGACCTGAACTGCTGAACTTCCCTTCCAAGGCCCCGGGTCACCCCGTGACTACCACCTGCTCTGAGACATGAATTCCTTGGCTTTCATCTCAGCCCAAGTGCCAGGCACATCCCTGGGCCCGGGTTGCCCACTGCTGCTCTCTTGCCTGGTCCTCACAAGAGTTCTGAAACTGTCATCTACAGGATGGCAAAGGCATCTGAGCCCCTTTGGTCCTGAGCCCCGGATGAGGAGAGTTTTGAGACCATGGCCATGGTCCAGTGAGGGGGACAGACATACAGAGACAGGACCGTCCCATCTGATAGTGACATGCAGACGTCTTCATGAAATGGCAAGAACCTGGAAGCCTGCCGCGAGGGAGGAGAAGCCAGCGGGCCTGGGTCCAGAGCACGAGCAAGACTCACCCTGGGGACGAGGGTGAATAGCACCCACGTGCTTTGTGTACAAGTCAATTTCATGAGACGCTACAGGGCACTCGCTGGGCGTCCAGCACATGCACCAGCTCGGCTCTGATTCTTAGCGTCTCCTTTCAGCTGCATCAGCAACGTGGCTGGCTATTAGGAGCCTGCATGTTTGGGGTCGGACAGGCCCTGGGAGCCTGTCCATGAAGGGAAGGGTCTCCCTTTCCCTCTGGGGACTAGAAAGGACCTGGACACAGTGGCTGTGAGTCACCATGGGGGAGCAGGGGCACGTCTGGGAGGACAGGCCTGTAGGAAAGAGCTGGAGCAGGGTCCCCTGTGGAAGACGGTGGAGACGAGTGGCCCAGGGAGCAGGAGAAGCCAGCGTCCTGCGTCGGGGAGACCCCCCCCACTTGGGCTGAGGGTCAGCTCAGCGCAGCAGCTGACCTGCTCCACCCTCACTCACAAACTCCAAAGATGGGAACACCGAGTGCCCCTCAACAGTGGAATAAACAAACGTGGTGTACGGAACACGGGACCACCAACCAGCCACGAGGAGTGCCCACGCCCGCCACAGCGCGTGTGGACCCGAGCACATGATGCAGAGGGAGAGGAGCCAGACACAGAGGGACACACACCGCGTGAGCCCACGTGTACACAATGTCCAGGGCAAATTCACAGACAGAAAGTGCATCAGAAGCTGCCAGGGGCGGGGGAGGGGGGAAAGAGACTGCTTGCTGGGCATGGGTTTCAGTTTGGGAAGATGGAAAGTTCTGGATATGGACAGTGGGGACAGCTGTACAACAGTGTGAATGTGCTGAAGATCCCTGTACTGGACACTTACAAACCATGAGGACAGCAAATGTCACGTTGTATGTATTTTACCACAATACGAAACTAACCAACCAAGCAGAACTAGAGCCGGGAGCTGGGCTTCAAGCCCATGGTCACCTGGCTGACCCGATGTGGCCCCCAGGGCCACCTGGTCTCCCTTCCAGGCCCTAGTCCTTTTGCTGGACGTCAGCCTGGCTCCTGGGACTGCCGCCTGCCTGAAGTGCCCCGAGCCCCCCTGATGCCGGGGTCCTAACCCTAGAGCACAGGGTCTGTAGGTCTGGGCTGGCTGGCTGTGTGATCCCCTCAACACACCACATGACCACCTCCCCCCTCGGTGTCCAGACAGGGCCACATGCCAGAGCATGGCTGGAGCACTCCCTCTCATAGACCCCACATGAGCCATGGCCCTGAGAGCACTGGGCCGTGCCACTCGCCGTGGCTGCCGGCTGCAGGGTGGCGGTGCTGGGGCTTACCGGCCTCACCGACGAAGACCTCCACGGGCGCACTGGCCGGGCTCTCGCCGATGATGTTGTAGGCCGTCAGCAGCACTTCGTAGCGCCGGTACTTCTTCAGGTCTGCAGGCGACGGACACGGGTCAGCTTGTGAGGACCACCTCCCTCCCTGGGAACGCTCCCGGGGGCACAGTGAGGCAGGGCTCCCACAGGCCTGGGAGGGGCTGCCTCCATGTCACCTGCACACCCCTGCCCTCTGTCTCCGGGTCAGTGATGAGCAGCCGCCCGACGAAGCAGGGACCCCCCGCCCTACACTCGGCCCTCTCCTACGGGGAAGCACGTAGGCCACAGGGTGCGGTGGGGGCTGGCCTTCTGCTGCAGAATCTCTCCTTGACAGTAAGAACAGATGGAGTAAGTGCCTGGCACTTAATATGTGTCTCGGCAAACCAAGTCCTTTGTGTTTTTAATGCCTGTGTCCTGGGAAGAAAGGGTGTGTGAGGCCACGGGTATAGAATTACACGGGGCAGGTGGCCAAGCGTGAGAGACGGGCCAGAAGTAGCTGACTTTTCCAGGAAATATTCCGGAAGGTTCTCCCACTGGCTAACATTGCTTCCTCAGTAGCTGGCTTTCCTGAGGCCCCTGTCTGGTCACCTGGGTGAACAGTGTGAATGGTGACAGGCGGGGCCTGTGTGTCTCGCCTCCTAGCAAGCTACTAGCTCAGCGAAGGTTCAATGAATCAGAAACCTACGTGCTCCCACGGCCGCTCCCAGAAATGCCAACAAGGTTGTGCCCACGTGGCTGAGAGGCACTGCTGCAGCTGTACTGCCCTGCAGAGAACCCACTGGAAGTGGCCTCGGGACCCATACCAGCCTGGCCTGTTAGTCTCAACCCGGGGCTTGAGTGGTTGCTGAGTCCACAGAAGGAAAAGGGGACACTGGGAGTCAGCTGAGACAAACCAGGGGGCCGTGCACAAGCTGCAAGGGTTGGGCCAGCCCGTCGTTCTTCATAACCCATAACTGGCCTGGAGCGAGAGCTGTGAGGGAGCCCTCCTCACCGGAGCCGGTCTCCACTAACTCTTTGGCTGCTCCTCAATGAGGTCACGGGAGAATGTGGAAATGGGCTCATGAGTGAGGGGTTAGGGGGTGACTGGGCAACAACTGGTGGATAAAGCCATGTTTGGGACAACACAGGGCTCACGTGAATCCTGCCCAGCCCTCCAGGCTGGGTCAGCTGCCTGCAGGGTGGTGGCGGGACAGAATGGGGTGGCGGTGACAAGCCTGCAAGAGTGCCTGCACACAGTAGGGCCTCGGAAAGAGCGAGCTCCTCCCTGTCCCCTTCCTTTCCAACAAAGTTCTCTGCACTGCCGTGAATCCCACTGTGGGCCCCTCAGCCCTGCACTGGTTCCTGAAACCTACTCCTAGCTAGGAATCCATGGGGAAGCAACACGACGTGCTGAAGAGGAAGGGAGGACGAAGGAATAAGGAAGTGGGGCACGGATGGACCAGTACACACGCTACGGCATGGGTGAGCCCTGAAGGGAGACGAGCCAGACACAGAAGGGCACATGCGGTGTGATTCCACTCGTAGAAGTGGAGTCTAGTTCACAGAGACAGGAAGCAGATGGTGCCAGGGGCTGGGGGAGGGGGAGGGAAAAGGGGAGGGAGAGTTATGTTTAATGGGGACAGCGTTTCACTTTGGGAAGATGAGAAAGTTCTAGAGATGGATGGTGGGGATGGTTGCACAATAATGCAAATTTACCTAATGACACTGAACTGGACACTTAAAAATGGTTAAAATGGTAAATTCTGTCATGTATATTTTACCATAAAAAAAAAAGTCGACAGAAGCAGAGAGGAGATCTTGCTGAATCCAACTTTCTGTCCCAAACTTGAAGACCAGATGGTCAGTACACCCCCTTTCCCAGCCTCTGGTTCTAGAACTTTCCTTTCCTGTCTCCCTGGTGGTGTTACGAGCAGGGGAATTCCAGAAGTTAGAGCCATTAATCCCAGCTGGTTTGCACTGGGTCCACTGCAGGCCAGCTGGCCCGGCTCGACCTGCTCCGGGTCACAGTGACTTCCTGCTGCAGGCGGCGTGCACTTACGTGTTAATTCGTACGTCGTTAGAGTGGAGCTGCTGTTCACGGTCTTGAAGCTGCTCTGGGCTGTTGGGTAAGCAGAGCAGAAAGGCGGTGAGCATGCAGGGGGCAGTGGCTGCAAACGACGCCCGTGCGGCAGGAATGGAGCTGGTGCTGGGCTCGAACCAGCTCCCACAGGGCCGCTGCCAAGGTCATGAAGGCCCCGCTCCCGCACCGCACGTGTCGTCAGCGCCCTGGGGGCAACCGCACTTCTTCATAAACAGCCCGGCTCCTGCCAGAGACGGGAGCTCACCCCTCTGCCTAAATGACCAAATTAGTGTCTAGCACAATGTAACGCAAAGGGATGTTACAAGGAGATGGGTTTCTCCCCAGGCAGCGACTTCTCCAGTACCTGTGGCAGGTACGCTGACCAGCTTACCTGCTCAGGTAACAGGCCGTCTCTGATGGGGACGCACAAACCATAAGCGGAGAGCACGGTGACCAGGTGTACTGACCCCACTGCACCCTGGTTCCTGTAATTTCATTGCTTTAATTTTGTACAAGGCCCGGGGAGATTGTGAGTGTGGTCTGGCCGTCAGCAAGGACCCCAGGCGCTGCTGAGGGTGGGAGACAAGCAGGCCCTTTCCTTCCACAACAGCCGTCCAGGTATGGGGGGGTCGAGCTGCAGCCCTGAGACGGCAAGGGGAGGGGCCTGTGCTGAGAACCAGGGGCTGCCCGTCTGCACGCGAGACCCTGGGGTGTGGCCGGGGACATCAGAGACCCCGCCATCGTGTGCCTGCCCAGCAAGTCCAAGGCAGAGGCTCGTGACACGATGGGAGATGGCAGAGCAAGAATTTCTGCAGTCACTCTCTCACTCTGTCCCCGGTACATGGATGTCAAAGGGCAAAAAGTATTTTCTGTGACACCATTTGGGGGACACCAGGAAAGGAGACCGCTTTAACCCTTCTTCCCAGGGAAGAGGAGGTGGGAGAGCAGCAGCCTCCCCAGAAGTCCCAGGAGGTGCCTTGGTGGCTGTCAGAGCCAGGGCCGGGGACGCTGGCGGAGTGCAGGTGACCAGGCAGATCAGCCCGGGGAGGAGAGGCGCCACCATCTCCACGGCTCCACATGGAGGGCCGAGCGCTGTGACGACGGCAGAGTCTGCCCACGACTAGTCCGGGTCAGTGCCACAGGTTCCCACTGGTTCCTGGCCTCCATCTCACCTCCCGACATGCTCCACTCAGAGTGCTGGCACTGCTGTCCCTGCACAGCCTGGCTTCTTCTCCTTCCCAGCCGCACCCCGCCAGCCTCACACTATGGCCCTGCTCCTGACTGGCTGACCACCCCGACTCTGTCCCTGAGCCCCTTACCTCTTCCTTCCACCCCACCATTTAATTTTGCCATTAACACCTGTCAGTCACACCTTTCTTTCACAGCCTCCTCAGTGAAATCCTGACAACCCACCTCAAAGAGCTCCTCCTCCACGAAGCCTCCCTTGATTGCTGCTAGGTGGCGGCCCCTCCACGGCATTTCCTGGCACAACTTGCAGGAGCACACGGTTACCTGGGGACCTCCCTGCTGACCCAGAGGCTAGAGTGGTGGTACCTGTGCTGGGAGGAGGGCAGGCAGCTCACCTGTGAGCTCGGTCCGTAAGGCCGAGGGAGTTTTGAGTGTCTTGGGCTCGGTGGCGGAGGCTGCCTCGTACTCCAGCTCCCGGTAGTAGATCCTGTACCCCTGGAGGAGGCCGTTCAGGCTTTCGTCCCGCGGAGGCTGCAAGGACATCACCAGTCAGCCCTTGGAAGGTGACTTCAGTCAAGGTTAATTAGCCAAGTGCCCAGGAGGAACTCAGTCATCCACACAGATGGTTGTCAGTTGTTTACAAGGAACAAGGCAGGTGTCACATTCGTGAGGAGGAGAATGGGGACTCCTTGGTGCAGAACAGGCCCAGGTTCTCCGGGGCCTGGGTGCGGACACGGGCTTCTCACCCCACGTCTAGCCGAGGACTTGAATGAGCCCAGGGCCGAGGCAGGGGCTGCGGCAGGTCAGAGGTTGAAGAAGCTGCCCTCTCCTGGCCAACCCAGAACTGTAGGGGAGCCATGGACGTGGCCTGGCCCCACCCCGTCCGTTCAGTCCACCCAGGCTTGTGGCAGCCGCACAGACCTCTCTGTATGCCAAGGTCACCCTCACTGTCCCCTACTCACATCTAAGACAGAAATCCCCTGCTGAGACAATGAAAAGATCCAAAATGTTTTTTGAGACAAGGGACATCTGGACACAGACACAGGGAGAATGTCACGTGAGGACAGAGATGGGAGAGATGTGGCTAGGAGTCGGAAGCACCAGAAGCTGGAGGAGGCACGGAAGGCTCCTTTCCTGGAGATTTCAGGGCCAGCCCACACCTGGATTGTGGCTGTCTGGCCTCGGATGGAACCGTGAGGGAACTCCTTTCTGTAGTTCTTAGACCCCAGTGTGGTTTCTTCCACGGCAGCCCCAGGACACACACACCCTTGCTGCCTAAACACACCACTCAGTGGTTACGACCTGAGCCCACGGACCCAAAGGCTTGGCCCTCCAGAGGAATCCTTCTCTGAGAAGTCTTGCTCCTCACTCGCAGTGCCTGACTGGGCAATGCCGTGTCCTTTGCTCTACCTTCACAGAAAAAGGACAGAGAGCGACCCCTGCACTGAGGGCACAGTGGGAAGTTCCCCAGGGCTCTTAGGCCACCTGGGTCAGCCTGAGAGCCCAGTGCCCTGTCCCTCCCTCGGGACTGCAGGTTGTTGCACAGACGTGGGCCCTGAAGGAGGGAGTGGAGCCCCAGGCCTCCAAGTGCCCTGCAGCAAAGCAGGCAGGGCCCAGGGTCACTTGGGAGCTCAGACGGGCACCCCCATCAGTGCAGACCTGCTCGGCCCTGCCTTCTGGCGCTTACCCCGTGTCCTACATCCTGGGCCTGGAAGATAGAGGGGCAGGGCTGGAGGCAGCAATGCTGGGCTCACATGTCCTTCTAGCCAAGGAGACAGGATGCTTTCGCGATGTGAGGGGAAGAGGCCAAGCCCCGTGCCCCACGGGCAGCGTCTCCACTTCGTGCCAGGTTCACTGATGGCTGTATCAGAAAACCCCTCGCATCCCCCCAGCAGGAGCCATCCAGGCCTGGGGAGGGCACAGGGGGCCGCACAGCCCAGAGGGCAGCCTCTCTACAGCCTGCAGCTAGTCCAGGCCTCACAAAGGTCAGGCTGACTCCACGGAGATTCCCGGGGCCTGCGTGGAATTCTGAACCGGGTTTCTCCACATTTCTATTCCTAGAGTTTGGAATAAACCTGTATGTCATTTATGAAAGAGGCCTCTAGGACTGCGGATGTACTGGGAGCATACGGGCCGCTCCATGTGACACATGGAGAGTTCTAGAAGTGATGGGCTGAGCTCAGGCTCTGGTTGACTGCTCAACCTCCCAGGCAGAAGGCTGGCTGGCTGGTCTCTACCGTGTTCACGGCTCTAAACAGAAGGTACACTCTGCACACGCAGCCCTCAGCCCTGGCCACACCTAAAGTTTCTGACTCTCTCCTCACCGGAGGGCAAGGCCATGTCTGTGTTGTTCATTTCTATCTCCCCACAGCACCTGTGACAGGCTGTGGACACAGCAGGTGCTCAATGCTTGTGGGAGGGAGCTGGATTTGCTGAAGTCCAAGGTGACCCCATCTACGGTTGATTCCATCCTGGACTAGCCATCTGCACGGGCAGATGCTTGATAGGAACTGGGAGCCATTCCTAAAAGCGTCTGCCCTCTGCCTACTGCACTTCAGAAATCCTACTAGCAGACTCTCTGGGGTCCTGAGGGTTTTTTTAGCCTGCAAAGCCTCTGTTAAAACGCAATGACTGGGCAGAAGTGCATGTGGGCTTATCACCCAACACAGCAACAGGAAGAGGACAGTGAGCGGGGGACGATGCCAGAAGGATGACGGCGGGTGTCCTGGAGGCAGCAGGGTTGGGTGGCAGAACAGGCACGGATATGGAGGAGGCGGGACTCCCAGGAAGAGCCATTCCTTCCAGCCGTCAGCACAGGGACAGGCTGGGATCAGCACAGCGGCCACCTCTCCCTCTCTCCGGGTAGTGGCTGGGGCTTAGGGAGGTTCAACACCGCATCCAGGGGCTTGTGGTGAGTAGAGGCAGAGCTGGACCTCAAGGGCAAACCTAGTCCCACGACTTCCATTTCCTGGACCGTAGAGCAAGGACCCCCCGATGCCTTCAGGACTAGCTGCCCATGGTTCAGGGCGCACGGGAGGCCCCAGGGACGCTGGCTCCATGTCCCTCCCCCAAAGCGCAGCATCGAATCCCAGGGCTGTCACACCTCTGCTCCTTAGGTGGCTGTGCATGAAACCTGGCTCCCCTCCCTGCCTTTTGACCAGGGGATGTCTGTTCATCCTGCAAACACACGTGGCTGTCACCCTGCACCTCCGTCACAGGGCCAGTTGCTCCTCCTCGCTGCCTATCTGCTCGCTCCTGCCTCGTAGAGCTCAGCACACTAGGGGGCATCTGCCTCGTTCACTTCTGCGTGCCCAGCGCCCTACACTGGAGCTGGTCCTCTGAGGATGATGGTGCAAGTGGTGAGAAAAGGGACAAACCCCACCATGTCCTGAAGACGCCCCGCTGCCTCATTCTCCTGTCCTTAGGAAGGTGTCTATTGTCAACACTGTGTCCATCCTCTGCCAAGTGCATCAGGCGCCACGTGACCTATTGCTTAGGATGTCTTCTTTGCTGGGAAGAGCCTCAAAATCCTCGTGGAGAAACCTGTAGCCGCATGGGGGGAATTACATTTGAGTGACAGACTGTGTGACCCACTGGAAGTTTCGGAACAGCCAGATCAAGTGCTGTGATCAGACGTTAATGCCTGTTGTGAGCTGCACCCAGTGTGTGCCACCACTGTCTGGAACACAAACGCAAATCCCTAGATTTCAAATAGCACTGGACCCCATGAAAGGAGGGCTTGATTCCCCTCCTACAAGAATCAAACCTGATTGGATGCGACAGAGGAGCCATTTAAATGGGTCGGCAGCCTTGAAATTACAGGTGGTGTTTGCATTTTTAAACAAATTATTAAAAAATCAAAAGGGTTTACAGGTGAAACATTTCATTTGGGATCCAAATTTACATTTAAACATAGTGTCTTTGTCTTGTTTGTTCGGGTTTAGTAAATTACTCATAATTTTAATTATACTCATACACCAGTTGCCTGGCAGTTGACAGGCATTTATTTTTACAGGACATTGTATTGACCATCTCCTGCTCTGAGCTTCCTGCCATTAGTTGGTTCTATTTGGGCTTGGAAGGGGACAGCTGATGGAAACTTATGCCACATTCTGTCAGTGCAGCCACCTGCCACCCACAGGGCGGTCCTACTGCAACTGAGGGCTTGGAGCCCCGAGTGCTTGGGAGGCAGGATGGTGGGGGCTGATGACCGGGGCCATATTCACAGCCACTTGCTTGGAGGCGATGATGTGTGACAGCCCTGGGCTATGCCTTTATAGTAAAGGAGCTTACCTAGTTACTGACAAGCCATGTGCCACGTCTACAAAGAAAATGCTAGTTTTCTGGTAGAATTTAGCACAGTACAAAGGGCCAATCTTCTTTTGGTTGATTATGTTAGTGGAGGGTGGGAAATAGAAGCGCCTGGGACTCTGAATTTCCACTTTGAATGTTTCCCCTTTCACCACAGACCCCGATGGCAGTCAGGGGTGGCAGCCTTAAGGCCTTGGATCAGAGACCTTGCAAACACCTCAGAGGTCACCTCTGAGCTCCTAGTTTTATAAAGGAGGAACTGGGGCCAGATTCTCAAAGTCACAGTTGTCTAAGGGAAACCAGGGCCTGCCAACCTACAATCCGGCCCTATTGTCACTCCCCTGGGGCACTGAGTGGGGGGGGGTTTGGGGAGGGACTCAGGGGACGTGGCTTCCCAGAGGCAGGGGTGGGAGCCCAGCTGATGCTTTCTTGGTCCCCACCCAAGTCCCCAACACTCTGGTGAAGTTGAAAATTACAGAATGTCACAGTGGAGAATTCCCAGTTTCACTGGAAGACACTTGGAAATGTCTTGTCATCACATTTAAAGGTTACTAACACCTCTGAGAAGCTGTCACTTAGCAATGGAGAAGTCATGGCGAAGCGGCCACAATTACTCCATGAATTCTTGAAGGAGATCATGCACTCTCGGCAGAAACCTAGGTGATTGAAACCCTGCTCTCCATCCCTAGTAAGTGGAAGTGCTAGTTATATTAGGTTGAACTATATGAAATCACCACTGTGTGCCTCACACGGTCAAATTTCATATGATTCGAACTAATACTGAGGTCACCAAGTTGTGACATAACCGGAGGAAGCAGAAACTTGTGGTAGTTAGTCACCAACTTTACAGACTAGGAAGCATTCCCACGACGGTTCTTCCAACACTCCCACCCGGTCTTCCAGCTCCGCTTTCCCTCCCAGCACCCCCAGCTCCGTCAGCTTCCAGCTACTCCCAGGCAGGTGTCTACATGGTCCCCGAGTCGGCTGTTCCCCAGGAAGGCTTCAGCAGCTGGGAGAGCTCCCAGCTCAGCAGTGCTCGCCCCCCTCCCTCCTCGGCTGCAGCCCTCGCCCAGGGGCGTCTCCAGCATACTCTGTCCTCCTGCCTGTGGAGCTGCTCACTGCCACACCCGGAAGCATTCTATTTAGGACAAGTTCCCTGAGGGCCTCCTCTAGGTTTCCTGGCATTTCTGTCCCAAAGGAGCCACCTCCAGCATTCTCTCGTGCCGGCCTCGTGCACCGGGGCAAGACACAGCCTTTGACACTCTCCTTGGCCAAGTCGACACCACTGCTTTGCTCTGGGCCTCCAGCAGCACTGGGCCCCTTTGTCTCCTCCCTCATGCGGAGTCTGGGTGCGGTGCTGGCACTCTCCTAGAGATCTCATCAACCTCCGGGAAGAATGTCATGCCCACACAGAGCATCCTCTCCATGCCCAGCTCACAGTGGGCACTCTTAGGCAGCCACCATCTCCCCGAGGCTCTGAACACAGACCACAGCGCCTGCCCTCTGCCTCCCGTACCCATGGCCCCTGTAGGCACGGCACCCCGTCCCCAGGATGGCGGCCCCCATTCTGGCCTCAGAAACTTCCCTTGTTGGCTGGAAGCTTCTCCATGCTCTCATCGCTGATCCTGGCCCCTGCCCATGGGTTTGTTGCACCTGCCCAGACCAGCTGCGGCCGTGCTCCTGAACCGAGACGCCTGGTTGAGCCCTGTCCCCCAGACCCTGCTGCACCCTCATCCGGGTGGCCCTGGGGCTGGGCAGTCTTCCTCGGCAGTTCTGCCTCTGTTAGTTTTGTCCTCAATGTATCTCATTGTTAGCAAAAAGTACTGAAATTGGAAATAAGGCAGAGAGGGCAGCGTGTCCTCTCAGTGTGAGAACAGAGTGATGTTTAATGGCCCACCAGGGTCACCGGATTATCCAGGAGAATGTGCCTCGGTTTGACTGGGTGTGCACCGGGCCCTGTCACCTGCACGCAGTGCCTAGACGTTCAGTTCCCGACACTCTGCACCAGCCTTGCCACCCTGCTCTCCTCCATAGTGAGCTGACTGCAAGTTCTCTGTGTGTTTGCTCAACGGACATACTTTTACTGTTCTGGGAATTATACCTGGACACCATTTTGCCTCCCAGTTTGCAAGCCGACGGCTGTCTGGCTCTCAAACACCTGACATGGCCCGGCCTGCAGTCAGGTTCCAACCACCATGATGCTGAGAGTGCAGACGTTGAACACACGGAGTTTGATGAGACACCACACGACCCGGGCCTTACCTGCCACTGGATCAAAACAGAGGAGGTGGTGTGTGGCGTCACCGAGACAAAACTTGGAGGCTCTCCCGGAACTGAAATCCAAGGAAGAAGAAACAAGGATTAGAAGTAACTAGCGCCATTCTGGGGCGAGCCCCCCAGGGCGTGGGGAGCTGACGAGCCAACCTCCCACCCCGCTCATCTGTGGATGGCCTTCCCCCACCTGCACAGCCGGTAGGTGGGAGAAGCAGAGAAGGGACCCGATCCTAACAGTGTGGCCACATCCCCCAGAGGCAGACCCACACTGACACACACAGCGGAGGCCACATGTGCCAGCAGACGTGCCAGAAACACCTGCTCGGAGAGCCTTCCTAAGGGCCCCAGATTTCCTCAGGGGCCTGCACCCCCTCCCTTGATGAGAGCATCATTTTGTTTTGTTTTGTTTTGTTTTTGAGATTCTTAGATCAGAGCGACTTCTGAACTGGACAAACGATCAAGCCAGGCCATAATGCTCTTGGTTTTGAACACTGCTGTAATCGTCACGAAAGGAGGCCGACTTCTGGCGCTGGAAGGTCGGCCGTGTTCTGGGTACTGGTGGTGGCTCTCTCTGCTCTGCTCTCTGGAGGGACAAGGTTGGTTTGCCCTCTGCCTGTGGCCGTGGCCTGCACTCCGGAAACTAAAGCTTCCCTGTCTGCGTCAGAGCCAGCAGGCCCTCCTGACACCCCTTCCCTATGTGTCTCATACGTTCTGAATTGACCTTTTTATGGCTCCCCCACTGTAAGATCCTGAGACCCAATGCATATGAAATGTTCAAAACGCATCACTGATGGAATAATTTTGGGTGTTCTCCCCATCCTGCTCCACCTGTGTGCCTGGCATGCCCACTCCTCTCACCACCCAGGACTGGGGCCCTGGGCCACCTGCTCCGTGAGTCTCCTCTGGACCGGCCAGGCCCCTCCCACCACCTGGGACATGCCTGTGTCACCCCCCAGCCCCGCCCTCCTGAGGGACTGCTCTCTGGTCCAGGCCCTGGGCCTCCTGCTGCTCTACAGTCAGTGGTGAACCCTTATGCAGCTTTCATGGTCACATTTGACTGTGGTTACAGGGGCATCTTGAAAGCCTAAGCATTGTAATAAGAAAATGTTTTTTATAGCAAATGAGAGGAAGCAGAGTTTGCCACCCCAAAATTTGCCTTTTTGGGATATTATTTTAAGCTGGTGATTTTTTAAGAAATGAATAACTCAAGAAGAGCCTTTTACTGCCCCCCCCCCCAACCTGCCTAGAGAAACTCAGATAGAAAGACCTGCTGAAGTCAGATAGAAAGAAGTCCTTAGCTTAGTGTGAGCTGCGTGAGGCAGACACAGAGGACCTGCAAGGCTGTTTGTAGACTCCCCTCTGGGTACCACTGTGTCTGGGGGGCATGCTGAGAACGTGCTTCCCACGTTTTCTCCTTCTCATCTCCCTGTGGGTTGCCTACGTCTCCTGAGAACCCCAGTCTCCTGCCTCTCTCTCCTTAGTCCAGAACAGCATATAAGCCTCAACTGTCTGACTTGTCCTTAGGTCCCCCATTCTGGAGCCCCCGTATGTATTTCTGTAATAAAGTTGGTCATTTTTTCCTGTGAATCTGTCTCATATTGATTTGATTATTAAATCAGCCAGAAGAACTTAGAAGGATGGAAGGAAAACTATGTTTCCTCCACCAAACAGGGCTCCCCAACATCCAGAGTCAGTCCCTGCCTGTCAGTCTCAGCTGATCCTGGCTGAGAGACAATATAATGCAAATACAATGCAAATCAACTGCAAAGAGCAATTGGGAACCTCAGAAAAGGGAGATAACAAGATAGGTGCATCAAAAGGAATGATTTCAATATGAAAGGATTAAGGAAGGCCTTTGGGGAGCCTGGAGAGGCCGTTAGTGGTTTTTCAAAAGGCGCCTTCAGATGGAGCTGTGCGTGCAGGGAGGCTGGTGGCCCTTCTCTCATACAATTTCCTCACACACAGGTCGGCAAAGGCAGCTGGCTGCATTTGCTTCCTTCTTCTAAGAACTGGTGCTTCATTACAAATATTACCGCAGTTATGTACAATGTAAAGTTAACTGAGGGGCTGCATAAGACAACCCTCGTTTCTCGAGGGGTCAGTCCCGGCTCTCCTCCCGGCCCATCCAGGCTGCGGGCTCCCTGAGAGCACGGCCAGGGCAGTCCTGAGATCAGGAACACACTGTCCCGGGGGCGAAATAATCTCTGCGTGTTGCTGAGAAGCTAGAAGGGCCCCGGAGCCCCTTCGCTGGTCCTTAAGGTCACCTGCGGCCTCGTGCAGGAGAAGCTAAACTCCCAGGTTATAAAAAGAGGACTGAAGATGAGGTCTGGGGTGTGTCTGGAGTTCGGTCTGCTTAAGAATGGTTCCCCGGTGTGTTCAGTGGAAGAGACAGCGCTTGGGGTAGGTTGGGGAATTATTATAAAGTGCTGCTGGTGACCTAAGTGCTCAGGTTGGCAATCGGG
Source organism: Rhinolophus sinicus (assembly GCF_036562045.2). NCBI lineage: Eukaryota > Metazoa > Chordata > Mammalia > Chiroptera > Rhinolophidae > Rhinolophus > Rhinolophus sinicus. The sequence goes on from NC_133759.1 coordinate 108,763,587, forward strand.
CTTGAGCTGCTACAGGAATCCTTCTCGTCCTAAAAGTCTGGCTGTCGGTGCAGGACGTGTTTGATGAAGCCATCTCCCAGCTCACCCCGGGCCTGGCAGCGTCATCACTCAGAATCACAACGGACCTTTAGGCCCGACTCCTGTGAGTGGTACAGAGTGGATGAAAGCCACCCAAGCTTTTAGGGGGTCTCACTGCCATCCCTTAACTGCGCTTCTGTCAACTAGCCAGTCTGCGAAGGGAGAGTGAGAGAAATGGGGGACCTCTTAAAATCCAGCTACCCTGTGACATTTATTTTTAATGACCCTATAAATTATTCAATTTCTGGGATGCTAATGGGTCATGGGGGTTTGGAAGCCAATCACAGAAACCTCCTTCCGTTTGGAAGCGCTTCAAGTCCTGCTCCAGGAGCACAGGCTGCACAGGGCTCTCCGCGCCTGCTGTCACCGACTGACTCCCACTGCTCCCCTCGCTTCCTTGGGTGACCCTTCCTGTCTCAGGACGAAAGTGGGGCCTCTCTCTAGGAGCCAATGATTCAGGGTTCAAAGGCAGCAGCCGGGAAGTGCTGCGTCTGCTGGCCTGGGTCCCCGCTTACTCACCATCCTGCAGGGTGGTTACTGCCTCTGTCTCTGTGCTGAAGTCGCTGTCCCCAATGTCATTGGTGGCTTTCAGGCGCAGCTTGTAGGAGGTGAAGGGCCTCAGCCTGAATGAAACACGAGGGGCCAGTGACCACCGGGAGACCGTCCCTGTTCCCCAGCCCACCCCTGGGAGCCCCTGGGGACATCTTCCCTGACAGTGAGCCCTGGTCTTTCTCAGTGAGGAGGACGCTTGGGGTTGGGGTCGAATCAGCCCTGGCAGTGGTGAGCCCAGGCTCTAGAAGCCCCCAGAACTGTCCAGGAGAAGCCTCCAAACACCCAGAACTGACTTACTAGCCTGCCTGGGGACAGTGAAGTGGAGGGTAGGACTTCCTGGCCAGGGGATGAGGGTTTGCTTAGGGCTCCTGGGAGGAAGCACCAGCTCCTGTAACTGGAGACCTCCCTGTGCAGCAAAGCCTGCTCTCCGAGGAGCCAGAGGGTTTCCAGGAGCTGAGGATGTCATCCCTGGCACTGCCAGAGTATACATGCATGAGTGCCCGCCTCACCCACTAAGTGCTCCTTTGTGGAGGTCTGCACTGACCAGTCCAGCCTGGCGCCCCTCCCCCCCAGTGACAGGCAGTGCCCCCCCACCCCTCATCCCTACCATCTGCTGCCCAGACATGGTGCCAAGCACTTGAGAAGCATTATCCTACTTAATCCCCACAGCAGCCCTGTGGGGCAACGTCATTACTATCCCATCTCATGGACGAGGAAACAGAGGCCCACTGAAGTCTCTTGCCTACTGTCATTGGACTGGTACGTGGCTTGGCCGGGACTGGAACAGGGGTCCTGTCTCGAAGCTACGTTTGTCGGCCACTTTATGTAAGACCAAGGTAATGTCAATTGTCCACGTGAACAAATGCCACACCCGCAACTGATGGAGATTTTATGATCCTTAATGCTCCCCGAGGCACTGTGTGGGGCCACCATCCCGGCCTCCTCCTTCCTTCCTCCCTCCCCCCTCCCTCCCTCCCCCCTCCCTCCCCCCTCCCCCTCCCTCCCTCCCTCCCCCTCCTGCTCCCTCCCTCCCATCCACAGGACCACTCCGTATTTATTGGGTTTCATGTGCTGAGTGCTGTGCCACACCTGAGACTAAGATTTCAGACCAACTCTTCTGTGCAGATGACGCTCAAACCTTCATGGACTTGCCTGATTGCCCAGGTGCTCACCCGTTTAGCACCTGGATGGCCAGCTCCTTGTGGCCGTCCCTCACATTACCGCAAAATGAGCAGGTAAGGACACTGCATCCTCTCTGTGCCCTCCCAGCGGCAGCTGTGTCAGCCAGCAGCTCTGCCATCCCCTCCATGTCCCACACCGGAAGAACTGGAGTGATTCCAGACTCCCCTCCCCTGCCCATCAGGCCCCGACTAGCTCACGTTTCCTCAACACCAGTCTAGGCAACGCCTTCCTCTCCTCAAAGCCAACGCTCACTCCTCATCCAACCTGTGAGCTGGTGGTTTTCGAACTGAGCCCCGCGGAGCCCCAGAGGCTGAGGAGCCCTCTGGGGGAACAGGCCCCTCCCCACCCCACCAGCCAGCAGAGCTCCACTCCCCTGGTTTGTAAGTTGCTGCTGGGTAATTCTGAGAAAGGATGCAGAGAAAGGACTCTGCCTTTTGAAAAGTGAAAACCACCCTGGACACGACGGTCAGGAAAACTTCTGTTTCCGTACTGCCTCCCACTCCCGACCACACTGCTGGCTCTCTCAGCTGACACCCCGAGGGGTGCTCCTCCTTCCCAGCCCCCCAGAGCCTGCTCGGCCCTGCCAGCTGCTAGTCCGTGACAGGAGCGAGTGTCCTCCCCTCTCTGTGCCCCGATGCCACAGCTGGAAGCAGTGATGGGCACCCTGGCCCGGGCCCGGCTTTCCTGGAGGTGCTTCTGCAGTTTGGCCCTTAGGAATGATCTCTGCTGCAGGCTTCTGGAAGTATCCTTTATTAAGTTAAAACAAACACCTTCCCATCCGTTCCTAGCGTCCCAGAAGCTGTGTTATCTAATTTTGCTGATCCCATGGGCCCTTTCTCCTTGAGCTGCTGTCTCGCCCCGACATTTGCACGGCCAGCTCCTCCGCTTCCCATGCTGGAAGGCAGAGCGGGCGGTTGTCAGGATGTGGACTCTGACGTGGAGCCCCAGGGAAGCCTGGGCAGGGCTCGCTGCCTCAGTTTCTTTGTTGGGGCTGATGAGAGCACCTGCATCGTGAGGTTGTCGCTTGGATGAGATGCAGGAGAGGACCTGGCACAGCGAGCGCTCGCTGGACGGTCACAGCCTCTGTGACCATTACTTACATGGCTGAGCGAGGTGCCTGTCCCCGCCAGCTGTCCCTACACCCTGCTCACGTCCTCATCTCCATCAGCACAAGTGTCATTAATTATATTTCCTTGATGACCGTCTGTCTTCTTCACAAGACTCAGGACTCCAGGAGCACAGGGACCAAGTGGCCTCGGTCACGGCTGCACCCCCAGCACCGAGAACAGGGCCTGGCGCCCAGAAGGTGCCCCGCAATGACCTGCCGAAGGGGGATAGTGTGACCTCACTCCAAAGTCCCCTGGGAGGGTTGCATAGGAGACACGTGAACATTAGCACAGCATCTGGGCCACGGCAGGTGCCCCTGAAATGACCCTTGTCTTTGTCTCTATCACTTGTGTTGACTGACGTTATTATTTAGAACATGCTTGGTACATAGGACTTATCATGTGCTATTTAGCACTTCCCTATTCTCTGACAATCTCGGGATTTGAGGCCCAATGTCAGGCTCTTCCGTTCCCACCCACCGAAGGGGACAGAGAACGCCTGCAGGTGGCTGGAAGGGGGGCCCAGGGCTGAGATAAGTGGGCCTGGGTGCAGAGGAGAACACAGCTCCTAGCAGTGCACCTGGCTTTCCCGGGCTCACCTCACTCCCGGGACTGATGAGCCGCAGGTAAACCTGGGCATCTGAGCTGCAGGAGCTGATTCTCATCGGAAGAGAGCAGGGAGGGACTGCTCAGAGGTGGGGAGAGGTGATGACAGTGCCCATGTCCCCTCTCCTGGTTTCCAGCTCAGCCGCCTCCCCTGCACACTCCTCATCTGTGTGGCTGGACTCCTGGTTTACTTCCTGTCCTGAAAGATGCCATCTTCCCTGCACACCTGCCCCCTCGCTCCTGCTATGGCAGCTGGAGCTGGACTTCAGCGAATACTTGACAAATGAACAAAGGAACAGATCATCCTGGAACAGTCTCTTTTGACCCCACTCATTTCCCCAAATTCTGCTCCTTGCTTCCTCTTCCAGACCTGCTCAGCCTCCGATTTGGAGTCAGACAAGCCAGAATTCAAATTCTGGCCCCGCCACTCCTGGCCCGGGCAGGTCACTTAACTTTACTGAGTCTCACTGTGTTCACCTAGAAAAATAGGGACGATACCTGTACTTCCAGGGCTGTTAAGAAAGTTAAATTATATTACCGACCTCAGGGGTCTGACAGATCTGGGCACACAGTAGGCAGTTAATAAACGTGACTTTCCGCCCTGTGCCAGCCAGCCCCGGTGACCGCGCGCTGACAGGACGTCTACCCATGCTGCGTGTGCATCCCCAGCTCTCGGCACGTCCAGTTTCCCTTACCTGCCAACTTTCTGCCATCCCAAATCAGAAGCTGGCTAGACTTGGGCCATTTGTTGAGATAACGTGGTTATCTAAACTGTAACCATCCCAAATTCAGGAAAGGAACATATTTGGATAAGACGGGGCCCTCACTACCCAAGCTTGCTGTCAGAATTCTTGCAGGAACCAAGTACATTTAGGAAGCAAGCTTGTGCCTGCCCTGGACGGCAACCCTCTTCTCACATCCACACATTCACCTCCGCGCCAAATTCAGGATTTCTAGGGTGGCGTGGGGTAGGGTGCATGGCTGACAGGCTCCTCCATGGAGCTCGACGGGGGTCTTAGACATGGAAAGAGCTCCATGAACCCACTCACTTGTCTTGGTTGTAATAAAATACACTGACCATTTTAGAAGCTACCTACTGCTGCCTTTATGTACTTGCTGTTACGGTTCTAAAAATATGTGTTAAGAACTCATCATCTGCACCACAATGAGCATCGAACCCATGCATAATATCCCCGGCCAAATTTGCCTGATTTTTAAATTGGCACTATTTTAAAAAGCTTACACGGAAGAAGAAAGGAAAGGATTCCGTGGAGACAGGGCTGACATGCTGGCTTTGATGGGTCCCTAGCCGTTTACATGGCGATCGCCTTTTGGCCCTTGTGCTTTTGGTTTGGGTCCATTGCACCTGTCACAGTGGGAAGTTCAGAGGAATGGCAAAATCTGTTGTTACTGAGCGCAGAGCCATCACCTGTGCTCAGGCCATCACCGTTCCATCCCACGTGGCGCCCAGAAGGTCTGTGTGCCTCTGCCTGCAACCCTTCTCTTTTTCAGCCATAGTCACTTCTGCGGGGTGCTGCCCAGTGTGCAACTTCAAGCTCTAACCAGAGACTAATGCTGCCAACACATGTCTCTCAAATCCAACCCCTCGCCCTAGTGCTTCAGAACCAGACTCATTAGAAGCAGGCAGTCGCTAGGTTTAGATGGTTAAACTTTCATGTTTTTGGCCACTAGCAGATTTCATGCAACTGGCAAAAGTAAAAAGTTAAAAACACAAAAAAGGGAAAATGTAGTCATCAGGATTATTAAACAGGAAGGGAGTTTACACCATGGAGGTGTACAAAACATGGCTTCCCTGGGGTTCTGCCCGCGATGTGTTTTCCATTGATAGGGGGAGGGGGCATTAGTCCTGGTTCTGTCTCATCAGGAAACTGACAACGGTCCTTCCTACACTAAGTTAAACTGCCCTCCCTGAAACATGGGCCTCCTTCCCAACATCAAGCCCCACGTACACAGTAGGTCTGTTTGATTTCAGGAGGTCCATGACATAAAAGGCAGTTGGATTTTAATTTTCTTCTCTCCTTTAGATGGTTACACAGAGCAGTAGTTATTTATATCTGTGAGCACATGCTAATTGACCTAAGCACCCCATGCAATGGAGTGTGGATTATTACGTGAGCTGGGCACGCCCGGCCACTCGCCCGACCCTCAGGGCTATGCCGTGCCAGGAGAATTCCGGGGCTCGCGGGTGTGGGAGACGGTATCTGTGACTACAAGTGCTTTCTTCTGCAGCCTGAGAGCTGTGCCTCTTGGGTCTGTGGCTGTCGTTCAAAGGGTAGGTGGCATGCTGGCAGGAACCTGGAGAGTCTCTTTTGGATTGCCTTGTTAGCTGCTGCCAGTTCGCTGCCTCAGTCACTGAGGTGAATCTTGGACTCACAGAGCTGAAAAGGACAATAGGACCGTGCCAGCAGCCCCGCCTTCATGATGAGAAAACCAAGGCTTAGCAAGCTCACAGGATGGACTTTTCCAAAGCCACATGGCCACCAAGGGGTGGACGGATTGCTGAGAGATTAGTGTTCAGACAATAACACCAGTTTTTTACTACTTCACAGACCCTCACAAATGAGTTGTGCGATGGTTTGTGTCCATGGAGCTCTGAGGTGCAGGCCCACAGAATGTCTGAGCTACGAAGAATCTAAGGGGTTCTTTGTTCCGTTTGGAGAGGCCAAGGCATAGCACATTCACCTCGTAAGACATCTCTGCCTCAACTTCCTCTTCTGTGGAATGGGGATGGAGAGCCTGGTCTGCACTTCCACACGGCTGTTCCGGACGTTGTGTGGAACAACGTATGGAGATTGTTTTGAAGACGCCAGAATGCTATACAATGTCGAGATGACAGTGGTAGCGATGATGGCAGTGGTAACAGTGCAGCAATGAAGACCCCACAGGATGCATTAGTCGTCCAGAAGCTATGTGACGAGGTCACTACGGAAACCGTCTCAGGTGGGCATCACCACAGACACTGTTCTAGTCTCACTGCCTCCCCCGAGGAGTATGATTACAGGGCTGGGAGTATGACTGGTTTTCTAACTTCAACCCGCCAGCAGACGCGTCTGAACAAATGCTGTCCCGTTCAGTAGGAGACAGTAGGAGACCAGGCAGTGCCCTCGGGTCTGCTGGAAACAATGCTGTGCTTGGGGCCCATTCGCCCTCCATGTTCAGACAGAGCTAAGAGCGATGTGGGTCACGTGACTGAGGAGGTCCCTGTGCCCAGGTCCACCCTCCGGGGTCCCAGGCAGCTGTAGCTCTGGGCGGAGGAGCGGCCTGTGTCTCAGCCTGTGATGGGGTCCGAGGGGCATCTCCTAAGGGGGCCGTGTGTCTGGGAGCAGAAACAGACGTGGGGAGATCTGTGTGACCTGCCTGGTGCTGCTCACGGGTATCCAGTCAGGACACATGCTCCACCCCCAGGCGCGCCCCCTGGGTGGCCAGTGACAAGGACATTGGACCTATGAAAACCCCTGCCCAGGGCTTGGTACTGAGAGGAGCCTGTATTACCCCCAGCGACCCGGAAGGTAAGTGACGAGGAGGTGTCCACGAAGGCTCACAGCAGCGGCCCAAGAGCACCCACACGGCAAGTGGCAGAAAGCAGAGCTCAGCCTGAGTGGTTCTGGCTTCAAAATATCTGTCTGCCCTGAGACCCCACTGCTAACCACCCGTGTGCATCACCATCCCGTCCTCACACCAGGGAGGAGAGCTCACGTTCTCCTGAAGCCCCGCTGTTGTCACATCTAGGAGACAGTGACAGCCACACCCCAAGCCTGGCCCCAATTCCAAAGCCTGAGCTGTGCTGGGTGCTGCGTGTCTGAGGCCCAGGCTGCCCCAGGAGCCCCTCTCACCTGCTTCTCATCACGGCCCAGGCTCAGCAGAGTGTGGGAGCCGAGCAGGCGGCCTCGCAAAGGAGGGTGGGTGTCGGACACTCTGGGAGGCCCCGCCCATGCGCCTGGCTGGCTGCAAGTTACTGACTTCTGACCCTCGTTTCTCATCTGTACATTGGGGACAATGACCTCCCGGCCATCCCTGGGCCATCGTGGGGATTCAATGAGCTCGTAATGTACGTGAAATCTGCTAGCACAGTGCCTGGCATGGTGGGCACTGAATGGGTGGTGCTCAGTCTGAAAGAAGGCAGCCTGGCTAGCCTGGCAACCGTGGTCTGGCTCCTCAGTCCTCCTGTGAGGTGTTGGCGAAGGTTCTAGACACACGGTGGGAGCCACTACCTAGCAGACCCTCCCACACCTGAGCGGGAGTTTAATAAGAAAGCGACTGAAATCTGGGCCAGGTGAGACGGTCCACGAGGACGTGAGGCCCTGAGGTCACTTCTTGGACTCGCCCATCGAGTCTCAGATCTGCATGAGTCTGAGTTAACTTCTCCTCGGCCTCGTCTCCTTGACCGTAAAGAGGGGCTGGGGCTGTGGGAAGGGCCAAGTGAGGTAACGCAGGCCAAGTGCTGGCTGCAGGGTCAGCGCTGCCCCTCCCTCCGTCCCTCCCTCCTAGTTAACTAAGTAACTAAACAAACAGTGGCCCTCATCTGGTTCAGTGGGGACGCCCGCCATTTCCCTACCAGCCGTCACTAACGAGTGACAGCACTGAGGTGCAATCTGGCTGCCTTGTTAACCTGGAGAGCGAGCATAGAGGGAAGGGATGTCTCTCCTGGGGGGACATCTGCAGGCTGGGCCCACCCCTCCCCACACAGCTCCCCTCCCCAACTCTGCCTGTAGGGGCTAGGACGCCAGAACCCACACTTCCGGGCTCACTGTGCCATCGTCTCTGCCTCATCAGTGCCAGGCCCTGCCTGGGGTGTGCCAGCCAGCTGTGCCTGCCCATCTGGGAGGACAGACTCAGCAGAGGCCCGGAGGGCACTGCAGCAGTCGGTCCCAGGACACAGGAATCCTGGGCCCTGGTCCAAGGGGCATCAAGTGGAAGAACAGCTATCGGGTCTCAGTGGTGCATCTTTTGGGGCACACAGACTCCCTCCTCTGGGAGCAGGAGCTGGCTGAGGCGGGCCGGGGCAGGGACCCCAAGGACAGGGCCCACGTTCCTGGGGAAAGGCTCCCCTGGCGCGTTCAGTACCTTTCGACCTCACAGGCTGTGGCCTCGTGGCTGATGGATGAGGAGTAGGTCTGCCACTGTCCCCCAGGCAGCTCTCGCACCTGCACCGTGAAGTACCGGATGGGTGAGGCCCCGTCGCTGCCCGGGACCCACTGGAGCCGGAGGCTGCGAGCGGTCACTTCTGCCTGGGGCACCAGGAGCTCTCTGGGAGGTGCCGGCCGCTCTGCAACCAAATGAGGACAGACCAGCGACACATGAGAGGCTGTTCTCCCAGGACAGGCTCCACCTGAAGCTGACTGTGGTGCACTGATGACACCACGTGAGTTGTTCACATGGACTGGAAAATCTCAAGGTGACTTCTGGCCTCACGGGGACGTGAGGTTCTCTTACAGCCACTTTGGGCGATGCACCCCAGCTTGGATCTGATGGGAGACCCCTGCTTCCAGAATGCTCCGCCCTCACAGCAGAGACCGACAGACGGCGGTGAACCAACCAACACATGCTCCTCAACCAGCACGCCATTGGGTTCAGGAGTCTCAGTGACACCTGGGCTCCCAGAGCACCTCAGGTCCCTTTGGACGCTCTCTGTCTGATTTTGGTCTCAGTGCATCTTTAACACTGAGCTCCTGTCCCTGGAAGTCAAGCTGAGCCTGGACCCTTACAGGCATCGAGCTCAGCTCTTCCCTGGGACTCGGCTGCCGCGGGGCCGTCCCTGGCACTCTGTCCTGGAGAGATGGCGTCGGGGATTCAGGGACACGGGCCAGGACCCGGCCTTGGAGTGTGGATCGTCTGTGCGTCGCCTGTCTCCTCACCCCATCGATTTCGAGAGAGAAACTCCATAGGGGAGAAATAATTGTTTAATTGTTTATCATGAAGATTATTGATTCTGATTAGAATGTGCGGCGTGTAATAACACAGCAATGGATTGCCAGCCCGCGGTGCTGGGCTGTGAGGGACTCTTCCGTCTCACTTAGTGCTCCTTTCCTTGCGCACACAGGGCGGCATGACTCCTCTTCTCCCCCAGCAATGGCCCCAGGGACCCTGCTTCAGAGTCTCCCTTCTGGACATGTTGGCAACTGGAGAAGCTGCTTGGGTTCCCTCTGCCTGAGCCACAGGACAGCATCTGTGGGCCCTGGTGGAAACCTCCTGAACGCTAAACGTGGAGCAGCAGGTGGTGCAAAGTGGGGTGGGGGGCAGGGCCCCACTCCTATCAGCAGCAGCCCAGCTGCGGACCAGGACGCCTCCTAAGGAGCGTTCATGTCAATACTTCCCCTTGGATTTGATTGAAGTCACGTGATGTCAAACCTTTAGCAAACCTCTCTCTTTCCCTCTATTTTAGAAGGCGCTAAATATTCCGGAGGGGCAGCATCAACTCTGAGGAAGGGGGCACAGCCCTCTGGAAGAGGAATCAGGGCCCCGTGCTTCCCCAACAATGAAAGCACCACCCCGCCTACAATTCTGGGACCCTGCCCTGGACGCCCTGGCTCTGAGCCTGAGCTGCTTCCTCCACACTGGGGGTAACAGGAGGACACACTTCAGAAGGGTGTGGAGGGAAGTGGGTGAGGCCACACTGCACACGTGCCTGGCTCAGGGGAAGAGCAATAATAATGCTGAAGAAAAATGAATGGTGTGAACACATGAGAACATCTGAGGACACAGTCAGTGTTTGCTTTGGGAGAGCCGGAGCAGTTCCTGAAATGCTGGACAGCGCCACGAGCTCACCACCCCCTGTGCACGTACACAGTTCTAAGTGCTTCACACAAACGCCACCAGGTTGGTACCAGGGGACTCTGCCTCAGGCCACATGGCTCGAGCTTGGGCGCTTGGTGACCCTCAGAAGGAGGTCAAACAGATCATCTGGGTGGGTCCCACTGGTGCCCAAAAGCTTCTCCCGGTCGTCACTGTTCCCTGGATCGCTGGGCCTGGCTACGACCTCAGAACTTGGAGTGGGAGCCAAAGCTGGCATAGGCCCCGGGGGAAGGATCCTGCGGAGGCCGAGTCCAGAGCAAGGCCCCAGCAGGTGCCCGGGAGCAGTGAGGTGGAGACCCGCAGCCGATCTCCAGGAAGGGCCAGCGAGGGCGGTCACATCTCAGCCCCACAGCTGTGTGTCCCGGGCAATTGACTCAGCTTGTCTGGGCCTCAGCTTCCTCTCGTGTAGATTTGGGGCTCACACCACATTCCACCTGGGCTTTGGAGAGGATAAACCAAGATAATACAGATGCAGCATACACCCAGTGCTTGGAGCAGAGCTGTCCATAAATATGGTTCTTTCCAGGATCGTTCGGGGGAAACAAGGTCACCGAGCGTTTGCTCAACTAGGGGTATGGTTTTGAACATCAGAGACCAGTGCCTGCCTTCAGGGAGCTTGCCCTCCACAGGACTCTGCATCCCTGGGCCAGTCACACAGCCCTCTGGGCTGCGTTTCTATCTTTAAACCTGGACAGGCATGTCTGTGTGAGATCACAGGTGTGTGGCACATGTTGGGCTATGCAGACACGCTACAGTAAAGTGCCCGGCTCCAGGCACGGCTCAGCGGCAGGTAAGAAACCCCCAATGCCTGCAGCCCCCCACTGTGCAGGCCGCACAGGGCCTGCCTGACTGAGGAAGCTTTGTGCACGTCCACGGCTCCCATTCCAGCCCATCAATCCTCCCCATACTGTCCGTGACGGTGAACTGGGGCCTCAAGATCTTACCTCTCTTCTCGGTGGTGATGACGGTGGCCTCCAGTGGCTCCCCCCAGCCCTGCCTCGTCTTGGCGGACAACCTGAAGATGTAGGCCGACTCTGGGGCCAGCTCGGTGGCCGTGAACTGCCTGACCGTGGCGCCGACCTCCACCGTGGTGAACGTGTTGGGGCTGCTGCTGGCCAGGCGGTAGGCGATCTGGTACCCTGCGGGTGGGGGCCAGAGGGCCGCATGGTCAGTCACTTCATCAGGCACCCGGGGAGCACCCCACCCCACCACCCACAGTCACGTCTGTCCTGGAAACCCAAACACAGCTGTGCGTCGGTTTCCTCACTGTTTCCTCCTTCCTCAGCCAGCATCTGAGAGGCAGTCACAAAGCAGTGATGGATGGGCCTCTGAGTGCTAGACCCCATGACACTGGTTCCCTCTCGCCCTTCAGTGGAACAAGCTGTGGAAAGGGGTCATCTTCGCTGTGGCCACTGGTGACGAGGATGCTGCAGGGGCAGTGGGTGTCATTGGCAGGGCAGAGCGAGTGCTCCTTGCTTTTTCTCTCCCTCATCCACTGCCTCCTGCTACCGGCCCTTTCCTCACCTGGGCCGAGGGCAGTATCTCCTACTAGAAAGTTCTTCAAACTGCACCCTCTCCCACAGCGTTGCCTGCGGTGGCAGGATGGCTGGCCAAGCACCAGCTGGCCCTCACATCTGCTTCCCAGCCTTCCTGCTTCTCATCGTCCCTATCTGCCTGCAGACCCCCAGCTTTCCTGCATGGTTCTATTTCCTGTCTCCTCTTGCCCCCAGGAATACCCCCAGCCCTGTGGAGGCTCTGAGCTGGGAGCTCCACTTTCAATAGCCTCCTCCAGTCAAGGAAGCAGGAGGGAGCCCCCGCCTGTTCCAAACATCTGATTATCAAGGATTTGTGGCTGATCAGCATTGCTAACGACCAAGCCTGCCGGGGCCCCAGCCCGCGCCGGCAAAGCAGTGCCAATGTGCAGACCCACCTCCACGCAGCCTCCTTTGGCTCAGACAACTGTGTTCCAGCTGCTGTGCTCCTGCGCCGGTTAAAACCAGAGCTGGAGGGGTGCTGTGCATCCCTGAACATTCACGATTCACGATGGCCAACCGGCCAAGTGAAACAAGGGACTTCTCTGGGGAACCAGGCCAGCAGAGCTGAGCCCGTCCTCACATGGCCTTCTGCGCCCTGGCGGCCCCTGCAGACACGAAGCCCCTGGCGCCGCATCGTGATGGGCCATTCCACCAGCCTGCCTGTCCACTCTTGTCTGCTCCTGGTGAAGCACCTCTGCTCCTCTGTCTTCCTTCTTGCAGGTTCTTCAGCTCGCTGGTGACCGAGCTGGCAGCTTCCCAGCCGCTGCACTTAGGCACCTGTCCAGTGAAACGAGGAGCATCTCCTGGCCGGCCACGGGGGAGGCCAGGAGGACAGGTCCAGGGCTCAGCTGTGGGGTGTGCTGGTCTCTATCATCACCCACAGACTGGCGGACAGCATGCCCTGCCCTGCCCACAATGACCGCCCCTTGCTGACAGGTGTTTGTAGGACCCTGCGCTTGGCCCCTTGCGTGATCACGGCAGCTGCCATTCTGCTTCCGATGGACGGTCTCTTCTCCCTGCCATGGCGACCAGCTGTCCCCTGGCTTCCTGGATGTGGCTCAGCTGGCCTTGGTCCTCTGGCCTGGGTGTCCCGCTAGATGCCTGTCCTTTCTCATTCACTGACCCCAGGCCTCTTGCCCTTGCCTCAGGGGCAATCTAGAGTTTAGGTGCAACGGGAACCCAATTGCCAGCCTTCTGAGACTCCTGGACACCTAGCATCCTGAAAATAAGGACAACGTTGTCACTGCAGCCACCATGGTGCAGCTCTTCCTGCGAAACTCCTCACAATGGTCTCAGCAGGCAGTGTATTTATCCTCACTCTGCCCATAGGCAGTGACGTTCAGAGAGGGTAAGCAGTCTGCCTGAGATCACACAGCATGTAATTTGAATCTGTCTGGCTCCAAAGTCTTCACTTTGCAGTCATGTGGCTCCCATGAAGAGGAAACACCTTGTCTTCCCTTGTTTGTTCCTGGTGACTCTAGGCCACGTGTCCCCAGTGCCTACCACGGAAGAGCACACTTTCCTGGCATGCCACGGCAGGACAGGCACGTGCTTTCGAGGCGCATACCCCTGGGTTGCAATCCAGGCTCTGCAATTCTTCGCTGGGTGACTGCCCTCTTGGAATCTCAGCTGGTTGGACTATGTGATGCGGGCAGGACAACGTGATCCTGTTGGCGGGTCACGGTCACATGACATGATGCCCGGGCACAGAGGTCAGTGCGGGTACGTTCTGGGTTGTGATGCTGTTGCGAAATGAGAGTGACAAGCAGCCCGCACACCCACAGCGAAGGATCTGCTCCTCTAACCAGTCCTCTGCCTGGTGGCATCTGTGTCGTGCAATAGCTGTCCTTACCTCAAATAAATGTGTACTGCTTCTCACGCTGGCCTTTTATTTTCAGCTGACACAGGTTTGCACTGAGAGCAGACTAATGCACACATGTCTGGGGCCTGGACCCCATCTACACACACAGTGGATTTCTGGGTAGGATGAAGCCGAGCAGTTTTCTTGTCCTCAGTGGGTGAAACCACGCGTGTACCTGCGGCAGCAGCGGGAGGCAGGGGGTGCTGACGCAACGCGCTCTGGCTTCTCTCATCACCAGCGGCCTGGCCCTGCTGTGCGGTGCGGTGAGCCTTCCGGGGCGCCCTGAGGCCCCTCCACCAGCCAGCATTCGTTCCCTGCATTCGTTCCTTCATATTCTGGGGAGCCATGTGAGTGATTAAGACTCCTCACTAATTCAAGTCGCCTTTCCCCAATAAGTCTGAATTAATGAGGAATTACACACTTTTGGGAACAGGACGTGATGACAGATGTGCTTTCAGGATGTTTATTCTTTATCATGTTTTATCGCTGCTCAGATTATTCTGTTGCTGGAGTTAAAAATCCTGTGATAAACTAAGATTTTGTTCAAAGGCACATGTTTGTGAATCACAGATTTCGAGGATTAATGGGAACTAGTCTCTCCTTGAAAGTCCTCTCCCCCTGCCTCGCCGGCTCTCCCCCTGCCTCGCCGGCTCTCCCCCTGCCTCGCCGTCTCTCCCCCTGCCTCGCCGGCTCTCTCCCTGCCTCGCCGGGTCTACTTCCTATCAACGGCTCCACCTCTCTCCTCCCAAGCTGTCCTCCCAGTGCACAGCCCAGAGGCTGGACCATGTGCACGACAGCCTGCGTAGGCTTCCTCCACAAGTTGCTGCCCTCGCTCCTTTCCCCGTTCTCTCACAGGCCTGGACTCCCTCACCCCACACTGGACCATGCGCTGCCATCTGTCTTTACACCGTTTCCTGAGTGTATGAGTCCTGTCTCTCAGAAGCCCCTGACCACACAGCAGTGTGTCGGGAGACCTGGGTCCTAATCCAGCCTCGTCTTTACTCACCTTGGGTGAGTCCCAGCCCCAGTACACACTCAGCTTTTCATGTCTAGCTGTGAATGGTGAACATAACTAGTCCCCACTTATTAAGAGGGCTAGTAATTAAGGGGCCTGATTAATGTGGCTGAAATGGGGGCAGCCTTGGGGACCTGCGTCAGGAAGGAGGTCAGGCCGGGGGTCCAAGTCCCCAGTAGCAGGGCCTGGGGCCAAAGCCACCATGTGTGAGGGGGGGAGGGACCACCTGGGAGGAGCAGGCTGGTTTCCCCAGCCCCCACGGGGCAGTGCCAAGAAAGGGTGAAGTGTGCCCCAGGACAGTACCTGAGACTCTGAATGTCATTCTGTGGGCCTGCCTCGGGTCGCCATTGGCCTGGCTGGTAAAAGACTAGCACTGACAACTAAGCAGGGCCAGGCGCTGGGGAGAGGCCTGGGCGCTCGGCCCACACAAGACCCTCCAGGCTCTGAATGTGCTTGCCTGGGTCCCCAGGGCGCCACTCGCTCCCAGAGGGAGGACTTTATTTGGGAGGTGACCCCAGGAAGCAGAGGAGAGGGGAGGGCAGGGAAGGCAGCTGGCATAGGGGGCAGGGAAGCAGTGGCCCCTCTGGGAGCTCGAGATGTGGACGGGGCTGGTGTTGCCCCAGCTTCCAGCAGTCCCTGGCCAAGGGCTGCTGGCGGAGGGCTGCTCCCCCAAATGCCTGGCCCAACTGCAGAGGGTGCCCTTGGGCACACCACTGGTGCCGGATGCTCAGAAGCGGCAGAGTGGCCTGTAGGGTGGCGAGCTGGGCAGGAAGGGCACACAGCACCCGCGAGGCCACCTCACCAGCCAGAGCCCACTGCTACATCTTAGGGACTCCTTCTGCCTGTCATTTCTCTAGGCATACGAATTTGAAACAGAACTGACTTGACTCTATACGTTTTTTTCATTCTCCTATCTTCTCACCACATATGGAAAACATGTTTTCCTTCAGAAATATGAGTTTTAAAGACTGTAACATGCCCTTGTGTGGACCTGCCATTTAAGGGCTAAGTGGGAACAGGGATGCTTGCAGCAGGATTGGCCCGCATTCCTGCGACCCCGAGGGCCTGCCACACGGAGATGACAATGTCCAGCTTACACAGTCAGAGATGATGCTGTGAGGTGATGCACGTAAACTGTAAAGCAGATGGTATTTGTGTCTAATTGCAGAAAATCTAAGTTATTATTTCTATCTCTGATCCAGTACCCACACTGATCCACTGGGAGAAAATGCTCAGCCTTGGGTTAGATTTGTACCATCCTCTAGTGCCCGTCCTGTGGTCTGTTGAACATAAAGATGAATACCTCGATCTTACCCTGACGCGTTTTTAAAACATCCTAGACTCAGTAGACAGTAGGGAGAGCGTTTTTCTGCACACAAATGGGAAAAGCAGCAGCTGAGTATGATTCTTGCATTTTTAGAGAATGGCAGGTAGTGTTGAGAGATAAGAGTGTGTGGTGGGAAAAGCTAGTTATGTAATTACGCCGCAGGGAGCTGAATTTTCGCAGCCAGGTCAGGGGACTGCGGTGTGAGTGAGGACAGGATGGAGAGGCCGAATCAATAGCAGGAGTGAAATGTGGCCCGAGGGCAGCCTGGTTTTAAAGCTACGGGTGAATTAGGGTAAAACAGACATTCAGAAGAGCGAGGCCAAGAATGCAAGGCACTGATCCAAGCGGAAGATCAAAACTCTGGTGAAGAGAAGTCTGAGCAGTTTCTGAAAACACCTGAAGACGGAGGGAGCACTGCGCACGTAGAAACTCAAAATCGGGAAAGCGTGTGGGCTGCAAGCACGAGACAGGTTCCAGAACCATCCGCTGTGTGGGATGCAAACAGGAAAAGAGGCTACGAAGATGCGACTGGAGCCTTTGGCAGGCTTCTCAGCTGCCTCGGTCAGATGCGCTGGCTGTGGACGGAGCCCAGAGCCACTTTGCAGAGTTGCACAGAGATGTCTGCGGCAGCCGCAAGCCTTCTGTGCATCGCCTGCTTCCTGGGCACACCAAAGGCACCAGTCAGAGTCACCTGCTCAGTGATCCGTCACTGGGGCCCCACAGCCAAGGCCACCAGTGGGCGCATGATGCCGCCTGGCTCCTTGGTAGCCATTGTAGGTGGGTGAGAGTGGTGACAACACCTCATCATTGTCCAGAGAACTACAGCAGCTGAGTCGGCCCTGGGAGGCCTTGTGTTAGCCCAGCCCAGAAGTCATGGAGCTTGTTGGCTTTACAGCTTATCCATTTGAGAGCTGGGAGCAGACACTGCAACAGTGGATCAAACTCTGCACTGCAAACATGGCTCACACTGGCTTGAGCTCCTAACTCCTGTGCATCCTTCCGTAATAAGCCAAAGGTAAATGTTAGGCCCTCGGCAGGCACCTGAATGTGGGACAGTCTGGCGGGTCCGGCGGGGCAGATCACGTGGATTTGAAGAGCACATGCTTCACTCATTCCAGCTTAACAGCATTGAAAGGAGTGCTTGGCAAGTGAGGGAGGCGCCGTCCTCAGGTGGCCCCCGCCGCAGCCAGGAGGAGGCTCTGAACGCTGAAGGCTCTCCACAGTAACACATTTACGCAAATGAGCAAGTGTTTCTCCCTCGAGGGGCCTGCCAGTGTTTGAACATGTTTAGACACAGATTACAGGCGCGTGGGCTGCAGCGGTGTTTTTATACTCAGAAGACTGCATGGCCAGAGTGGCAGTGGGAATTCAAGGTCTCTGGGTGTAAAGTGAGTCTTACAAAAAGACATTTTCCTTTCTCCCCCATGAACACCAATCGGAATTTTAGAAGCTGTTTTCCCATCTTTCCTCCAATGTCTACGATTTGGCATGCTAGTTGTGCCAGTATCCAGGTGACAGGTTACCCAGACAACATTTGTTACAACCGACTGCCATTATAACAGAAGAGGCTCGAGGGCGGTGTTTTCTGCATCGCAGGCCTACACAGCGCCTCTTACTCAGCACCTGTTTGCCACGCTGGAATGTCAGGCTTTACATACTACCCTCCTCTCTGGCTGTCTGTGCTCTGCAGTGGCAGCCCCCTCCGCCCCGGGGACTATAGATCAAAACCCAGACTTCTCAATGCACCTGAGGAGCGCCCTAAAACCTGGCCCCAAGCTGCCTTTTTAGTTTTTTCTCACTACATCCAAAATGGAAAGGGAAAACTTTGGCAACAAATGGCAGTTCATATTCTTCATGATTGTACTGCTTGATATTTGTTGAGCTACAGGTCAGGGCACTAAACAGTAGAGCCAGCCTCCAGCCCAGACTCTGGAGGGTGCTTGGTCTCTTGGTACGTGATGCACCAACATGTAAAGAGTACGGAAAAATCCCTAAGGAACAGGTGAGTCCCCAAGAAGAAATGGTCAGAGGACATGCTACGGGCTCCCTGCCCCCACTCATAGGTTAAAGTTCTAACCCTGAGCATCTCAGGATGTGGCTGCATTAGAGGACAGTGCCTGCAAAGAGGGGGTTAAGGTGAAATGAGGTCAGACGGTGGCCCTGATCCATTATGGCTGCTGTCCTCACAAGAGGACATTAGGACACAGACACGCACAGAGGGGAACCATGTGAAGACAGCCATCTGCAAGCCAAGGAGAAGGCGCAGCAGACACCACACCTGCCTGGCAGTCGAGGCGGAGCCTCCCAATGTTTGCGAGAAAGACCTGGATGCATAGCTCAAAGCCATGGCCACAACGTCACAGCACAGGTCTGTCTATGGCAAGAGACACACACGGGAAATGCACACTCTCCTGCTGCCCATGTCCCGTGGAGCCAGACTGACTCTCACTGGCCCAGGGAACTGCAGTGAATGCAGAGATGCTCAGAGTCAGGACCAGCCGGGAGGATGAACAGAGGCGGGGGTGGGGGATTGAGCTGCCGGGCTCAGGGCAGGGCTCGGGAGACCCCTCGTTCCTCAAGCGAGAGGCCGGAACTGCACATTTTGAGCTCTGAAAACACTTCCTGTTCCACAGTACGCTAGGGACACCCTGGGGCAGTCAGATATGTAGCCCCACTTCCAGAAAAGGCGGTGCCCTGGGCGCTGTGTTGAGGGCAAGCCCTGCCTGCCAGTGGGCTGCAGGGACCCTCTGGAGAGGCCATCTGCTCTGCAGTCTATTTCCCTCCCCCAGCTCAGCAGGACGGGATGAGACACACAGGTCAGCAGAGGCTTCGTCTGCGCTCACGGTGACTGTGGCAGCAGGAACCCGCAGTTCCAAAAACCACCCAACCAGAAACACTGCACTCAGAGCAAAATACATCTACCTCACAACTCCAGGGACCCCACAGACCGGGCTGCAGGCCCTGATGCAGACGACTATGGGACGCCCAGGCCCCAGGCCCCATCTTAATGGAGCAAGAACTCGATGAAGATTTGCCTTTCTGTCCCCCTCCCTCTGGCCCCAGTTATTATCTAAAAGACACATCTGATCATGTCGTTTCGCTGCTAAAGTCCTTGGCTGACTCCCTACTGTGCTCAGCATAGATTTTCAAACATTTGTTTAGTGCCTGTTTGTAAGTTCAGGTTTATGACTACTGTAACCCACGTAGAACACAAGCTAACACGTTGGGGGGCTGCTGTGGGTTAGGGTCAGGTGACCAGCATGTGGGAGTGCTGAGCTGGGTCTGAGAATACACCACGCCTGGTGCCTGTGCCTTTAATGCCCAATTTTAGAAGTCGGGGCCTATGGGTCACCTCCTCCATGGCTTCCAGGGCATTCCAGCAGGTTGCCGCTCGGCCACGTCTGCAGTTGTGGGTCTGTCTACACTCCCAGGAAAGAAAGGACTCCTGTTCTGGTTGAGTGGACGCCCCTCTTCCCTTCTTCCCAGGCTCTGGAAAATCCAGCCCTAAACAGCTGAGAGGTCCACCGAGACCCCTCACCCAGGAGGCGCAATGCATTCTGGGTTAACACAATGTAAATTTCAGTCTGCAGACACCTTAGCGCGCAGCTCACAGAACTCTAGGGGGTCCACCATCTCTCAGGTCAGGAGACGCTAGGCTGCTGCAGACGAGACTTGTGTGTTTGTTTGTTTACTTCTTATACATCTAATAAAACTCGATGCCATCCCTCTGAGCTGTGCCCTTTAATCGCTGAGCTCCCTTACCCAGAATGATGCCGTTGGGCTCCTCTGGCGGCTGCCACACGATCCGCACAGACGTGAGTCTCACTTCTGGGAACACCAGCCTCACCGGTGGGCCTGGGGCTGATGAGGAAAAATATCATGTGATCCGGGTGCCGCTACGGTGTTACTTGGGTACATGCCAAGGTTACAGAGGAGTCCGTGGGCTAGCCGAGCACCATCACTACCACGTATGACACTGTTCACGGGTGAAACACTCGGTTTTGGGCAAATGACTTTTGGAACCTACTGGGTTCTGTGTGGCTTCCCTGTTGATTTTGAGAAAACACCTCATGTTTGATCCAGCCCATCTGAAACTATGCTGGGAGCAGTGCGACCCGAGGTTGCAGGCAGCTGGCAGACCAGCTGCTACGTGGTACCATGGAGTGTACATCAAGGTGAGAGCAAGGGCAGGGGTCGGAGTCGGGGGCCAAGTGGGTAAAGGAGGTCAACACATGGTGACATTAGGAAGGCAACGAGACTTCGGGTGCTGAGCGTGCTACCGTGGGCACAGATGTTGAATTATAATCTCGTCCACACACCTGAAAACCTGCGTTATTAACCAATGTTACCCCAATAAATTTAACAATAAAAAAAGTCACCAATCTGAGCTGCTTTCTTTTCCGGGCTTGACATCCTCAAAGTAGGTGTCAGATAAGGACGAGGGCCTGACGTCCCCAACTCTAAATGGAGGTTACAATTATGGACAAAATAACATGTTTGTAATCAATGCACTGTCCTAGAAAATGGACTTGACGTGCACAAATGCATATACTAATTCCTGCTTGTGGTGCATCAATTAAAAAGCAGTGATGTATTGTGGCACCATTGAATAACAGGGTCACAGCTCTCGTAAAATATATTTATGTAAACAGATAGGTGACTGAGTGTGTGGCCACTGTCAAAACTTCTTACTGGAACTTACAACTGATTGACTCCCAAGGAAGGGGCAGTGGGCATGGGACAATCAACACTAAAATAAAGTGATAGGTATACACTCATTCCAGGGCTGCTGAGTTCTGCCTCTAGCGATTAAGCTGAGAACTGTATTTTAAATTCTAAACGTGTGTTATGACCCTTCTTTGGGAGCGATACGTGTAAAGAGGAGGTTATGGGCTCATATGCCAGCACCTGTGCACAAACAGGCCAACTCTCACGTCAGTCTTATGTGGCCTCGATCCCCTGCCCTGACCCCAAGGCTGATCATTTGGACCCCACTGAAATGAGGGGGTGGTGAACCTGTTTTTATTAGGACTGTGACCGAAGGAAATCATTCTGTGATTTGCAGATCCACACTTAAGGAAGATTCAATTAAAACTGACTGAGTTTTAAGGAACAGTTTCTAAAATGCCCCCTTTTCTGTGGTGTAACCCGGGATACACTACAGCTTCATATAGTTTTTGCAAAGAAACAACCTTCAGGGCACATGTCCCCATCAGATCCCCAGCTGCTCTGAGGCTGCGTTTGGGTGGCATGCCCTCCTCTGGTGGAGAGGCCAGCATGGGGCTGTGTCTGCATGAACAGATACCAGGGTTTGCGCTCAGCAGGCAGAGCACCTATGGGCCAATGCAATTACTTCAGTAAAGATGCTTAAGAAAATCTACAGTTGTTTCACTTCCATCACACGCCGGGATCCTGGGGGTGGGCCTTTTGGGGAGACCAGTAATTTTCCCTCCGATGTATTAATTATAGTCTGTCTAATAATGAGAATGGGAAGAAGGTAACCTTTAAGTGTTTGACGTCTGCAAAGTGGAAAAACATATTTACTGATGATTTTGACTCCCATAAAAACAGAGCCGTCGAGAGGGTCTGCTTGGGCCTGGAAACACAGTGGCCTGGGCACCAGGGAGCCCCTCAGACACGCACTGTGCATGGGAACATCTACTTAGCTCTGATATGCAAACGATGGGAGCCGGCAGTCCCGGGACAACGGGGCACGTGGGACGGGAGTGGATGCTTTAACAGGGTTTGTGCAGACTCTACCGAGAGCAGCGACCACCTGTCCTATGGACCCGCCCACCTGCCCTTTGCCGCCGCCTCCTACAGAGTTACGAGCGTGACCAGCACAGGTTCATAATTAGGCTGTAAAAATTCTCTGCCGGCTGAAATTGGCCATATAAATGCCAGTGACTGAAAAACAGTTTTGTTTTGTTTTCCTCAACTGAAAAAAGGGGGGATCAAGGGGGTGGAAAATTAAGTTAAGAGTGACAACCATCCAAATGGTTGGCTCGTTAAAGCCGACCTGGGAGGCAGCAGAGGGGCGAAGCGGAAACGTACCGTCATCCTTGGTCCGCTCCAGGATGAGGGGCGAGCTGGGGACACCGTTCCCGATGCGGGTGAACGCCAGCACCTGCAGCTCGTACAGCACGAACTTGCGCAGACCTGCCAGGAGCGCCGACTGGCTGTGGTTGCCGCGCACGACGTGGCTCCTGGGCTCGGCGTCCAGGTCTTTAGCCCGGAACAGAATCTGAAGCATCAACACAGAAGCCACTGGCGTGAGGATGCGAGAGCTGGAAAGGGACTTCGGTGGGCACGGGGCCTCCCCACAGGCCAGGACCAGCCGCGCTTCCTTCCCCTGGGGGCCGGCTGGGTTGGAGGCCTACGGATCTCACTTCTACAGGCTGGCATTTGGGGGAAGCTGGCGATGGAGCCCTTGTACCGAGCAGACGGGTAGCTGGACCTATGACCCAGGGCCGGCTCGCGAGCTGGCTGCCTCGCCACACTCTACAAGGTCTGAGGCACCTGAAGGCACCCACGCCGACCACAGCCATTAGAGTGAGGACTCAGTCATGAGCACAGATGTGCCCCTTCCTACAATAGCAGCAGGAAACCTGCTCTCCACTGAACCTGGCACTCCAGCACCTTGCTGCCTGCACTCCAGACATGGCCATCGTGAGATGCTCTCCTCACGCCCCCATCCCAATCCTCCTCATTCCTCACCCTCCCTGCACTGGTCCCTAAGGCCAGTGACCCAGAGGCAGTAAAAGGCAGGGGTCACCAGGGAGAAGTTCGAAAATTACACAGCAAGCATTTTCCTCCAGGACCCAGGTGTGAAGTTTTGGTCACCGACCCCACTCAGTGGGATTGCCATGTCTAATGGGGTTGCCACGTCTAATGGCATCTCCGTGTCTAATGGGGTCAGAAGGCAGCAGTTAGGGCTCCCAGGGAGGGGGGCAGAGGCGAGGGGCCGATGCTGTGGGAAGCACAGAGGAGATTGCTCAAATCTGTGCAGTAGTGATGACACATGGGTGGCCTTGCTGGCCGAGTCCAGAAACATTCATTCTGCTGCGGGGGGAGGGGATGGGATGAAAACAGAAGCAGGTTTTAAGGGCCTGGGTGAATGAATGCATGTGACACAGCACCCAGAACGGCTCCCAGACGACCTGGGAGGTGTTTAGCCCTGACCGTTGACACCACTGCCCAGGACTGGCTGGCGGTGCCGACATCTGTGCAGCTGCGCACACACTTATCCAATGACACTTGGCGCTTATTATGAGCAAGGCATACCGGATAAAACAACCCGCCTCCCTCTCGTGCCCACCCTGCCTGCTACTCCCCTTTACGGGGGACACAGGCTTGGAGAGAAGCAGCCGCTACCGCATGAGCCAGTTTTTGGCCGATGTTAAGAGATTACCCCTGGGCCTAATCCCCAGACTGTCATGAAGCTTCGAGGAGACAAGTGATGTGGGAATCAGAAAACAGGCTCCGTGGCTTGTGGGAGTGACATGTGGGAGCTACGCAAAGGGTGTCACCGCAGCACGTACCTTGTAACCCAATATGAGCCCGTTCTGGTCCTGCTCCGGCACCGAAGCCCATGTCAGTAAAATCTGGGTCGAGCTGACAGCCACGGCTGACACGTTCTCAGGGGCAGCTGAGGGAACTGGAAAGAGGGAGTGAAATACATTGGTACCCAAAGGCTAAAGGCTTCTACAAGTAAAAGTCCAATTTTTACCCAAATAATCAAGCTTCCCTTGAAACAGCAATGCATTCTGAGCGGTTGTATGATCAGACTAAACCTACAGGGGTGAGGTTGCCGGAAAAGCAGGTCTCTAATATTAGCAACAAACCCACAAATCCTGGGTACTTAGGAGCTCGATTTCATGAGCAAAACAGTGCTGTTTCTATATTAATTTTTGGGGACTCAGCCTTTATCTCACATGGGAATCCTCACTTTCAGACACCAGTTCACTGTCATCTCTAAACGTGGTATTTTGTGAAGGGGACGCGTGGCGCCGGAGGGAGGGAAGTGATGTTGTGATCTCCAGAAAGGGGAGGGGCGGGGGTCACTAAGTGCTGAGGGCCGCACACCCCTCTGCCGCGTGTCTTCAGAGACTATCACCCTAATCCCCACCATAATCCTATGAGCTGGGGATCATTTCCCCAGTTCTACAGGTGGACAAACAGAAGCTGGAGACAATAGCATATCCCATTTACATGAAATGTTTTTTTACAACTAGATAAACTTTTTCTTCCCAAATATGTCACTTGAGAGTCATTCATTCGGTTATTCATTCAACAAAATAATATTAATTTGTTTGAGCAGTTAAGAGTCACAGAAAAATAATATTTATAACCTTAAGTTTACCCTCTGAAGGGGAAGGCTGTTTGCCACACTGGCCATGGGGTGGGTGGCCCCAGTTCCGTCCAGCCGTGGCCCCCCAATACTCACTCCTGCTCTCTGTGCTGGGCTCCCCCTGGTGTCTTAAATCCTACATGGCAGTAACCCGGACAATGCTTACACATCTGCTTATTTTATAAAAACATGTGTGACAAACTCGTATCTCAATGAACTGTGAATTAAAGGAGTCGCTATCATTAAAAGAAAAGGGAAGCCTACAATATATCTGGCTTAATTTTCTGACTTTATTTAGAATCAGAAGAGAACACAAAATCTACTGTATGCCCAAGATATTAGTGCTATGCTCTAAAAATTCTGTCTCTCTCTGTAAAAAGAGAGGCCATCGTCATAGCAACACAACTGGTCCACCTCTCAAATCCCTAACTGCTTCCTGCGGGTCAATCTTTGAAACTGTAAGTGCTCAATTCTCACGACAGATTTACAAGTAATCGCTGATTTTCTAAGATGTGGTAATGTGTGCATCCATTTACTGGCGGGCCATCCAGGGCCCCAGAGAACGAGGGCCAACGGGTGACGGGAGCAGCTCAGGCACGACGCACAGAACACGGCCGGGTTTCTAACCAGGCGAGAGGCACGGAAATGGCAGTGCTCGGGATGAAAATTTCAGATGATTCCAGTCCGACCAGGATGAAACCTGCCATTTAGTTATGAAATATTTGTTTTTCAGATTTGGAAAAAACCATATCTTACCCACTATTGGACATAGATTCAACTTCTTTTCTAACCTGACATCTTAAGTTTTGAGACTGTCTTAGAAATTCCCTTTCATTAAAAACAATACCATTTAAAACACTGATTTTTTTCCTTCTTTATTTGCTCTCTTTCCTCCACAGGATTTCTCACCGCTCAGTTCGCTGCTATGCCTCCTGTAGTCTCTGTGGATTTCTAAGGCCTCATGTATCCTTATATCATAATATATCGTAAGATACCATGAAACCAGTTAGACCGAACTTTGAAACTGTAAACGTCCTTGCAACGTGTCCTGCTCGATGCTCCCAGCGGGTCTGGACACAGGGCTTATTTTAAGTGCCAATGGTCGGCTATCTTCCCTAGATGACACTATTCTAGTCAGGGGTCGGTTTATTCTCCTCCTCGGCCCTCTCTCCAGCCCCCCACCCAGAAGCTCCCTCCCTCCACGATTCGGCCTTGGCAACCCCTTCCTCCTTGCCTACCTGCCCCCCCACCTCAAAACGCTGGCAGGGCCTGGCAGTCAGTTCTCTGCAGGGGGCTCTGTGCTGGGGAGGGTCAGTGGTCAGCTTCGGCAGGCCTGAGGAAGACCACACGTCGGAACTGCTGCACCGGCGGCCTTACCGGTGGAGGCGAGGGGTTTCTGTAGCAGGAAGTCCTGGAAGCACCATTCAGAGGTGGGGACCAGCAACACTGGTGGGGGAGCCAAGAGAGCAGGGGGAGGGGCCGGCATCTGAGCGCCAGGACCTGGAGGGGGGTCCCGAGAACCCCTCTCCCTGCACTGTGAGCAGCTGGCCTCTGAATCCTGAAGTTTGAAGATCAATAACCCTATCATTCAATTTGCGATGAGCACACCTCCTGGACCCAAACTGCTCTGCGCCCCGGGAAGGGTGTGCACCCAAATTTCCAATGGAACATTCAACTAAACTTAAAAATAATTGGGTGTAGGCCACAGCTGTCAGAAGGAGAAAGCAGGGCCAGTGGGGAGAACAATTCTTACTCCAGATCAAGACCCTTGTCAACAGTGAACGGCGAGCGAGCGTGACGATGCTGAAACGGACTGGCTCCTCCTGGGGCTGCAGGCGACTCCCCTCTGGCCACACACGTTTATCTTGGTTTCCATCTAGGGCTGGCATTGTGGGCCCACGCGTGCCTGTGTGTCCGAGGAACCGCTGGGCGGTTCCCACAGCAGCTGTGTTCCCACCAGCAACACATGAGGTTCCTGTTTATCAACATCCTCCCAGCTCTTCTTACCGTTCTCCTTCTGTTTCAATTGCGTTTGCGCTGTCGTAGGCGTGATTTAGATTTTCACTGCCCTGATGGCTAGTGACGCTGCATATCCTTTCATGTGCGACTTTGGCCACTTGTGTATCTTCTCTGGAGAAAGGTCTACTCAGATCCTTTGTCCAGTTTCCAGTTGGATTTTATTGTGCAGTTGTAAGAGTTTTTATAAATACATATTCTGGGTTCCGGTCCCTTCCCAGATGTATGATTTGCAAATATTTCCCCCCATTTTGGGGACTGTTGTTTTCAACCTTCTATATGGTATTCTTCGAAGCAGAAACGTTTTCATTTTGATGAAGTCCAACTTACCTATTATTTTTTCTTTTGCTGCTTGTGCTTTTGGTGTGTAGAACCAAGTTTTGTGTTAATTTCTCTCCAGGGAGTTTCTGGACCATTCACACAGAACCAGACCCAGGACGGTCCTGGCAGACGGGCAGACACGGACGAACTTCCCTGGGCAGATGTCTCCTTTTTCAGAGGGTGCAGCCTTCAAGAGCTTTGTCTTTACTCAGGGTCTCGGTCCTACCCCCTTCACCCCCCCTTCATGGACCCAAGGCTGAATGTCCTATTCCTGCCTGGGCATCACATTCCGAGTCCTGAAACCACCAGGATGGCCCCACCCCCACCCACAGCACCAGCTCAGCACCGACTGCTCCAGCTGTCCAGTCCCTTCTTGCCTCTGATACCTGCAGATTCCTGTTTTTCTTATAAGCACATCAATAAATTTTAAATATCAAAAAATTATATTTCATCCATAATCTTCTAGTAAGTTTTTAATAAAATGTTCTATCAATCTGCCTGTTACTGAAGTTAGAACTGTCCCTTAGAATGTATCAAGTTCTCCTCTTTGCCCGGGGACTCCGGGGAAGTCCCCAGAGTGCTGCTGGAAGGCGCCGGTCACCTCTTGACCCCCTCCTGTCCCACATGGGCTTCCAGGGAGCCCTTGCTGATTCCAGCTCTGTGTAGCTGAGGCTAGGAGGCCTCGCCCCGGAACAGGAAGCATCCTAGGAAACTGCCAGGCCGTGGCAGAGCTAAGACAACGGACCTGCCACTTTCACGTAATGGAGAGGCCAGTGAAGGGAAGGAAAAGAACAAGCAGTAACGTGGACATGGGCCAACAGAAGGGAGCGGGGCTTCCTGGGGGAGGCAGTGCGGGGTCGTGGTGTCCTTGACCATGACCTAGCTCACTGTCTCAAACGTCCTACCTTCTCCTGCCCCTCGTCTGGGAGGCGGTCACGAATGTATTTTGGGCACTATTTCTTACAGCTAAACTGGTCTGTAATTAACAGCCCCTTGTTATGTCACGTGCACGCTGTGACACCTTCGGGAAGACGGGGACAGGCACAGGGAGTTTCCTTTTTAAGGACCGTTAGCATCACTCTTCTCTTCGTGTTTCTACAAACTCAGACCAGGCCCGTGCGGGTCCTGCAAACCACTGCGGACTGGTCAGCCCACGAAGCCTGGAAGATTAGGGGAGCACAGCTGTCTTTAGCACACTGCCCGAGACTACTGAATGCTGACCAAAAATTTCCTTCCTGGCTATTAGCAGGAACCCCGAGTCTGATGAACAGAGAGGTGGGGGCCGTTTCTAGACAGGTTTCAAGGGGTAGGTGTGCCCACTCTTTGCTTTGTCTTCCCTCTGGAACCTGGATGCAGAGGTAATTAGTCCTATAGGATAGCAGAACCTGGGTTCTTGAGTCACCTCATGGAAGAGAGCCACCCACCCAACAGGAACACCCATCTCAGATTGCAATGAATGAGAAATAAACTTCTATTGTGCTAACGCGATTGAACTTTTGAGGGTCTACTTGTTAGTATGGGCAAGACTATCTTATGTCACACACTCTACTTTGTCAAGGGGAAGTCCTCAATACCTTATATTATAAAGATGTCTCTTAGGGTCGCTGTATACTCTTTTGCTTTTCATCATTGATGATGAAAATTATCCCTAATTAAAAAAGTAACAATGTGAATCCAGCTCCTGGTGGAATTCATTGTTGATTTCAAACAGTGGCATGGGCTTCTAATGAAGTTTATGTACATTACAGTTGAGGTTGACCTAACTACTGGGTTAGGAGTCTCGTGCTCTACCGACTGAGCGGCCCGGGCACGTCGAAACCACCGGGTTAGGACCGTGCTCATAGACACAGGTAGGACAAGCCAGCGAGGAGCCAGTGAGATTCACGGGGGCTAAGTTCCATCTCTGGGAGACACGGAGAGGGGCTGCGTCTCACCTGACTCCCGCGTCCGTCCCCGCACCACCTGGCTCCAGGGCCCGGCCCCGATGGCGTTGAACGCCTGCATCTGCAGCTCATACTCGGTCCACTCCTCCAGCTCCTCGATGGCGAACTCCCTCCCCAGCCGGTCGTTGATGACGTGGGCCAGGGCAGGGGACTGGAGGTCTGTGCGCCAGTACTTGATCCTGTAGCCCACTGACTCGGGGTTCCCGTTGTACTGGGAATCAGGTAGGGGCTGCAATGAACAACGGTCATGGTGAGCTGTACGCATCTCAGAACGGTCACCTGTGAAGGTCTCAGGCATGGACCTGTCTGATGAGGCCAATTCCACGGCAAGTATTTCCTGGGGGGAATGTTCTTAGAAATTTGACTCTGCCTTTCCCTAGAACTTTTCTTCTGTTAATTAAATGAAATCCTGTCAGTAAATGTGGCTGCACGTAATTTCTTTTAATATATTTTGGCTTAATTTTGTGGGGAAATGTTCTGATTAAATATCAAGCTGGTTCTCTCACAAACACTGAGTATTGGTCCCATGCTGACCTAGCTTAGGGACTTTAGGTCCAGCTGCAGCACCCCGGCTTCCCTCCCCCAAAGGCGACTCCTCAGCTCCAAGAAGGCAGTGAGCAATGCTGCTAAGTAACAAGATAGCCTGGGCTGCTCTGAGATCTGACACTAATGGTAAAATGCAATCGTTTCTGGGTTAATGATGAGATTAGTCTTGACGAAAACAAGCTATTGCTAAGATATGACTCAGCTCCGGGCTCACGTGCACACGTGGGGACTCAAGGCTCCCACCCCGGCAGCCCCCTCTTGCCCCTCTTGCCTCCCCCCACACTCACCACCCAGCGTAGCCGCAGGCTGGTCTCACTAGCGGTTCGGACGGTGATGCTGGTTGGAGCAACATCAGGGGGGGCCTGCAGTGTCTGGATGACCCGGGATGACGGACTGAAGGGGCTGGTCCCAACAACGTTCACCTGCCTCATTCGAAATCTAGAGGCCAAACCAATGGGGAGAGTTATGCTGCAGCAAAAGTAATGTGGACAAATGGAAAAAGCAAAGCCTGACAACACCCGCATGACTGTTTCTTGTGTGGGGGGGGGACGGTAGTGTTCAAATATATGTCCACTTATATCATAAAGGCCACTGCTCAAAGGTACCCTCTTTCCACCTGATTTCATTAAAAATGCAAATGCCACATATGGCCCTTTTCTCTTAAGCATTTCAAAGAATGGAGAATCTACTGCAAATTAACGTTGCAAAGTCCCAGTGGAAGCGTAATTGAGTGGGTTATGGGACCAGAGATCTGTGTCATTAGTTGCAATCGGCTGATTCCAGTTGAGGATAATATCAGGGGATCAGAGTTCAAGTAGCTGTTTAACAGAACTGGAGCTTCAGAATGTCACTACCAAACGACAGCTTTGAAAGTCCAATGTCTTTTTAACAACCAAGGGCACCCATACCGCATTGCCCTGTTGGTTCAGGGGTGGAGCAGCGGCCCCAGAATCCACACAGTGGGACTCTAACGCCGTCCGTAACAGACCGTCAGCAAATCAGACTTGTCTCTGTTTCCTGGGCTATAAAATGAGGCTGGAGTAAGATGTCCTCTAAAGTGTATGTTCTCTTTTCAGTTCTGTTTGTTCTATATCCATGTCTACAGTGATCTGAATTGAACTTAGGGACAAGAAGGATACCTGAAGCACATACACATTTTTATCTCAGAGGCTGCCTCAGCTTACATGAATGTAAAATGGGTACACTGGTCTCTGATCGCAGTTTCTGATCTCAGAAATAATTATATAGCAGATACTAATTTCACATGGTAAGTCTCGAATCCCAGCAGCTCGTTATATGCTAAACGTTTTTCTCTAAAAACTAGTGTTTGGTATCTCGATTCGTCTGCTCTCATGTTAGGAAGGATGTTAAAATGAATGGGAGCTAAACAACATCTGTCATTAGGATTTTCTTTTTTTTTACTGAAAGAATGTTCTTTACAAAGATATAATTTCACCTTTTACTCCCTGAATTAGTCATTCTTGGTCTTTTATCCCCTGATCTCATGAAATGTATCCGTCCTGGCAGAACAATGATGTTATCAAACTCTGCATCTGGTGATAACTGGAAACTGCATCTCCTTCCATGATCTTACGGGAAGTTAGAACAACGCCAGCAGCTCGTGATCCGCTAGCCTTCATCAAAGATAAGGATTTACTGCCTGGATGAGTTTTAAGATCAAGGAGCCAAAGGGCATATGGCATGTTAAGAGCCTGACTAGTGAGGCCGGAGCTCCTGGGCCCTGGCAGGGGACTGGAGGGACGTCACCACAGCACCGCTTGGCTCACACACGGCACGCTCATCCTCCCATGAGGTTGCAGAGTCCGTAAAGAGAAGCACTGCATCTCTGACTGCATGACAGGGAGACGTGGCCGTCAGGCATCTGGCCAGGTGGTGCTGATGCAATGAACGCTGATGACCTCCACCTGGGAAAAACCTCCCCTGGAGTAATACTCAACTGCACACCTTGTTCCTACAGGTTCCAGTGACTGTCACTGCCACTTGGAAACATCCCGCTTACATGCACGTAGCTGGGTTTTTGCTATAGCAGACGGAAGCCACCTGCTGGGACGCCGGCTTCCTCCTGTGGCAGTTTGTCGCGGGGCACTCTCACCTGTAGTGAGTGTACGGCGTGAGGTTTGGGATCTCCAGCGTCTGGGTGTCAGGCTCATTCTCCTCCTCGTAGAGGCTGACCCATTCCTCCTCATCGCCGATAGCTCCAACCTATGGAAAGGGAGATGCTGGGACAGGCAGACGAGCTGCAGGGCGGGGGCTGCTGGTGTGCAGTGGGCTGGGCAGAGCCACCGGTATCTCCCACACACCCAGCTTGCACTTGGAGGTTCAGGCTTTTGTGATTCCCAGCACAGTCGGGACCTGGGTCCCCAGAGGGCCGAGCTGAGATGAAGCCACTGGAACAAACTTCTGAGGGCCAGGACACTCCAGGGGCTGGAGAGGGCCTCACGCAGCCTTCTGACAGTGGGGACTCAAACAGAGGCCCAGAGAGAGAAGACTTGGCCAGGATCCCACAGGCCCCAGTGGTCAGAGCCATTCCGCCCATATGCTGGCCAGGGGCTCTGCCTGCGTGCTCCCATCGTGCCCTTTCCTGCCCCTGCACACACCAAAGGCAGCGCCGCTGGCTGCGACGTGGGAAAGCCCTCAGGCAGAGCAGGCCTCACAGCTGCCCTGGGAGTTGGACCTGCAGACACGCGGGCAGAGCTAACCTCTCCAAACACAGATGTGCCCTTGTCAGGCCACCAACAAGCCCCCTTGGGGTGCCCTGTGAGCCTCCCAACCTCTCCCTCACCCGAGTCTCCGGTAGCGTCTTCATGGGGCCCCCTCCCCCTAACCTGACCCCCAGCCCTGCCTCTCAGGATTTCCCCTTCCTGCCCACGGCAGCTTCTAGTCCTACCCGCACCAATGTGACCACATGTGGCCTTGCCGGAGCCCACGGCCACCACAGGCCCGCCAGAAAGCCCTCAGAGTTCTGGCCTGCAGGTGTCTGCACCCCGGTCTCAGGCATACTCTGGACCTCGTGCAGCTTGCGTGGCTCTGGGGACCCAGGGGACACATGCAGAGGGACGGCTGTGAGCACAGAGTCTCGGGCCAAATGAGCCGTATTGGGGTGGTCCGCCCGGGCGCTGGGCCTTTCACACGTCATAAATGACTTAGATGACAGCACAGGACACGCTTGTCAAGTTGGCAGAGAAACCCGGCTAGCAGGCAGGCAGCTCACTGGAGGATGACATGAGAATGTGAAACGACCTTGGGGAAGTGGAGCAATGGACATGGAGGACGAGGAGACCGCAAACTCGAGGGCGGGCGGCATGCGTGCTGAGGAAAACTAACCACGAAACACGAAACTAGGTTAACAACATGAAAACAGTTTGGCAGTTCCTCAAAGGGTTAAACACAGAATTACCACCCAAGCCAGCCCTTCCACTCTCAGGTTACACCCCAAAGGATGGAAACTGGTTCTCTGACAGATACCTGCACCCCTATGACCACAGCAGTGCTGTTCGCAATCACCAACGTGTGCACTGACAAACAAAAGGATCCACAAACTATGGTCTGTCCACACAACAGAGTGTTACTCAGCCAGGAAAAGGAATGACGTGCTGACACACTACAGTGTGCTGAACCTCGAAACCACGTTAAGTAAGAGAAGCCAGACCCCCAAAGTCGCATCATGCACAATTCCGTTTCATAAGAGACACAGAACAGGTAAATTCGCAGAGACGGAAGGCAGGTTGGTGTTGCCAGATGGGCCCTGAACTGCCTTGTAAGAGGTGACTGCTGGTTGACCACAGGGCTTTTGTTTTGCTGAGTGAAGGGATCGGAACAGCCAAAGCCACACGTCCTGCCCTCCCACCCACTGCTCAGTCTCCGCATAAAAGACCTGTATTTGAATGGGTGCCAGTCACTGGCAAGCCCAGGTGGGTGCCGCACGGCTCCATGAGGCTCTGCCTGCCACTTGTCCCCGCAATCCTGTTTGCATCACCTGTACGCATCAGAGTCTCCAACATCTGCACCTCGCAAAGGCTCTTTCCTCTCTCTAAAACGCACTGGCCCCTTCTGCTGCTTCTCTAAGCAGCTGGCCAACTCCTTCAGAATCTGGAGAGCCTCTGGGCCTTGGGAAGTCTCCATGAACGACACTCCCTCGCCCCCCCCTCCCCCCCCGGCTCCCCCAACGAGGCTGCCAGGCGTGATGGCCTCACTGTGTGCCTTCATGGCACCTTCTACGGGTCTCTGACAGAGTACTGATCATATGTCAGCGCATCCACTTAAAGGCATGACTCATACAAACACACAGTGCATCAAAGATTCATCTTGCTCATTAATGAAGGAAGCAGCAGGGTGGTGAGGTCTGTTCAGAGGACGATAGCAGAGCCAGGGTACATGGGGGCAGTGAAAGAAAGGACGTTGCCATAGATTGCAAAGTTAGAAGCAAGACTGGTTATAAGAGCGATGTGACTGTCACCTCTGCATCTGCACCTTCTAGACTTGTATGGGTGAGCATGTCACGTTACAGAGTCTGGGCCAAATCATAAAGAGCAGGTCAGACACAGTTACAGTCCTTACGGCAGGAGAGCCTCAGCCAGGCTTACTGCACAGGCCCCAGGACTGCCGTCAGCAAACAGCGGCCCGGGGGCCAATCCCAGCCTACTCCTGTCTTTGTAAATAAAGTTTTATTGGAGCACAGCCATGTTCACTGGTATGTGTATTGCCAGCGGCCACGTCCATGCTCCCACAGCAAGGCCTCATAGTAGCAGCAGAGACCAGCTGGCCCAAAAGCCTAAAGGATCTACTATCTGGCCCTTTCCAGAAAAAGCTTGCCTGCCATGCTTGAGGGTCCCACCCAAAGGGCATGTCTGCTTCCTCAGCCTCATTTTGAGGTCTGGCCATGCTTATTACGTTTGTCCCATGAGTGCCCCCGAGGCAGGGTCTTACTCCTCACCGTACCCCCAACAACTCCCCCAGGGTCCAGCCCAAACTTGGGGCCCAACCTGTTGGTTTAACACATGAATGAATGAATATACAGACGACTATGTCCATGATTTCAAAATCAGTATTGAAAATGGGTTGTCATACATGGAGCTCCAAAAGCAAATTATTACCGAAAACAATTTCACTTACAGACCTCTGGGGGAAAACATCAATTTCTATAATAAAAGGTTTACAGTTTGATCTAAAGAGACCAAGAATCTTTCTAGTAAGAAACAGAAGTCCTTTCATACTTGCTGGGCCCCTCTGGCTCTAGTTAGATTTCAAGACCATCACGAGAGAGTGTTCTAGAAGTAACTAGCTGTTCACTAATGACGCACTGGACACAGAGGGCCGCAGAGCCCGTTAAAGATAAAACAAACCAGAGCTCCTGGGGAGCTGGGATTTTTGACGTTCTTCTCTTCTTCCTTTAAAGCTAACAAACAGCGCTTTACAATACTTATTGTAAAAGCAGAAACGCCACACACTCAAATACCTCTCAGCAGACGGTGGTCGTTAGTTCCCATTAGGGAGCAGTCTCCATTCTAAAGAGCCAGGAGATGCAGCCCTGCCCACATTAGTGCCAACAGGAGGGCTCGCGGGGCACCTGCCTCCATGCGGCCCCAGGCCGGGAGGCTGGGCCTCTTTGCACACAGGCTCTCCCTTAATAATACCTAGGGGTTCTGGAGGGCCCCCCCCCTTGCCAAGTCACAGTTGTCTGCCTTGGGAAAGCCCCTGCAGTCAGTGGGGCCTCAGAGACGCCAGCTGGAAAGCAGCCGGCTGGGGCAGGACCTCAATGCCCCTCCTGCAGGCTGTGGTGACCGCCCTGAGCTCAGCACCCCAGAGGCCAGGAGATCAATAGCTACTCAGAGGACATTCATTAACCTCATCCAAAAGTTAACTGCGAATGGAGAGGAGGCAGAGGAAACTGGCCTGGGGGGGGGGGGGGAGGGAGGGAGGGAGGAGGGAGGGAGGGAGGGAGGGAGGGAGGGAGGGAGCAGCAGGCTGCAGGGGGTGGGGGAAACGATGCTCCTTCAGCCAGAGCTCAGGGAGGGGAGAAGACACTCCAAGAATTCATTCCGTGGAAGCCTGCCAAGCCAGTGCACCCTCTTGGCTGAAACTCTGGTGTCAGCAGGAAAACTTGCATGTCAAGCAACTTGCAGTTAGCAAGTCCCCTCTGGCTCCGAGTGGTGTCCCCAGCAGAAGGCAGCGGAGGGCTGGGGGAGGGGACGATGGGGCATCTTGGTGAATCGGCCCAACCAGGAAGGGACGAGGCCTGAGTGAGGCCCAGGGCCAGTCCGGAACCAAGTCCGGACAGCATGGGGGTTCGCCCAGCGAACTAGTCCCCAGCAAGGCACCCCCAGGCCTTCCCAGGGCTCCAGCTCCCCTTCCGGGCTCGTCTCCACCTCATCCTGCTCTCACACACCTGATGAGGCCGCCACTCAGCTTCCCCAAAGGTGTATCAGCCACGTTTTTAGATCCTGCATCTGATGCCCTGACATCCGGGGCCCTGCTGACCCTGCAGGGACGGCCCCTCCCAAGGGCCAGCCGAGTCCTAGAGAGTGAACCTCTCACCCAGGAGCACACCTTTCAGATGCAAACCCACAGCCCCACAGCCCACACCCTCCCCTCCTCCATGGGCTCTCACCCTCTGGGCCACTGTCCACCTGCCCTCATGACCCAGGGCCAGTACCGGACACCGTGGGACGGACCTGTGCCCAGAGCCCGCTGGAGTTGTCCAAACAGTGAGTCCTAAGCCCATCATCCTGTCTCTCCCGCTCCTGCCACGCAAACCACAGTAAAGGCTCTTGTCCCCGTTTCCCTCCCTCTGCCTCCTGGGGACCCTGGTGCTTCCCCGAGTGGAACTGCGTGACATGGCATGTGCCTTCCTCTTGGGAACTGTGAGTAAAAACTGCCTTTTCAGTAAGTCACCTCTGATCTGTTGGCCTCACTGTATCTGAATAAAAATGAAATTTACATTTTAAAATAATCGGTACCATGCAATTTCCTAACTCTAAGCCTTTCACTGAGCTATTCTCTCTGCTTGGAATGTCTTCCTCCCCATGAAAATATTGCTCAGCCTTCAAGGCCCAACTTAAATCTCACCTCCTATATGGAGCCTTCCTTGAGTACCCTAGTCAGTCACTCATTTGCTTTCTGACACCGTCTTAGCATTTTTTATAATAATTCTCTCAAGTCTCATTTCTATCCATCATTAGATTACATCTCAATTGTCCCTCCCACAGTGCCCTCCCCAATTTTGAGTGTTTGGAGGTAGGGACAAAAAGTTTTTGATCTTTATAGTCTGGGACATAGCATGATACCTGAAACTTATCAAATAGTAGGTGCTTAAGAAATGTTTGCTGGAGGACTGAACGACACAAATATAAAACCTAATGTCCGGAAAGATGGAACATACAGGCAAATCTAAAAATCCAACAACAGAATCAGGAAGAAAGAATCTGAGCAACCTCAAAAAGAGCAGGAAAATATGAGTCTCGTAAAATTTAATTTGGTTTGACAGTTGTGATTTATACATACATTGACCTCTATTTCTTGAAAATGACATTTGTGGTAAAACACTTCCCTCAGTCCTACTTGAGTTGTCACTTAGGCTGCAGTATTTTCTTCGCCTGTGGTATTTTAAAAAGTCTCATAATAGAACCTAAAAGGAGCTGATAGACTAATGAACAGAAGGGCCACCTCAAACCATTCATCTTGTACAGATTTCCTATGCTGGCTGAGGAGTAAGAGAGGAAAGTCATTGGAAGGAGTCATTATGGACAATCGGGCAAACAATAAACATTCTGAAATACCCGAGTACGTATTTCATCGTCACCATAACCACGGTGCCTGAACACTTAGGTCGTAGAGCGCTACCCAGCGCAGAGCAGAAACCGGTCTTGGCCAGTTTGCCAGGTGACAGTGTCGCTCCTGAAAGAGCCATTAGAGCTAGTGACAGTGCTTCTGTGCACTTGAGACAGATGATTCGAAATAATGTCACTCTTCTTATTATGAAAAAGAAATTCAATTATATCAGGGTTTATTAGAATTGCAATGCTGACACTTAGCAAAGGCCCACAAGCAGCCTTAAAATCCATCCACAATGAGGGAAGGAGATATAATTAGTGGTCAGAAACCCTCAACTCCAGATCTTGAAGGGATGAGACCTGGCCACGACGCTGCAGGAGACCGAGCACTAGAATTCCATGTCAGAGGTAACAGGTAGGCAGTAAGACAGTTAAATAAACCGAGGGTGGAAACTCTGCTGGGAAATGGAGACCATGGAAAGCTGAATTTGACAGTTTTCAAGCTGTGGGATTTTTCTTGGTTCCATTTGAATGAATTCTAGGTACCAGCAGCTTGACTCTCTGTGGACACTCTGGGTGCTGGAGCGGGAGCACGGGCTTCCTTCCAGGGTGCACGCCCCCACACGTGGGGACTTGGCCTCTGACCGCGACACCCGCAGGGCGCTTCAGCACCTCCCAGCCGGAGGCTGCCCTGCCCGGCCCTTGGCAGGGCCTGCTCTGGGGCCTGCCTGCCTCTCCAGGCCTTCTCCAGGGCTCAGCCCAGGCCTCCCAGGATGCAGTTCTTCCTCTGAAGCCCACACCGTCTCAAGCAGCCAAATGTTTGCCTTGGCTCTAATCATTTTATTATGTGCTTCCATGTATCAAGTGGGAGTCCCACCCAATGGTCTCAATGAGCTGTTGTTCTCCCGATGTCATGGCAGGAAACTGTCCTGGAGGGTCTTCACCCAGAGCTAGTGCTGCTGGACCCTCCTGCACCGGAAGGATGGCTCGTCACTGCCGGGCCTGACACTCACTTTGGCCCTGTGGTCCGATGGTCAGCCTGTCCCACCGCTGACCTTGCCTGTGGTCAGACAGGTCCTAGCTCCCAGCTGGTCCCATCCTGCAAACAGCCAGGCCCAGTTCATGATGGAACACTGTAAGGATGTGTGGGGAGAGAGGGGGCGACAGCTGGGGATCTGAGAATCCTACTCCAAGGAACCTTAGATTTTCAATGCCAAATTTACGCCACTTTCATAGACTCGTAAAGAGAAAAACGTCACTGAAGACACTTACACAGGAATGTGGGCAATTCTGACCAATGTGGGAGAGCTATTTATCTCCCAGGCACAGGCTTCCTATTTCCAAAAGGACGCTCTTCATAAATGAAACCTCCTCTGAGGCCCACAGCCTTCTGCTTCTCCCTCGAAGGCGGTGACACCTGCCATGAGGCCTTGGCACCCCGCTTCTTCCGTGAGTCTTTCCTACTTGCTAGGAAAAGCGTGGCCTTTGGTTTCTCCCCGAGCCCTCAGGTTTTGCACAGGGATGGACCGCAGCAAACAGACGGCACATGGGAGTGGGTGAAGGTATGGGGAGGAAGCGAGTCCCGCCGAAGGGAGCCCCGGCGCGCCACCACGGAGCTCCCTGCCACACAGGGACTTGAAAAGCTCGGGCACGAAGGGAAATACCGGGTTGTATGAGCGTCAACTTCTGAGAGAAACTCATCTGCCAAGAAAACATTTTCCTGGAGCTCAGTGCTGGGAGAGGCCTTGGATCAAGGGCATGGTGGGAAGACAGAAGGCTCCATCCATCCCCCAAACTGTGCTCACAGGTGAGTGAATCAGCAAACAGGAAAACGAAACTGCGGCCTTCCATTCATCAGCCCGTGACCCAGCCCCTCGGCGGGAAGTGCCCTTGGGAGATAAAGTGAATGTCCTACACCCCTAACTTCTCCAAGGAACGTGTCACTCAGAAGACATTGCTTCGGACACTGCAGGTCACTGGAGCATCTATGAGCACCTTACCTGTGGCTCCCAGGCCCCGGGCGCTCCATCCCCACTACTCTTTAGTTACCGAGAGACCAGCACTCTGCAGACGTGTGCTTGATTTTATTAGCTCATAACACTCTCTAAAACAGTTCCTTTTAAGAAAACGGCTACTATTACACACCAATAAGCACTAAGTGGGCCTTTTTTCCCTTTCCATTTTCGGAATGGAAACAGTTTTATCTGCATCCAACGTGTTACCGCCGGCATCTTCATTACAGAACCCTGCTCAGAGCAGCCTGAGAAGGCTAGATGTGATCTTGGCTGTGAGAGCACAGCAAATGGCTGCAAACAGCGGGGGTTTACAGAGGAGCTGTGTGGGCCAACAGGAGTGGCCGATGAAAACACATAGCATTTGCATTCTCCCCTTTCATGGCGCACCATCAAAATGTGGGAAGAGACGTTTTGCTCCCTCTACAGTCAAAGGTTACTAATTAAGCAAAGCATTACTGAACCAGAAACACCTATAAAAGCTGCTTTTTAAAACTGGAGCCCACATCAGCTTATCACAGGGCCTTTCAACGGGCTCCTGGATGATGAGTTCTTTCATTCCATAATTCACTGACGATTGCTCCAAGTAATACATCCTTTTTGGTGCACTTTAAAAATAGTCAGAATTGGAAGGAACACTTTTTGCAAAGAAGATATGATTGAGAAGTGGATCAAAGGGGTAAAAGTAAACGCTGCACTGCGGGAGTGTTTTGGAAGGACGCGGAAGGCTGCTCCGCGGCGTCTGCCGAGTCCTGTCCATCGCACCCCGAGGGGGCTCGGAGGTCATGCTCGCGGGCCTTCACACCCTCTTTCCTCAACGCCTTGCCAGCACCCTGAGCAAACCGCTGTAGGTTACCTCCCTGCTCTTAACGTGGTTGGTCCTTAAATGGTGACTTCCCACTCGACTGTGTGCCCGAGTCTAACTCCTCTCTGAATTCCAGCCCACAGCTGGCAGAGTAAGAGGCAACAACCACTTCTTGGATGACAGACTGGGTGAGGGAACACTGGGGTCTCACTGCAGCATAGAGAGCTGATGTGGCTTGTATCCATTCAAAGGGAATTTGGTGTGGAATATTCCAGAACGCTTCATCTATACCACTTACAATCTCAAGGGCCCCACTGTTCTTAGTTTAGGAAAGGTGGAGCCTGCCTGGACCAGAGAACACACCAAGACCTTCTTGGAGAAGACGTTGGGGTGAACTAAGTGAGACTTCCTGGAGGACGACATAATATGGGGGGGGGGAGAAAAAGAGAGAGAGAGAGAGAGAGAGAGAGAGAGAGAGAATGTGTGTGTGTGTGGGGGGGGGGCGGGGGCTTGGAGAGACCATAACGTGGGGAAGGGAGAGGGAGAGAGACAGTGTGTGTGTGTGTGTGTGTGTGTGTGTGTGTGTGTGTTTGGGGGCCTTGGAGAGACCATAACAGATATTCAAATATATTTCAAAGCCTCTATAATTAAACAATGTAGAATTAGTGCATGAATAGCCAGGCTAATAGAACAGAACGAGAAGTTCAGGAATAGACCCAAGTGCGCATGGAAATTTAATATCACAAATCAGGAGGAGGTAAAAAATGGACTATTTAATAAATGGCTTTGGGACAATTAAAAAGCTATTTGCAAAATGATAAAAATGAATTCACACCTCACTCCATTTATAAGGACAAATTCCAAATGGATGGAGATCTAAATGCAAAAATGAAACCATTAAAATATTAGTAGAAAATTGGGTGAATTCCTTTACAACGTGAGAGTGGGGAAAACCTCTCTATGGCTCAAAATCCAAAAAGCATACAAGAGAGGACTGATAAATTAGACCTCAATTTTTTTGCTTTGGCATGTCAAAAGAATTACATACAGTGCTGATGAGCATGCAAAACGCTGCAACCTGTAGCGAGGGATTGGGTAAAGTCTAGAAAACTTACATACCACTCATTGTTTGATCCAGCACTTCCACTCCTAGGGAGGGATCCCAAAGGTTCAGTGGCAAAACACAAGGCTGAAGACACCCTTTAGGCAGAGTAATTCCCCCTACCCCCCCCAGATGTCCACACCCTAACTGCTGGGACCTGTGAGTATGTCACCTTCCATGGCAGAAGGGACTTTGCAAATGTGAGTAAGGTTAGAGCCGGGAAGTAGGAGACTATCCTGGATGTCTGGGAGGAGGAGGCAAGCGAATCACAGGAGCCCTGAAAAGTGGAAGTGGGAGGCAGGAGAGCTGGTCGGAGAGATGAGAGGGAAGGAGACAGTGGAAGCCTCAGGCCGACGCTTCCTGTGAAGGTGCAGGAAGGGGCCAGGAGCCCAGGAGTGCGGATGGTGACAGCCAGCTCGGCTCCACCACACGAGGAAGAGAATTCTGACCACCAGGCGAAGCGGCAAGGAAACGGCCTCTCTGGAACCTGCGGACAGGAATGCAGTCCTGCCAGCACCTGCAGTTCAGCCCGCGAAACCCAAGCTGGACTTCTGACCGAAAGAGCTATCAGATGATAATACTGTG
This sequence comes from Rhinolophus sinicus, assembly GCF_036562045.2. Lineage (NCBI taxonomy): Eukaryota > Metazoa > Chordata > Mammalia > Chiroptera > Rhinolophidae > Rhinolophus > Rhinolophus sinicus. The sequence goes on from NC_133759.1 coordinate 108,805,132, forward strand.
TGGTTTAAGCCGCTAAGGTTTTGTTCATTTGTTCTGGTGGTGATGGAAAAGAAATGCACACCCCGACATCCATCACCGAGGACCAGCTAAATGAACAGCCCTGGCACAGGGGAGACGGCAGCTGAGCAGGCGGAGGGAGTCTATATGGCCACACGGTGCCCTGTGAGCGGCCGGCTGAGCTCTGAATGCAGCATGCGCGGTGCCCAGGCCAGGTAGGAGGGGCGCAGGCACGCACACCTGCTTACGGCGAGAACCTGGGAAGGATGAACCCAAGACCCAGATCGGGCTTTTGGAGGAGAGAGGCCACAGGGCAGAGGGAGAATGGTGAGCACGAACGTCTCAGAATCCACCTTTTTTATACAGCTTTGACTTTGCGATCATGCGAGTAAGTTACATGTTCAAAGATAAACTACACTGAAAATGTTTTAACATTTGTTAAAAAGTAAAATGATTTTTAAAGAGAGCAACCACTAAAGATTGAAGCAAAAGAACAAAACAAAAACCCTGAAGTGAGTGAATCTAATTTTGTATGAAGTTGGTGATATAAACACACAGAGAAAGGAATTTTAAGACTTCCGAATTCCGAATTTTGGCTGTATATGCGCAATGTAACATAGTCTAAGGATAAATACTTAAATTGCATTCAGCAGTCTTATTGTTAGTAGTACCACTGAGATTCCAATTCTGAAGCTTTTTACACAATAGTGGGATAAAGAGACTAAGCAATCATGTTAATATTGCTAAAAACACAATTTCATGCAAGGGAAAGGGTACGTAAAACATAAATTCAAAGTGAAGTGATCTTAAATTTGAATTGGAAATATCAGTATGAACTCATGACGTTTCAACAATTGTGCATTTCCCCTCTGCCCACTGGCCAGGTCTAGGAGCAGTGACTGCCAGGAGCAATGAGCACCCCTCCCCCACCCTTGGTGCTGTGGGCTTTAAATGCCATTTGACACCAATGGGAACCAGCCCCCCCCCCCCCCCCACTGCAGGAATGGCTCCCTTTGCACTTAGGGCAGGAAGGCACAAGACCCTAGGACATCGTGTTGGGAGGAAATCATCAAAGGTTAGGAAGCTCATGTCAAAGGGGCTGGAAGGTGAAGGGCTGCCCATGGGCCAAGATGGGTCAGTTTTAGGTTCAAAAGGAGTAACGGCTGCAGTGGCTGAAACACACTGAGTGTATAAGCATCTATGCTTTCATAACGGTACTCAGGAAAAGGTAGGGCGAAAGAGAAAGAAAGCTCTGTTTAACGGGGTCTAACTGGGGGACCAGTTCCATACTCTGAAGCCGGGAATTAAAAGAAGAAGACTCAGCATTTATCCTGCCTTCCTGTGTTCAGGGTAACCAATGAGCCTGAGGGGTGACGGGAAGCGAGGAAAGACTGAGAGAAAAATCACCATTTTGAATATCTTAAGAAAATACTTAATTTAGGCCCTTAGCTACAAAGCTGATGGGGGAAGCAGATCGGGCTGTGGATAGGTGACGGCGTCCCCAAGTGGGACAACTAGACCCGTGTGCGCCCTGATGTGCTGCAGTCTGAAGGCACACAGTGCCACTGGAAGGTGTGCCCGACAATGACAGGACAAGGTGGAAACGATCCCATCAGGTTTTGAATGAACTTCCCAGTTTACAGGAAACATGGGACAGAGGAACAGGAAGTCAAAGGCACATCTGCAACGCAGGACGTTTCAAGGGACAACTGGGGAGGCAATGACATGGGGAACACAGGGGGGGGTCTAGATGAAGGAGACTTCCTCTACAGTGGCAGAAGGCAGGCGAGTGGCTGCTGGCTGGGGCGGAGCCCCCGGAGGAGTCACAAAGGGCACAGGAGACGGGGTGATGGGTGAGGGACATACTGGGACTGTGGTGAGGGTTTTCACAGGCATACGGACATGCATTCCCAAGTCAAAGCTTAGCAAAGTGCACCCTAAATACATCAGGTTTACTATATGTCAATTATACTTTGATAAAGCTGTTTAAACAATTTTTAAACGATTTAGGACACATGACAACCAAACGTGTAGTGTGAACTTTGAGTGGATCCTGTTTTCTTCAAAACCACAGTGAGAAGATGTTTTTGGAAAATTTGGGGAAATCTGAATTCGGACTAATTTTAGATGATATTAAGGAATTTTTATTACTTAGGTGTGATGATGGTATTATAATTATGATAAAAAGTATCCGTATTATAACGTCAAGTTTTTATGGGAGGGAGACATGCAGACAAATGCACAGACTAGGAGATAGTCTTCCCAGCCCAGCTGAGCCCACCAGGCACCCTCTCCTGTGCTGGTTCCCACAAGACCCCAGACCCAGTACTCCAAGGCCAAAAGGTGCTTTTCCTTCCGGAACAGCACCGAAGTGGAATCATACGATTTGCACTCAAATGATGAGCCTGGCTTCCTTTGCTTATCATCATGTTTGTGGAACTTGTCCACATGGTTGTGTGTACACGTATCTTCGAGATACTTGCCGATTATTTGGTGGTGAAATTACATGGGGTCTGAGATACGCTTTAAAACACTTCAGCAACAACACAAGGGGACTGGATAAAACTAGATAATAGCTCACACGTATCGGGAGTTCATTATAGTATCCTCTTTCCTTTTAGGTATGTTAAAAAATATAAAGAAACAGGTTGTGGGACAGAAGCATAAAGCAGACATGCGGGGCAGAGAGTGCTTGGGTTCACCACATCACCCCCTTCTTGGGCAAACTCAGCGACACTTCCCAGACTCCCGTGGACGGAACACAGTATAGGTGGTGTGATCTCGTCTGGCTCTGAAAGCACAGAAAAAAGCTCTTGTGTGGTGAGCCATCAGGACGCTGGCGTTTCTGTCACTGAGGCCTGGCCTCGCCTGACACCCAAGTCTGAAGCTGGCACCGCATCCTTGGCACTCACCATGCTCAGCCATAAGGTGGCCCAGGCACCCCAGGGTACCCCACATGCTCCTGGGCCCTTTAAAGTGCTTGCCCAGCTACTTCTGATGGATTTGAAGATGCTAGATTTGCTTTTCATGTGGCATCGCCATTTTTCTCCTATTCAGTGGTTCCCCTTATCTTTGAGGGAGACATTCCAAGACCCCCAGCGGATGCCTAAAACCGCGGATAGCACCAAACCCTGCATATACTGTGTGTTTTCCTACATGTGCACACCTGTGACGGAGTCTGATTTATAAACCAGGCACAGTAAGAAATTAACAATAACCAAGAATAAAATAGGCTCGTTATAAGCATGCCCTGTAAGGAGAGCATGTGAATGGCTTTGGGGCCATTATGAAGTGAAATCAGGGTGACTCGAGCACAAGCACTGTGATCAGGGACCATAGACCTGGTAACAGACGAGTCCAAAGTGACCCACGGGCAGGAGTGTCTGCAGCGTGGAGACGGCGGCCGAAGGGATGAGTCACGTCTCGGGCAGCAGAGTGGGCCGGTGCAAGATGTCATCGCGTTACTCAGAGCAGCGCGAAATGTAAACCCTAGGGATTGTTTATTTCTGGGATTCTCCATTTAATGTTTTCGGACTGCAGTTTTGGTTTTCATTCACTGGGGATTTCTTTTTTGCGTATGATGTGAAGTAAGAATATACTGTGATTTTTTCTAAGTTAACAATTGTTCCAGCCCCATCTATTGATCAGCCCCAACTAGTTAGTTCGTACCTTTAGAATCCTGCATACGTTTCTAGAAATGGTTGCTTCACGAGAACTTTGACTATGGCTACGGAATTTGTTCCCTAACGTCTGGTTAATTCCCAAGAGTGAAGTGGCTTACAGAGGAGTAGTGATGAAAATCACTACTCTGACACTTCACTGCTCCCGTAATTTGGCTCTTTTCTCCTGCTGTTATCCAAACACGGAAGAGCGGCTGTGTCGCCCGCTCTGACCCACAGCCCTCCAGTGGCTCTACTGCTTCTGAGTGACATAGAAGTCCTTTTTCTGACTGTGCGATGGGCCCTGGGCGCCAGGCAAACCCCTTTCCCACCAGTCTTCCTTCCCCTCCCCTCCCCCAGCCTTAGGACCCCCTGCTGGCCCTCACGTGGAACATGCACGTTCCTGTCCCAGCAACTGGACCTTCTCTCTCCCAAGAGAGAAATTTCTCCTTTACAACAGAAACTTTGCCAGTTTTTGTTTACTGCTTTATCCCTCATGCCTAGGATAGCAACTGGAAATAAAATGCTTTATTAGTATTGTTGAATGAATGCATATTCATGCATGCATGCATTCATTCATTCATTCGATAGACAAGTCGTATCAATTCACCCTCTTAGTATGTTTGGTAGCTGATTGTGATACAGAATTTTTTGAAAAATCAACCAACTATGCTATCAAATTTTGGATACCTCTTTTGAACCAACTTGAGTTTTAACCCTTATTATCCCTTCTATTGTCCAGTAAGACTAACATCTCGGGTTCCCTTATCTTTCCACATCCTTTCCCCAGACCCCAGTTGTCTTCAGCCTCCAAACATGACCACCCTGCAATCCGCCCCTACGTCAGCTCCACTACCGGCTGATCACTGCCCATGGTCTCTCAAATGCGGGCCCCAGAGCACTGCTCGTAGGCAACTCCAACTCTCAGCTCTGATGAGACGCTTACCTGTCCCTCCACGACCCATCTGGAGATCGACGTCTTCCCGTCATAGCCCGGTCGGAACTGAAGAGTGGCTGAGCGAGGGCTGATGTTGGAAATGACCAGATTGGATGGGGCACCAGGAAGTTCTAGAGATAAATGAGAGAGGAAAGGTAGAGATTTAAATTCTGGCACAGCTGAGAAATGCATCAAACAGGTCGCAAACAAACATTTTCAAAATGCATTTGTATGAAAAGGATTTGTTTTCAAAACCATGAAAGCAAGGACATAGCTTCCCCAGGAACATGATCACAGTGTGATTCATACTTAGTAGGGTCACCTAACAGGCTCCCTGCCATGTGAAGTGGCACTTGGGGACAGTAATGTGGCCTCTTCGAGGGTAAACTCTAAAGGTGGGGATTGTCTTACTCATGTCCGTTCAGAGCAGGTACTTGTGGGACAGATACTTGCTGAATGAAGCGAGGACGAACGAGCGGCCCTAAAAGCACACAGAGAACTGGGTGCCCTCCTCCCCTGGATGGTGGCCTTCATGCACACGCACACACCAGGGGTCCCAGGCAGCATGACACCGGCAGGTGGGCAGCTCCTGAGCCTCTGGTTTCCAAGACAACCACATTCAGGTGAAAGTGCAGAACTCTCCCCACTCCAACTGGGTCCAGCTGCCTGGCAACTGCATGGGGGAGGGTGTGTTCTGAACGCTCCTGCCCTCCGCCCTCCACAGCTACCTGCTTGCTGCATAGAGACCCTTTGGTAGGCTCCTCCCCCAAAGGGCCTGTCCCACTCAGAAGTGAAAGACTGTGACTTCAAAATGACAGCTCTTACATGAGTGTGCAATGCGAGACACTCTAGAGAAAGATAACGGGGTAGAATGAAGGAGAGAGATGCAGTGCAAGCAGCAGAAAAGGCTTTCAGGCTGCACGGCTCCCGAGGAATGGCTTCCTCATCGCCGCTGCTTGGGGCATGCAAACCCGGGCTTGCACAGGAACACTAAAACCACTCTCGTGATCAATTCCGCACTGGCACAGGCAGGTCTCTAGGATCTCAAGGGTCCTTTCCACATCTACTTTAATGAATTTGAGGCAGAAAATGTTTAAATCGAAGGACAAGTGACGCTTCTTTATATTTCTCAGTTCTCTGGATTCTTAAAAGAGTCCTTCAGTCATTAACGGATGGAAATTTCAAACACAGCAAACAGAATACAGCCTCCAAAGTGGTCGCCGTCATGATTTTGCTTCTGGCCGATGCTTAGAACACTCAGTGCCGTCTTCGGAAGACTCTGGCTCCAGGTGACCTGACTTGTACCTTGCTCTCCAACGCTTCTGAGCGACATGAGAAGTTTTTCGGCTGTGTGATTGGCCCCGGGCTCTCTGCAAACCCATTTTCATCAGGGATCCATTCAGCATGGTCAGGCCCCCCCCCCCGCCCCGAGTCCCGCTCTGCAGCTCATGTCATGCTCGTCACAGGAACGCTGGGAACAGGGGCCTTCTGGAGGCCAGCTAGTCTGCTCCCTGCCCTGGTTGGACAGTGTCCAAACCATCCAAGAGAAAAGCTGCTCACACCTCTGGGTGGGCTCCAAGGTGACCCCCAGTCACTCTACGTGAGCTATTTCTAACAAATTTAACAATATGCCATCATTACCACCACCCCTAGTTGTTAAAGTACTATTTTAAATATGTGCTTTGGGAACTGGCTATTTACTAGAAGAACATGAATCTTTGTGTAAGCCAAAGACTTCTTTCTCAAAAGAACAAATGTACTTTGTAAATCCTTTTTATAAAATACCAGTTGCCTCAGAATCTGGCCCTGACCAGCATCCTCCATGGCGCCTGAGGGCTTGTTCCACAGGCGCATTCTCCAGCCTCGCCCAGCCCCGGAGGTGACCCTGGGGAATGCGCCCAGCAAGCAGTTTTTAAAGAAGCTCCAGGGATTGATGCACGTGACAGTAGGAACCACTGCGTTGGCAAGAGGACAGTGACGGCTGTTTCTTTGTGGACAGTAGACTTGCTTTGGGACACTGCTGGGCTCAAGGCTCCCAGCTGGCAGGGTGGGTCTAACGGCTTCTAGAAAGTTCCCTAAGAGGTTATGCTCCTTTCCACCACCACATATAACTTGTTGGGCTGCTGGGTTGTCTCACTGACCTGTGAGGAGGGGTATTGAGCTGTGAGCACATTTACTCCGAGGGGATTCCTTTTTGACTGCACATGTTTGATTTGTTTTGTTTTCTCTTCAGATCATGCTTATTACCCTTGCACTAAAATAATCAGGTTATAAGACGGAACTGGATCTGGGGCTACCATATGGGATAAATGCTGGTTTCGGAGGGATCTTTCAGGCCCTTATGAATAAAGCAACCGTGCTGTTCTCAAAGACCAAAATAAGGTAGACTGACATCTTTTAAATGGCAAGAGACCTACAGCTTTAATTACAAAACTGAACTGGTAACCCCACAATATTTTATCACAGGTATTTATGGATTCCTTGGAGAAGCACTTTCATTTTCAACATAAACTTTAAAACGGGAGAGAAAACGATGAGTAGCAATCGTCCGGAGCTGAAAGAAGTGAGCTAAACCTCTAAGGAGGCAACCTGCATTTCAAAGGGACGTGACAGCCAGTGTCACCCATTCCCACAGCAGCCAGCGAACTCAACCTTAGCAGGTGGCTTTGCGTGAACACTCTCCTCACCTAGACGCTGTCTCTCCCTCTCTCTCTTTCCCTTCCCTTCCCACCTTCTCCTACTGCTTTTTCTGTACTCGAACACAAATGTTCATTGTTTTGTTGAATGAATAAAGTTTTATGCTTCGCACTGTAGATGAAAAAGGGGTTCTATGGGAAGCCACCTCAACAGGGTGATCTAATCATAGATTCCTCACTGGGCAATTACACGTCTTGTCCCAGGCATGTGATTTCTTTAGTAAAAGGCTCACCTTGGCCTTAAGCAGTCCAATCCATTGTTTCTGTGCATCTAGTTCACACACCTTTGAAATGCCAGAGTGGTCCTCTTTTCCAGACCCCTCAGAGGCGTAACCACCCTCAAGGGAGCACATAAACTTGTTAACTATCCAGTAATCTAAACCCCGCCTTGCTTTCTCCCACCTTCATGTAAATCTTCCTTAGTCCCATCCTTAATTTCAAATGCATATGCACACTGTTACTGTCTGAAACTTCTGAGATCCTGCGTTCTGGCAATTGTCATCGGTTTGGCTCAAGTAAACTCAAATAAATTCTTAATAAAATGTTTCTGTAGGTGTGGACATTCCTTATGTTGACACTGTTCTCAATTTTAGTATCAACATTCCCTACTTCTCTTTCTCAAATAAGGTTTGCATTTTCCTTCTGTGAGGTCCTTGATTTATAGTTTCCTTGGAGGGCGGGACCTCAGTCCTGGAACCCAGATCTCTCCTCCCTGTCCATCAGCCCATTTCCACCAGCCCACACCCTGACAGAAGAAAGGTTAAGCCACGATCAGAAGACGCTGGGAAACAAGGCTGACGGTAGGTCATCATCCACTTACCCCCCAACCATCACAGCAAGAAACTGATACCCCTCTTTCAAAAGCCCCCGGTAGCTTCTCCACAAAAATGCCAATCAACTCTGAGTGTCAGAAATCTCTAAGGGAAACGAGGAGCAGGGAGGCCACAGTGCGATCTTACTGACCTGGGGGCACTCCAGAAGAAATGGTGGATGAGGTCGCCAGGCCGGCCCCCAGCGCAGTGAGGGCGGCCACCTCAATGGTGTAGGTGGTGAGAGAAGACAGTCCTTGGATCTTATATTCGTGCGTCGTGCTATTGAGGGTGTGTGTGAGCCGAGAGTTGTTCTTCCCGTACACTTCCCAGGAAATCTGATAGCCTAGAAAGTGGTAACAGAGTTAGTTTGGGGTCTCCTGAAAGCCAAGGCAAAGGCTGGTCTTGTGGATCCCTGACATCTGGGAGGAACCCACTGCCCTAACGAAATACGCTTAGAGTTGCGCCTCCATCCTGTATGCTCCCCGAGAAACCCCTACAGCACCACTTCGTCCTGGGTGGCCTGGCCCCACGCCACAGAGCGAGCGGAGGAGAACAGGCCCGTCTGACATTCTGGTGACCTCAGTAGCTGGTGCATGGATTATTGAAGGATGACGAATGATGCGGCCAGCCTGCTGTGCAGGACTTAACCTTCTCTTGTCAAATTATGGATGCATCTCAGCAATATTTCCATTTTTATAAGCTCATATTTTCATTAGACAGTACCCTAAATCAGAAGCTTGCTGCTGGGTTGCAACTAATTTGTGGAAACACGGCTCCTTTTCCTCCGGGGATGACGGATAGAACACTTTTCCCCTGTGCGGAGCGCCTTGCCTTAAAAGGTGTCTCTTCACCCAAGTATATAAGTTTCGCTTCTGGCTCAGCCTCCCCCGCCTTTGAGCCCGTTTTCCTAGTGAAATCTGATTTTTCCCCGTACTCTGTTCAGCCCAGCAGGGCCTCATAATCACAATTTATTCAACCTCAGATACCATCGTGATTTTGGGCTCAGAAAAAAGACCCAGCCAGCCCCTGAATCAACCCCCTCGGAGGGGAGTTTATGTGATTAGAGAAAGCTTAAGCCTGTCTTGTGAAGAGGGAGACGGTGATGGAAAGGGCTCCCGGGTCCCAAGGCAAAGGGAAACCACTGAAAACGCTTGCTTTTCCTTCTTTCCAGTCAATAAGCTCGGGGATGCTGACGCACGAGGAGGCGTCCTAAAGTTCCTTCCCATTCTGATGAAAGCAATAAATATAGTTAGAAACCTGTACTTCAGGTAAACAAGAATTTAGAGGACAGCGTTTGTGACTTTAATATTAAAAAAAAAAAAAGATAAATGTCAGAAGCCGCTGCCTGCTTGCTGCCCCTCAGCCCTTCCAGCCCAGGGAGCAAAGGCAGGCAGAAAGCTGGGTGCCCCAGTGCACATCAGAGCCCCCCAATTACTGCCGAAGGCCACAGTGGCTTCTGGGCCCCGGCCCCGGCCCCTGTGGACCGATAACCTCTTCTTCGGCTGCAGGACCCAGCCTGCCTGTCTCCCACGGGCTGACCACTCAACGCCGCCCTCTGCCACTCCCACCCTGGCTCCAGACGACCTTAGGATGTTGTCCTCCTGGCCACCCAACCTGACGCCCACCCCGCCATTCTCAATGCACTAAAATCAATCAGTTCTTCCCTTTTTGCTAATTCAGAATTTTGAAACTAATTGTACAACTTTAAAAAGAGACAAGCCTTCCAGGGAGCGAGTACTAATAACTTCACACGCATAGAGAGTATTTACCACGGCCCTGTGGTGTTCCGAGCCCCTATACATATTCATTATTTTGTCTTCACAGCAGCCCTCTGGATTGGAGCCGCCATCACCCTCATTTTACAAAAAAGAAAACCGTGGTACAGCGAGGCTGGTGAACTTGCTAGAACCTGGCCGGGGTTTGCAGGGAATGCCCAGGCTCTTCGCGCCCCCAGGGCCTCCTCCCAAGCCTCCTTGTCTTGCAAGTCTTGACATACGAGGAAGGTGGGCAGCCACCCCTGACCTTGGTGGGCTCTGCCTGATCAATCTAAATAATTTGGCATTCAGGGTCTCCTCTGAAAGGATGGAAAGAGACAACCTTGTCTGTCAGACCATTTTATTTGTTTAAAAGCTGTTCTTCATCAGAATTTGCTAAACCAAAGCGTCTTGTGCAGCATGGCAATCTGGAGCCCAAACACCGCACCCCAGCGTGTCAGCAGGGCAGCCGTGCGGGGCTGATGGGCACGGTCACTCAGGCTGCTCCAGCCATCACGGATGCCCGCAACACCAATGGCTGCCCGAGGAGCCTCCTCTATGCAGGCAAGGCACGAGGAAACCCCGGCAGAGGGGAGTGCAGGCCCGGCCGCGCCATGGGAGATGGTGCGAGGTGCTGGCCGCACACAGGTGGACGGAACTGTGTGCATGTGCTGGGGAACAGACCCTCCGATGTCGCACAGTGTTTTGGGACGTGCATGTTTCAGGTGGTTGCAGCATGTGAGGGGTGAGAGGACAGAGCTGCCAGAGCCAGGAGCCGGCCGCCTCCAGTCGGTACCCTACCTGCTCCGAACGGCTGCCTAACTGAGACTAACGATCGAGGGAGCTTCAGAAATAATTTTCTGTTGATCTGAAGTAAATTCTCTACAAGAGAGCAGTACATCCAATCACAAACTGTCTGTCTGCATCCTGGTCCTCATAAATCAGTTCACGGAGCGAGAGTGGAAGATGCTGGAATTCACAATGAGAGCAAAATGGGCAATTTGCTGGGGTGGGCACAGGCCGCCCTTCCTGGCACCTCCCTCTCTTCCAGCCTCAGATAATGGAGGCCCAGGGGCTGCTCACCTGCAAGTGCTGCTCACAAGGCTGGTAAAGTGTGGCTTCCTACCGTGTTTCCCCGAAAATAAGACCTCGCTGGACCATCAGCTCTAATGCATCTTTTGGAGCAAAAATTAATGTAAGACCTGGTCTTATTTTACTATAATATATATTTTACTATAAGACCGGGTCTTATATACTATACTGTAGTATACTATACTATAATACCGGGAATATAATATAATATAATATAATATAATATAATATAATATAATATAACATATATAATATAATACAACACAATACCGGGCCTTATATTAATTTCTGCTCCAAAGACGCACTAGAGCTGATGGTCCGGCCAGGTCTTACTTTCGGGGAGACGGGATGGGGCACTGGGCCATCAACGGCCCATGACGGGCACACTGAAGCGCAGCCTACGGTGTTCACAGGGGCTTCGAAGGACGGCGGTGCTGCCACATCGACATTCCCGACAGTGGCCCTTGGAGGCCAGGTTTGCCAACGAGCACGGCCTCCCTTTTGCTGCACATGGCAAAGCCCTCTGTCTCCAGCATGGACTAGCCCTTCACGGTGGCACCAGAATGTGCCACTGGCAACCAGGCCAATGTGAGGGTGCTGACCTGTCAGTAGGGACGGAGAGTCCAGTGACAGGGAGAGTGTCACCAAGGGCAGGGCCACTGGGGAGGTGGTGGCATTGACAACCAACGCAACCAAGAAAATAGCCATTGGGTCTCACCTGTGGGCGGCCTTCAGCCCCACACCTTTCCCAGATAGCTGCAGGCATCTACCCCAAACTTGCGGGCTCTGGGCACATTTGACATGTGGCTGTCAAAGGCCAGATGAAGTCAAAGGGGGCCAGGTGGCCTCTGAGAGGAAAAAGCAGAGCGTCTGCTTAAAGCTGTGCTCCCAGCCAAGGATCAGAGTGGACAGGATGCCAGCTGACCTGGCTCTGAAAAACCAGAACTTCGAAGGCCAAGTTTCATAGTCAACAATAGGCTGTGGCTGGGAACTACAGGCGTTTGTTTAAATAAAATGCGAAAATGAGCTAAGCCCCACTGGCTGCTGAGAACAGAGGCTCATCAATTGAAACATTGGCGACTAGCGCTTAGTGGTGGACGCTGTGGTGCCTGAGTTTACTTTAAGATGAAGACACCAACAAAGTGTGTGTGCTCAGAAAGGACAGCAGGGCTCTGGCACGAGTCCATACGAAGGGGAGCCCCTCTGTGTCACACTGCCCCCCAAGGGGTCCTGGCCAGACTGAGAATGGGGCAGGCGGGCAGGTGGCAGTGACCTGCCTCTCCCACCAGGTGGCCCACCTCTGAGATCGTGCAGCTCATTCAGGCCACACACTGGTCCTCTGGGTTCTGGCCCCTCGGGGATCCAGTCCCCCGGGGCTTGGGGCTGGGAAGCCTTTTCCTCCACGTGGTCGCCTCCCTGCCGCTGACGGGTGGCTTTGTTTTCCCTGGCACCAGCTTATCTGTGCAGCTGGTCTCCCCTTCGTTTGACTCCTTTCACTCCAGGCACGAGGGGCCTTCTCCCTGCACACTCAGCATTTGCAACGCTGTACTAAACGGGCCTCTGACGCACACAGATCGGGGTTTTTATGTCCCCTTTCGACAGTGACTTCCTCCCATTCCTGGAGCTCTAACCTTACTGAAAGTGGGCATTTCAACATCAGCTTCTGGGGGCAGAACCAGATTCATAAGCTGATTTTTGCAAAGTGAGGGTTGGAGGCGACATCAGATCACAGGTGCCCTTTGTGATGTGACCTGAGCACCCCATTCTGTATGGGGTCCTGGTGGCGTTCAGATGCCAGAGAGCACTTTGCAGATAAGAAGTGGGGGGTTGGCCTGTGTGTAGGAACAGTGCCAGGCTGTGCGCTGGGGCACCGGGACACTGAAGGGCCCCAGAAACAGCATGCCCCTGCCTGTGTCGGGGACACTGCACTGCCTCTCGCTCGAGTCATTTCCAAGTTCAGGGTCAGAGTGGGCCCGGAGCCTCTGCATACATCCTGTCTTTGCAAAACTGAGCTTGTGGTGGTTTCTGTGATAAGGAAGCACGTGCTACATGAAAGCCAAAGCGGAACAGGACATTAAGGTGGCGGGTGCACTGTTCCCCGTGGAGAGGAGGGGCAGTGCCAGCGGAGCACACTCCATCAGGAATACACATCCCAGGTCCTTTAAGGAGGAAATACACATTTTTCCAGTTAATGCATGTCATTTATTCAAATGGCTATTAAGTTGTTGGCATATAAATTTGAGTTGCTTGTACCTAACTAATCAAACGGACTGTTAGGTATTTCTGTGGACTGGGGTACGTTGAGAAACTTCGGGAGATGCCGAGGGAGCTGTGAGCCCAGGAAGAGGGGAAACGCCTGGTTGGGGTGAACAGCATGGTTCCAACCCCACCTCCCGCATGCTGATCGCATGCTGATCGTGCAGGGAGAGGACACAGACACCTGGGTCCCTGTGCTGGCTCGGTCACCTGCCGGCCATGTGACCCAGGGACACGACTACCCAAGGTCTCAGCTGGGCTTATAGGATGCACCTCGTGTGGTTGTTCCCAAATTAAACAAGATCCTGTAATGCTAAGGTGCCTGCATGTGGGACAGGGCCAGGGTCACTACTGCTGCTGCATCCAGGACAGGGCAGGGGGAAAAGGGCCCTGAACCCTGCATCCAGGCAGCGGGGACACACACCGTTCCTGGTCTCCAAGCAGTTTCTCGGTGCCCTGGCTGCATGAGCAGGCTGCACGGACCACTGGGCACATGAGGGATGACGCAGCTTCTGTGGGCTGTGGGACAACACAACCACTGACCGAGGGACAACACAGTCAGGCTCCTAGAGACTCGCTAGCAGGATGGAAAGGACTTGGTCAGGAGCTGGGTCCTCCTGGTGCCTCTGGGCCAACTGCAGACAGCGGGGAGGAGCCCTTGACACGGCAGGAGCTGTGGTAGGTGGCCCAGAGGGCCTGCCACAGGACACACGTCCAGTAAACGGGTGATCGAGCCCAGAATGGTGACTGGCTGGCCGCCTGGGCATTTCACGTAATGTTCACTCAATGAAAGGGATGCCCCTCGTGGCCAAGCAGCTCCGGCTCAGTGAGCCTCCCCTGGGCCCACGAGGGGGGTTAGATGCCCACAGGTGAAAAGCGGAGGGTCTGAGGTGAGCTGATGTCCCCAGAGTGCCAACGACAGAGGAACACAGGGGCCTCCCTGCCTTCACCTGAGGCCAAAGGCTGCGCTGGTTTCATCAAACCTAGAACATTGTTTTCCCCAAACCAAGATATAAATTAAGTTTAACCTGAAAGGGTTTTCAGAAACCTATTTTATTAAATAAAACCATTAAGAAACCTATAAAAGGCTAGCTGTTCCCCAGAGACCACAAAAGGAGCCCATGGTAGGTGCTCAGCCCCACACCGCTCGCCCTACTCACCCCCGCACCGCTCACCCCACTCACCCCCACATGGCTCACCTCACTCACCCCTGCAGGCCTGCCCGCTGGCTCTCCCACCTCCACTGCCTCTCTTCATCCTTCCATCCCAAAAGGCACTGTTGGGAGGGCAAGGAGCATGGCACTGGGAGGCAGGAGACCCAGACTTCATCGTTCCCTCGCCACTTGCCCATGGTGGGGTGGGGACCAAGATGCTGGCGGGTAAGTGTTGTGCTCACTGCCCGATAGGCAGCATTTTAGCCAAGTGCCACACACAGTAGGCATTCCTGCAAGTTTGCTGAATAAAGGAAAGGTCACCTCACCTCTCTGAGCCTGTTGCATCCTCTGTAAATTGGTCATAATATCAATATTTACTTTACTGTGTTGCTATGAAACGACCCATTCTCATTGATGAGCGAGACTTCAGAGGTCTGTTAAGACAATGCAAGGAGACTAAGTCTCTGAACTCTGAGGCTGCAGCCATGCAGGGAAATGGCCCCAAAGGCAGCTGGGAGTGGGGACTGAGCCTCGGCCCCTTGCCCCATGGCCAGCTGTCCCACAGAAGACGCAGGCACGGCTCCACTCTGCCAGCAGTTTTGTTTGAAGCTATACCCATCCTCTTCTATTGGGACAAACCTGGTTTTTCTTTTCCAGAAAACAGGGACACTTACCTGTAATGATGCCGTTTTTTTCCAGGGGCTCCTGCCAGCTGACCTTGAGAGATGTGTCCAGAATCTCTGTGAAACTTAGATGTCCCACAGCTCCTGGTTCTAGCAATTAAAAAGAAAGTCATCTGTTAACACAATAGCCCGTTCTCTTTTGGTCAGATTTGTGTGGAAAGTTCTAACTATAAATGGGAAGTAAGTGATGAGCCAGGCCAGAGCCTGCAGGCCAGACCCGCAGGTAATGTCAGTAAAAACCGGGGAACTCGAGTCGAAAGGTGTCCTGGCTAAGGTCACATCCAGTATTGTCCTCAGCTTCATCCCTGCCATGAGGAGAGCTGCAGAGACCGGCAGCAGGAGAGTCATACCCAGTTCCTCCTCCACCCTTCTCCTTGTGCTAATCCGATTAGCACAGTCAGGCTGGCTGCATCCCGAAAGGCAATCGCTTGCACCCAGTGGCCCTGGACACACTGCAGCCGTGTGTGGGGCGACAAGGCCCTTGTGATGCCAGGGCAGGGGACCCACAGCTGGCCCAGGGCTGATGCCTGCCTACCTCATCTAGCACCCCTGGCTCCAAACACCTACTCACTCTCCCAGGGCCTCCGCAGGGGTAGGGCAGGGCTTGAGAAAGTTCCAGCAAAAGTGTTCCAGGGGTTTCTTTGCACCGAAGCCCTTCTCCTAACCCAGGAGGGCAGAGTGGCAGAACTGTGTTTTCACGTTGCTCAGCTGGGTTTGAAGCCTGGCCCCACTGCTTGCTGGTTGTGCAATTACTTAACTCTCTAAGCCTTAGTTTGCTCATCTGTGAAATGGGGAAATAAAAATAACTCACCCTGCAAGGTGACTGCAGAATAAAATGCAGTAAGACATGTCCCGGGCACCACGCAAACGCCGAGTGACATGTGCTGCCATGATCAGTGTTAGTTGTCAGTTATCATATCAGCAGAATATAAAGTCCTTTCTGAGATGAGCTTATTGTCACTTTGAAAACACCTGGGGGAAACAGATCTAGGACCGTGGCTTGTCCGAGCCAGCTGGACACTACAGATCTGCTCTGACCTGTCTCCCACTTTGCCGCTGGCCATCTCAGCCCAGAGCAGCGAGGCCACTTCCGGAGCACACACAGCTCCTCAGCACAGAGGCGGGCTAGCATGTGCACCTCCCAGAGGCCCGCAGGACAGAGAGCAAGTGGGCCGTGGGTGGGACCGCAGCGGTGTCCAGGGCTCTTACCCCCGCCTCGTGCTCCAGCTCCCCTGCGTTCACAGCCAGCCCTTACCGCTCCTACAACAGGTCCCATCAGGGCCACCTCCCTGCGTGGTCACGGAGCGGGAAGAGGTGGCTGTGCCAAGAGTGATGTTCTCACAGGTGGCTGGTTATTTTCCGCAGATGGAAAAGGAAATTCTTTCCAGGAGCTAGAGCCTTCAGATGGAATAGGGGAAGGAAGGGAGACGGGGCTCCACTGTTCACCAGGCCGAGCTTCGTATGGCGCTCGTCCGTCATTTCACTGGCAAATATGGCTGCTTCGCTCAGACTTGCTCTGCTTGCTTCCCTGCCCTGTCCCCATGCCTATCCCGCTCAGTGCCCAGTCCAGGAGAAGGTAAGGGACTGTCAGGGAGGAGCAGAGGGAGGTTCGAAGGCAGAACTGGAGACAAAGGAGGGGAAGGAGGAGAATGGAGTGGAGAGGAGGGTTTGACTGATTCTGCACGTGTCAGCGAAGCACAGGCAGGCCAGCCAGGCACACCACGTCCCTCGAGCCAGCGCTGTGCCACTGCCTCCCCTGGGGGACCTCGGAACAATGCCATGCTGAGATCTACCTCATAATAAAAAAATGCCATTTTTTAAATCTTAAAATAGGAGAGCAGGAAGTCAAGGGTGTTGGTTGTCTCTCCAAAGACAGTTCAGGGGGTCCCTGCAGACAAGCCTCATCCCGGTTCTGGCTACTGCCCGCCCTACTCGCACAGACGGCAGATTTCAGGTGAATTCAGCACCTCGTACGTACTCAGCTGGCACTAGGACAAAGCTTCTGAGCACAGCTCGTCCTTTTAAAAATATGGTAACAGCCTCAGCAAATACACTCATCTGGGCGGAACTTTCAAAAGGTTTTTCATGTATAATCTCAGACACTCTGACAAATTTCCCTCTGGAGTGTGGAGGATGGTAAAGTACAATGGCTGTCAAGACCATCTCATCCTGCCCCCGTTCTGAGGATCCAGAAAGACATTCTGACGGATTTTTGAACTGACTTGTTCTTCTATCGATCGATGGAGCAGCAAAGAAAGCTTTTTGCTCCTTTTATATATTCTCAGTGTTTCTGCTTCCTGGATTTCTGCCCAAGTTCGCTGTCCTCCAGCGCTACTGGAAGAAGCTGGCCATATCTAGGCTTAAAATTTATATTCTGTTTCCTCTTTACTGCCCGCTTGCTCCCCCACCCCCACGCCCACCCGAGTTCTTGTTTCCGTGGAGCTTTGGAAGAGGCCTGGTGGATGTGGAACTCACTGCAGCACCATCAGCTACACGGCGATGGACGCTGTTCTCCAGCCCTGGGTCCCGCGTCCCCTGTGAGGCTGCACCCAAGCCCAGACCAAGCCTGCGCTCAGCCTTCCAACAGTCTGCCAACCTCAGTCCACACTTAAGGGCGGCTCTCTTTCCATATAGGATAACAGCCTCCCTGACTATCAAAAAAAATGGTGCTTCCCTGAGAAAATGCTAAAAAGATGACATCACTTCCATTTTCCTACATTCCCAAGAAGGAAATTCCCGTTTCTCTTCTTACTTACAAATAGTGCTCTAACTGCCCTCAGTGTTCCATTTCAGGCTACAGAGCTGGGTGGGATGTCTCCCCACAGCTTTGTCTGTTTGTTTAATTGGCAACAGTGGGCCTTTGGAGTAAGGGATCCAGCCCGACTCTTCCCTGTTATTTGAAGACATTCTCTTGCCACTTTGTATTTTAAATAAGCGTCCTCTGAAAAGTCACATCCAGTCGGACCTGGCGGTGGTCTGAGCTGAGATGTTGGCCTTACTCGGTTCAGTTAATGAATGAGAGGAAAACCCCAGATAATGAAGAGCTACAAGGAGATGCTTGATAGATGATGCTTCCAGAATGCTTTGCCACCTCTCTGAGTTCAGCATCCAGTTCCTCCCACCAGGAATCCCCCTTCCCACCTCACCTCTAAACATGAAGGAATCAGGCTGTATTTTCCTGCAGGTGAATAGAGAATGTGCCCTTCATCCAAGCAACACATCTGTCCCCTTCCGGAGAGCCAGCCCTCTGCTGGCCTCTGTCTGTATTCAATCGCGGAAGACTAAGCTCCTCCCCAACCAGCCTGCTTGCACATGGCTGTGCCAGAGCCCAGTGAGCTTCTCCCTTCCCTTAAGCCCCGTGCAGTTTGCCCACTGATTCCCAGAGGGACTTTATCCATGTAGGTGGCTTTAGCTGCTAAGGACCTTATGCCTTGCACGCTCTGAGGCAGAGCTGGTTTCACGTATTTCCATCTGTGGTTAGACCACATACTCAGTTGTATTCCCTAACCTTCCCTTGGAAAATAACATCACAGTCGCTAATTGCTAGGACTCCCCAATCGACATCTTCAGACCCTGCTGCCCATCGGCCACGCGTAGCCCGAGCCCACCAGGCTCTGCACGCCATGTGCGTCCCAGCTAAACCCAGCGTCCTCACCCTGGACATGATTCCATGTTTCGGTACTGGCGTCACCATCTATCCAGCCACGTAAGCCAGAGGATGTGGAGTCATCCTGGAGAATTCCTGCTCCCCATCTCCTAAATGTAATGAGCCCCCATTTCTTTGTGACATGTCTCCAGAATCTCCCCTATTGCTGTCTCCATGGCCTGGGTGTAGGCTCTGGTAATGGCAGACTTCTTCCCAGACTCCCTCACCTTTATCTCCAGTTTATCATCACAAAACCCCGACAGAGCTTTAAGACGGCAGATCTACTCAAATAACGGCCCTAATGGAAACGCTTTGGGGTCCTCCAATGCCTCGGCTGTCTTTGCCCAAGTGCCTTAACTTAGCAATTGGCTCCGTTCCCAACTTGCTTTCATACCCACTGCCCGCCCCCCATATACTATACTACAGCCATGCTGAACACCTCATAGTTTCTCACACACCCTTCTATTCTCTTTGCTTGATGGATTCTATTTCTTCTATCGGGATGTCCTCATCCAGTTTTTTGCATGAAAAGCTCATTTATCAAGGTTGCGTTCAACTTCATCTCTACAAGACTTATCTGACCTCCCCAGGTATTTTCTGTCCCCCTTCACTGGGCTACCACAGCCACTTCTCGGACGTCCTCCCTCAGTGGCACTGACCTCGGTCATGTCCACCATGCATCTCATTAGGCTCAGAGCTGTACAGGCAGAGGCTGTGCTTATTTCTGCAACCCCTTCAACACCCAGCTGGCTCCTGCCCACATAACAGGCATTGCACAGACATCTGAATGTGAGTACATATACATGCCCGCATGCTGCATAGACGGAGACCTGCATCAGTCAATCAACTGTAACTACGACAGGCATAACGGGCATAGGACTTGATGAAATTGTCACAATTATTTTTTTTAAGGAAAAGGCTAAACTTGTTCAACTTTCTCCTTTGATTCTAAATGCTGATGAGGGGTATAAAGTTTATGATTGAAAGGCAGATTCCACAGCAGAAAACACATGATTTTTTTAAGCACTCATTAAACATTCACCAAGATCGATCATATGCTGGGCCGTAAAACAAACCCTCAATACACCTAAAGGAATTGTAATTTTCCAAATTTGTTCTTTGACCATGATGTAATCCAACTAGAAGTCAATAGCAAAAAGACAAAAGGAAAATGTCCAACACATGGAAATTAAATAGCACATTTCTAAATAATCTACGGGTCAAAAAAGAAGTCTCAAAGAAAATAAAAATATATAGAACTGACTGAAAATAAAATACAACATATCAAAATATATGGGATGCAGCCAAAGTAGTAGAGGAAAATTTATAGCACCAAATGCTTACATTAGAAATGTGCACAGGCCTCCAATCAATAATCTTGAAGTGTTACTTCAAGAAATTAAAGAAAGAAGAGAAAAATAAACCCAAAACAAGCAGTAGGAAGACAATAAGAGCAGAAATCAATGAAATTGAAAATGGGAAAACAATAGAGAAAAACCAATGAAACAAAAAGCTGGTTCTTAAAAAAAAATCAATAAAATCGACAAATTTCTAGGAAGAATGACAACAAACAAACAACTTAAAAACACACACAGAAGAAACAGATCACCAATATGAGGAAAGAAATAAGGAAGGCGATTACATGTCCTGCATTACGAAGACAATACGGGAGCACCACCAACAACTTTACACTCACAAATTCAGCATCTTAGAGGATTCCTTGAAAATTGCAAACTACTACACCTCAACCAAGATGAAACAGACAACTGACTAGTACTATAACTGTTAAAGAAATTGAATTTATAATTAAAATGTTCCCCCCAAAGAAATCTCCAGGTCCAAAGGATTTCACTGGAAAACTACCAAACATTTAAAGAAGAATTAACACCAACTTTATACAATCTGTTCCAGAAAACAGAACAGGATGGAACATGTCTAAACTTATCAGGGCCAATATTACCCTGATACCAAAACCAGACAAAAACAGCAGCCCAGGAAAGTAAAAGTACAGACCAATATCTCTCATGAACTTAAACGCAAAACACCCTCCATGAAGAAGTTGCAAACTGAATCCAACAACGTAAAAAATAATTACACACCATGACCAAGTGGGATTTATTCTAAGTATACAAGGTTGGTTCAACATGTGAAACTCAATCGACCATATCAATCAATAAGCTAAAAAGAAAAGTCATATGATCCTATCAACTGATGCCATAAAAGCAATTGCAAACATTCAACATTTATTCATGACAAAAACTCAGCAAGTTAGTAATAGAGGGGAATTGCCTCAACCTGGTAAAGAACAGATATAAAAAACATCATACTTAATAGTGAAAGACTAAATGCTTTCCCTCTATGGTCAAGACCAAGGTAAGAAAAAGCAATAAAAGGCACGTAGATTAGAAAGGAAGAAAGGAAGGGAGATGGGTATGGCTATAAAAGAAGAATCGTGTTGACGAAACCACTCAGTATCTGACTGTGGTGGTAGATACACAAACCTACACATGTGATAAATCATATAGAATTACACACACACGAGAACACATGAAACTGGAGAACACACTGGGGGAACTGAAAAAAGTGTACATGGATGTCAGTGTTATTTCTTACATCTGCATGACAGTCTCTAACTATTTCAGTAACCATTTCAGTTGAACACCAAGCAGGTAGATCAAAGGGAGAGTACGGGAAGAACTTCCAGGATCAGTTAATAGTGGCAGAGTTACTTTTTCTTTTAGCTGTTTTATGGGAGGAAGGTCAGTGGTCTCTGAGGTCAGGAAATCTACTACTCTGCCTGTGTCACCAGTTTGACATGGGTCTGAGTCAATGGCAAGATAGTCACAGCAGAGTAGTGGAGTGAGAGCCGGGCTGAGAAGGGATGTGGGGAGCGTGAGTGGTTAGGAGGGCAGAGTCATCATTTGTGCTGGAAGGAGGTGAGGAGCTAGCTGGGTGACTGTAGGCAGTACAGTCGGGGAGCTGCCACTGCTGGTGCAGGAGACGTGACCATACCTGTGGGCCAAGAAAGGTCAGACTCTTCATCCTCCGAGACATGAGGGAAGAGGAACAAGGTGAGAACACAGGGCAACTGAGAAGTGGGGGGCACTGCCATGAGGGAGCTCACTGGATGACCTTGACCTCTGTACATGCCACCTGCTGAGAGGACAGTGGGGAGCAGGACAGTGCAGAGCAAAGGACCAAGTAGAGAAAAGTCTGGAAGGCCAGGCCACACCCAGACCCAGTGAGATGGGAGAGGAGGACACTGGAAGAGAGGCAGCGGCAGCCCTGGTGACCGTTCAAACAACTTATACTAGTCTTAACTCTCCTTCCGGAGGACACACATGCTATTGTAGAAATGAGAATTCACGTGTGGGAAAATATGAAGAAAAATGTAAAATTTACCCATATCATGTCACATAGAGGTAGTAACTGTCAAAATTGTGACATGTTTCCTTCAAGGTCTTCTCTCAGCTCATGTCCTTTTATACAAGTGTGTTTTTATAAAATTTGGATCTCACATAGTTTTCTATACTTTTTTTTTAAACTTAACATTAGATCATGATCATTTTTCTCTCAAAAATATTTTTTAGTAGCTACAAAATATGTAGTATATTGTCATTCTGTAATTTTTTTCAATTATCCCCTTTTGGAACCTTTGAATGTTTTTCATTTTACTTTCAATTTCTAATAATTGTAATGAATTTCCTTGTAAATAGATTTTGGTGCACATCTGGGCTCATTTTCTCAGGCTACTGTCATCAAACAATGTTTTTTGGAAGCGCCCGTTGGCCTGAGAGCAGAGCAGCTGGTATAAATGGACCAGATGGAGACAATGGCAAGTCGGGGGGGCAGGAGCGGCTCTGGTGCAATGTCCCTGGGAGGGTCAGGGAGCACAGCTGGGGGGCACCAGGGGATTCAAGGAGAAGGTAAGCGGATTTGAAGTTGAACCCCGGGCACAGAGAAGACCAGCAAGCTCCCAGGTTGACCACACGGCCAGACGAGAATCCCTCCCTCGCCCTCAGCTCCTTCTTGTAGCCAGCGTTCCTGGCCCAGCCCACGGGCCACCTTTTCCCAGTGTTACTAAGCTTTTCAGTGGCTTAGCTCCTAAGGACAAGCGGACTGCAAACATTCTGAGAATGTGGAGCTTCCTGATGAGCCATCTCTGCTCTTGCCCAGTGCTGGACACAGAGGTGGTCCAGACCTCTCTGACAGCTGACGAAGGCTGCTGATAAGTGACGTGGCAAAGGGCTACTCACTGTCCTCGTGAGTCCATATGAGCTGAGGTGCACTCGGGGGCCCGTCCCCGGGGGTGGTGAAACACAGGACAGATGTGAAGTAGGCAGTGAACTTCTTCAAGTTGCTTATATGGCCATGGTGGACCCCGTGGAAGTCTGGAGCAATGGTGGCGACTGTGACAGCCTCAGGGACGTCAGCCGGCCACGCTAGGAGCTGGGATGGAACAGGTTGAAAAAGATCCTTTTTAATTGCATAGCTTCACTTTCAAGTCTGCATCAGAATTTCATTTTGTAATGAATATGTCTTCAAAGCAGAGTCATAATTAAGAAACTCCATAGAGCCTACATTTATAATCTTACTAAAAATATTGAGTTTAAAAGATATCTCATAGATTATTGACTACAAATATGTATATTTATGTACATTTTATACATGTAGATATAAATAAAATACCTGCTTTAACTCATATTGTAACAGATACTCCTCACACCTTTCCTTTCTCTTCACTTGAACTTGTTACAGAACACATAATTTTTTAACACTATGGTATAAAGATGGCACCATTTGTTGTTTAACTGAATCAGTACATTGAAACATCAACACAAATATTTTCTAGATAGGCATTTACTCTGACTCAAAAATAAGCCCTTAATTCATTGGGGACAATCTTAATTGTTTATAATTTATATCACACTAGTTTTCTGAAAAGGATTTTAGGAGATTGATTCCAATTTTAAAGAAATACGGTACATATACATACTCCAAGAAAGTTTTAATGTTTTGGCAACACTATGTCTGAGTGTGACTTTGAATTCCTCTGACACCAAATATTTCCAGGGTTAATTAGGGCGGAAAGGTGACATGCTGCAGGATACAAAGCATATTTATATGGGTCAGACAGACAGCAAGGCCACGGAATGAACGCTCCAGTCTTGCCAATAAGACTTGACAGGAGAGTCAAGAAGGCAAAATCATCGGTTGATCAATATGATTTTTCTTTCAAAATAGCTTCTGACTGTAGAAACCTCTGGGGAGAGGAAAGGTAAGCAAATTTCTAGCGATGTTTGCCTTCCTAGTGAAAAACAAGTGTTTTTGCAAATTGAATCCAAATGGGAAAAAAATGGACTGTGTGTCTGAGGAAATAATACGTTCTGAATCTGAGATTACCAAGTGCTCCGGCCAACTGCGTGGAACCCTTCACTAAAGATGTCCCTGGAGTTTACCTGCCATGGCAGGAGATTAATGGCTATGCTGTAGGTGAAATGGCTCCAGGTCCAACCAGGAGTAGGTCTAAAGGAACGAGAGGCTGTACTTTTGGAAATCGCATCCTAGCACACGTATGAAGGTTACACATGCTTGTAACTCAATACAAAGGGAAGGTGGGTGGTGGGAATGTGTCCCCCTCTGATTCAGTCCAGGGAGGTCCCCTGAATCAAGGGGGTCTCAGTTCTGCAAGCAGAAGTCTCCCCAAAGCAGATAGGGGGAAGGAGTGAGCACCCTTCCTTGACAGAAATATCATTCAATTGCACCTGGGGCCTGTGTTCCCCTGAGAGAACACCCTTCCAGGAAGAAGTGGTTCGTACAAATGCTGACTCCGATCAACCGAGACAGGTCTCTCGCTGGTCATTTTAAAATGGACGGCCTTTCTCATGAGAAACTGCTCTGGTGTGTATGAACCATCCTCTGGAAAACGAGTAATTTGAGTTTCTGAGTCAGTATAGCTGGTGATAGGATGCTGGTGACCTCAGGTGACCCCACCACGGTCAACACGCACTGTACCTTGATGCAGCGAGGGCTGGGGGGCCACCTCACTGACCACAAGGCCATGACATACCAAGACAGCCAACCAGAGGCCGACGCCATCTACCTTGTATCCCTGGTTGATGCCATTGATAAACTGCTGAGGTGGGGGGTTCCACAGGAACCGGATGCTCGTGGAGCTCAAGGCTTCTGTTCGCACATTCTGTGGGGGCGCGGTCGGCACTGTCCCAGGCGGTCGTGGAAGGCAGCCAAGCGAATGGCAGAGGCACAGGAGGGGAAAGAGAGGAAAAAGAGACTCAGCTGCTGTTCACGATTCACGGGCAATTATAGCATTGAGAACAGAGTGGGTGATGAATGTTTGCAGAAGCTAATAGAGGCATTACAAAGAAAAAGAACTGGGCTATTTCTCTTTTTATTGCAGAATTCTTTAAGGCATAGGCAGAAAAGTGGACTGGATCATCTCATTCCACGGGTGAGCCTTTCTAGCGAGCTCAGGATGGAGAGCAAACAAAACCCTTCTCTGAATACTTTTTCAATTACCCAATATTTGAGATAAGACGAGGTTTCATTTAGAAATCCACCTCCCTCATTATACACCTCTATTCAAACCCAGTTATCTTTTATGTGGAAAAAAAATAATCCCCCTCCCATCTGTATTGTTATTTATTCATCTGCAGGCAAAATTTCTGTTTGTCACAGGGGCCACCATTTAAAAAAAAATTCTTACATTATACATGCAGTATATTTCAAGAGAAATTGTAATTAATTAATAATGTATATTTTAAACTCCAGAGCAATCACTAAACAAGTTTGAAAAAGAGATATAAATAAGGCAAGAGTGGAAAAAATAACGTAAATATAAAAATATCTAATTAATACAAAAGCAGGCAGGAAAAAACAATAGAAAAGAAAGAAAATAAGAGAGGGAACAAATAGAAAATAATTAGCAAGAGGATAGATTATAATGCCATCATATCAATGGTTATACTAAAACATAAACAGTCTGTACATCCCAATAAAAGGCCGATTGTCAGTTGTGTGAAAAGCAAGGCTTGGTGTCTAATGGAATTCCATTGTAAATATGAAGACAAATAGCTTAAAAGAATGGAAACACGAATTAAAATCAACCTGGAGTGGTTGTATTACTATGAGGCACAGTAGATACCCGATGAAGGAATAAAACCTATGATAAAGAGGGACATTATATAATGAAGAGATCAATTCACCAAGAAGACTTAAGAATCCTAGCAGAACATGGCGGGCTTGCTCCCTGGGCTTATGTTGCCAGTTGGCTCAAATAATCTCTTATAAATGAATAAATGAATAAATAAATAAAGGAGAAGACTTCGGAATCCTAAATGTGTATGCAATAGAACTTCAAAATACAAGAGGCAAAAGTGATAAAACTAAAGGAAAAAGAAAAGAATCTACTATTCTAGTTGGAGACTTTAATACTCCTTTATGAAAACAGAAAAAAGTGGACAAAGGAAATCAGAAAGGATATACAAGACCTGAAAAACACCACCAAGCACTTTGACCTATGTGATATTTGTTTTTAAACCTACCTATCAACCGCCAACTATACATACTTGTCATGTGCACACGGAACTTAACCAAGATAGACATAGTTTGAACCAAAAAACAAGCCTAAACAAGTTTAAAATAATTGAAATCACAGAATGTATGTTATATGACCCCAACAGAATTAAACTTGAAATTGACAACAGAAAGATTGTGGAAAATTCCTAAATATTTGGAAATTAAGCAATATACTTCAAAATAACCTCAAGTCAAAGAGGAAGTCACATGGAAAATTAGAAAGCATTTTCAATTTAATGAAATGGAAAACACAACATATCGAAATTTATGGGACGCAGAAGTCTTAGCGGGAAAGTTATAGCATTTAGATATTTATATTAGAAGCTAAGCTTCTATCTTAAGAATCTATAAAGTTAATTAAACCAAAAACAAGCAGATAGATGGAAGGAAATAGTAAAGAAAAAGAAATCAATGAAATGAAAATAGAAAAATAATAGGGAAAATCAATGAAACCAAAAGCTGGTTCTTTTAAAAGATCAATAAACTTGCAGCCAGACTTATCAAGAGTAAATGAGAAATCACAAAGTACCAATATGACCAATATCATGGGACACCTCTACAAACCCTACTTATATGAATAGAATTGAGAACATATTGAACATCTTTATGCTAATTAATTCAACAATTTAGATGAAATGGACCAATTCCTTAAAAGAAACACATTTCCAAAATCCACTTAAGAAGAAATAAATAATGTAAGTAGTCCTATAACTATCAAATAACTGAATACATGACTAAAACCTTCCAACAAAGAAAATTCTCAGCACATAGGCTTGTTGGTGAGTTCTACCAAGCATTTGAGGAAGAAATAAAAGCAATTCTAAAGCGTTACCCTGACACCAAAATCAAAAATGATACTAAAAGAAAACTACAGACCCATATCCCTCATAAATATCCTCAATAAAATATTAGAAAATCAAATTCAGCAATATATAAAAATCATAACTTATCCCGATCAAGTAGAGTTTATCTTATAAATGCAAGGCTTGTTCAACATTCAAATATCAATCAGGGTAATTCACTGTATCAACAGAATAAATAAAAAAATATGATCATCTTAATAGATTTAGAAAAAGTATTTGTCAAAGTTCAATATCCAATAGTGATTAAAAAAGAAAAACCTCTCAGTAAAGTAGAAATTCAAATAAACTTGATAAAGTGCATCTTTAAAACATCTTGTTTACGATGACAAACTGAGTGCTCCCCCACCTAAGATCAGGAACAAAGCAAAGACATCTTCCTGGCCATTCCTATCCCGGAAGTGCAAGCCAGTGCAGTAACGCAAGCGAAAGAAATCAAAGGCATAAAGAATGAAAAGGGAAAAAAAACTGAACCACTTCTTTCTATTCTCAGACAATATGATTGTTCATGAAGAAAACTCTTGAGTCAAAACAAGAGCTCCTGGAACTGACGCTAGCGAGATCACAAGATACAGTCTCAACAATACGAAAGTTAATTATGTTTCTCTACATGACCAACAAATAGTTGGAAATTACAATAAAAAAGTCAATATTATTTAAAATAGCAATTAAAACATGAACTAGATATAAATTTAACTAACTACATGCAAGATCTGTATGTTAAAATCTACAAAACACTGATCAGAGTAAATGCAGTCATACCTTACTAAGGACTGGAAGACAGCATCATAAAGATGTCAGTTCTCCCCAAACTGATCTATACATTGATTGCAATCCCAATTGACACTGCAGCTGGGACTTTTTAGAAATTGAAAAGTTGACTTTAAATTGTATAGGGGAGGGGGCCAGCCCGGTGGCTCAGGCGGTTGGAGTTCTCCGTGCTCCTAACTCCAAAGTCTGCCGGTTCGATTCCCACACGGGCCAGTGGGCTCTCAACCACAAGGTTGCCGGTTTGACTCCCGCAAGGGATGGTGGGCTGTGCCCCCTGCAACTAGCAACGGCAACTGGACCTGGAGCTGAGCTGCGCCCTCCACAACTAAGACTGAAAGGACAACAACTTGACTTGGAAAACAAGTCCTGGAAGTACACACTGTTTCCCAATGAAGTCCTGTTTCCTTTCCCCAATTTAAAAAAAAAAAAAAATGTATAAGGAAAGCAGAGGAATTAGAATAGCCAAAACAATTTTGAAAAAAGAGCAAAATTGGACAATCTTCACTGCATGATATTAATGCTAACTCTAACCCGACAGTAGTTAGAACAGAGCGCTGCTGGGGAAACGACAGGCACAGTGATCAATGAAAGAGAATCCAGAAACTATTCACATGTGTATCGACTGGTTTTTGGTTACGGGACAAAGACAATTCTACGGAAAAAAGGACAGTCTTGTCAACAAATGGTGCTAGGAAAGAATGGACACCCATATGAAAACAAAACAAGACAAAAACACCAAAAAAACTGCATCCGTAACTCATAGCATGGAGGAAAGCGAACTCCCTTCTCATGACCTGGGATCACACAGAACCATGCGACTGAGAATCCCTCCGGCCACACCGTCCCCCCAAGCAAAGCTCATGAGCCTTGTCTCCAAGGTCACAGGACACAAGTCTGAAGCCTCAGATTCCTTTCTCTCAACCACCCCGGGCTTCTTTCAAAACACCGCCAATTCCTATCCCTGTTTTCTTTTTCCTGATTATCATCATCAGATGTGACTCACAAATTTGTGGACAATGGAATTAAAAATTCCCTCGAGTGAGAAAAAGACCTACAGCCAGTAAATCCTTCTTGACAGTGTTTCCAATAAAGGAGCTGCTATGGCTGAAAGGTCTTAATTATTAAGGCTTACGTAATCCTACCCCTTCTGAGAAAAGACAAGGGCTTAGCCTCTGAGATGAGACCACTCTGCAGATAAGTGGAGGTTCTGTGTTCACAGGGTTGGGTTCAGTCTTCACACAGGGTCTCAGTAGGAAGCCATGGTCTCCTGCTGCTCCGAATAAAGCTTCCAGGGACATTCCCCCTTCATCTCCCCATAATTAGCATTTAAAGTGCCACCTTTCTGTGCCTCTCTCTGCAGGCCTTGAAGATGCAAAGTGACAGGTGTTGTGCTCTTGTGGTTTTCATTGCTCGAGAAAATCCATTTCCACCAGATAATCCCCCCAGCACAGATTCCAGCGTGTTCTGTGTTAAATTCGACATAGCCTAAACCCATTGGACACTGTCTCAGTTCTCACAGCCAAAGACAAGGAGCCATGGCGTGAGTACCCAGCTTTCACGGGCACCAAACAACCAGGACATGTGGAAAGAAAACCACAGGAGTTTTATCTGGTATGGAAACGTTTGCGACCAGGATAAAGCAATGGCCGATTCTCTTACCCAAAGATGGATTTCTTGGGGTGGCAAGTAGGAGGCCCCATAGGGCAGACTGGCACCTCCCATGGGCTACACATGGGCCGGAGAGACTGACGTCTGTCAGTTTTCTGGCCACTCAAAAATGTACACCTGTTGAAATTACATTTGAAAACTATACATATGCATATCACTATGTGAAAGCAGCCAATCTGAGAAACTACACACATACCTATGACTCCAACTCTATGACCTTCTGGAAAAGGCAAAAATACTGAACAGTAAAAGATCAGCAAATGTCAGGAGTCGGGTGGGAGGGATGAACAAGCGGAGCACGGGATTTTTAGGGCAGGGAGACGACTCTGTGTGATGCTACAATGTGGCTACATGTCATTGTATTTCTGTCCAAGCCCACTGTACAACACCGAGAGTGAACCCTGAATGTAAACTATGGATCTGCGGTGACGAGGACATGTCAGTGCAGTTCACTGAGTGTAACACTCTGGTAGGGATGCAGATGGTGGGGGAGGCGCTCTGGAGGAGGGGGTACCAGGTATATGGGGAATCCCTTGCTGTGAACTCAAAGCTGCTGTAAAAAAGAAAGTCTATTTAACCCCCAAACTTCCCTCCTTGCTTGGCACTCTTCCTGAGTCCAGTCACTGTCATGCACTTTCTTTGTAGGGTCTGTGCAGGAGAGGCCCTGGTGGCTGAGCCACACAGCTTCCCTGACACCTGGCCTGGTCTGTTTCATCGAGCTGAAGTTTACTTTAGTTGCAAGTTGTTTATCATGGGTGAGTTATTTGTTGTTCCGTGTGTTGAGTTTTTTATTTTTTATTTTTTTTCAATTAATTTCTAGCATTTTCACCTGGTCATATATATAGAGGGCATGTGTGATTAGGCGTATGACTATTTTCTGGGATTTGCTGTACCCAAAAAAATATAAATGATTTAAACAAATTTCTTGTCCCCTTGGCTAGTGACGGAAATTCAGCAAGATCCAAATCTTGGTGGAATTTCAAAATGAATCAGTGTTTTTAGAAACTAAGAAATGTTTTAAAATAATCAGCTACATAATTAAATAAACTCATTCAAGAGGACTATAGAGTTTTACAGTTTCAAAAAATTGACTTTTTAAAATATTTTGGATCGGAGTATACATAATTCATATTGATGTCATGAAATTTTCAGAATTTTAATTCTTTAGTCAAACAAAAATGAATGTCACTATTGCCTACTGCATGCTTCCTTTTTTTTGGATTTTTTTTTTTTGAAATTTTCATACTCATCAGAGTGTAGTTTATTCATTTGAATTTTCTTTCTTTTTTAAAAAATGTATTGGGGTGACAATTGTTAGTAAAATTACATAGATTTCAGGTGTACAATTCTGTATTACATCATCTACAAATCCCATTGTGTGTTCACCACCCAGAGTCAGTTCTCCTTCCATCACCATATATTTGATCCCCCTTACCTTCATCTCCCACCCCCCACCTCCCTTACCCTCTGGTAACCACTAAACTATTGTCTGTGTCTATGAGTTTTTGTTTCTCATTTGTTTGTCTTGTTCTTTTGTTGTTTTTGGTTTATATACCACATAGCAGTGAAATCATATGGTTCTCTGCTTTTCCTGTCTGACTTATTTCGCTTAGCATTATTATACTCTCAAGATCCATCCATGTTGTCACAAATGGTCCTATTTCATCTTTTCTTACCGCCGAATAGTATTCCATTGTGTATCTATACCACAACTTCTTTATCCATTCATCTATCGAAGGACATTTTGGTTGTTTCCATGTCTTGGCCACCATAAACAAAGCTGCAATGAACATTGGAGCACACGTGTCTTTATGGATAAATGTTTTCAGATTTTTTGGGTAGATACCCAGGAGAGGGATTGCTGGGTCATATGGCAATTCTATTCACAATTTTTTGAGGAACCTCCACAGTGCCTTCCATAACGGCTGCACCAGTCTGCATTCCCACCAACAGTGTATGAGGGTTCCTTTTTCTCCACAGCCTCTCCAACACTTGTTACTATTTGTCTTGTTGATGATAGCCATTCTGACTGGGGTGAGGTGATATCTCATTGTGGTTTTTATTTGCATTTCTCTGATAATTAGTGATGTTGAGCATTTTTTCATATGTCTTTTTGCCATTTGTATGTCCTCTTTGGAGAAATGTCTCTTCAGGTCCTCTGCTCATTTTTCAATTGGGTTGTTTGTTTTTTGTTGTTGAGTTGCATGAGTTCCTTGTATATTTTGGATATTAACCCCTTATCGGAGGCACTGTTTGCAAAAATCTTCTCCCATTCAATTGGTTGCCTCTTTATTTTGTCGATGGTTTCTTTTGCTGTGCAGAAGCTTTTAAGTTTCATATAGTCCCATTCATTTATTTTAGCTTTTACTTCCATTGCCTTTGGAGTCAAATTCATAAAATGCTCTTTGAACCCAAGGTCCATAAGTTTAGTACCTATGTTTTCTTCTATGCAGTTTATTGTGTCAGGTCTTATGCTTAAGTCTTTGATTCATTTTGAATTAATTTTGGTACATGGTGACAGATAGCAGTCCAGTTTCATTCTTTTGCATGTGGCTATCCAATTCTCCCAGCACCATTTATTGAAGAGGCTGTCTTTTCTCCATTGTATGTTTTTAGCTTCTTTGTCAAAAATTATCTGTCCATATTTATGTGGTTTTATTTCTGGGTTCTCAATTCTATTCCATTGGTCTATGTGTCTGTTTTTCTGCCAATACCATGCTGTTTTGATTATTGTAGCCCTGTAGTACAAGCTAAAGTCAGGAAGTGTGATACCTCCAGTATTGTTCTTTTTTCTTAGGATTGCTTTGGCTATTCGGGGTCTTTTGTGGTTCCAAACAAATCTGATGATTTTTTGTTCTACTTCTTTAAAAAATGCCATTGGGATTTTGATGGGGATTGCATTAAATCTGTATATTGCTTTGGGTAATATGGCCATTTTAACTATGTTGATTCTTCCAATCCATGAGCATGGAATGTCTTTCCATTTCTTTGTGTCTTCTTCAATTTCTTTCAAAAATGTCTTATAGTTTTCAGCATATAGGTCTTTCACATCCTTGGTTAAGTTTATTCCTAGGTATTTTATTCTTTTTGCTGCAATTGCAAAAGGAATTGTTTTTTGTATTTCTTTTTCTGAGATTTCATTGTTAGTATATAGGAATGCAATGGACTTTTGTACGTTGATTTTGTAGCCGGCAACTTTACTGTATTCGGTGATTGTTTCTAATAGCTTTTTGGTGGAGTCTTTAGGGTTTTCTATATATAGCATCATGTCATCTGCAAAGAGTGACAATTTAACTTCTTCATTCCCAATTTGGATGCCTTTTATTTCTTTCTCTTGCCTGATTGCTCTGGCAAGGACTTCCAACACTATGTTGAAAAGCAGAGGTGATAGGGGACAGCCCTGTCGTGTTCCTGAAGGTAGAGCAAAGGGCTTCAGTTTTTCACCATTAATTATGAGATTAGCTGAGGGCTTGTCATATATGGCCTTTATTATGTTAAGGTATTTTCCTTCTATACCTATTTTATTAAGTGTTTTAATCATAAATGGATGTTGTATCTTGTCAAATGCTTTTTCTGCATCAATTGATATAATCATATGATTTTTGTCCTTTATTTTGTTTATGTGATGTATCACATTGATGGATTTGCGGATGTTGAACCATCCTTGTGCCCCAGGGATGAACCCCACTTGGTCGTGGTGAATAATCTTTGTAATGCATTGTTGTTTTCAATTTCCTAGAATTTTGTTTAGGTTTTTTGCATCTGTATTCATCAGAGATACTGGTCTGTAGGTTTCTTTTTTTGTGTTGTCCTTACCAGGTTTTGGTATCAGGGTAATGTTGGCCTCATAAAATGAGTTGGGGAATACTGTCTCTTCTTCAATTTTTTGGAAGAGTTTGAGCAGGATTGGTATTAGATCCTCTTTGAAGGTTTGGTAGAATTCACTAGTGAAGCCATCTGGTCCCGGACTTTTGCTTTTGGGAAGGTTTTGGATGACTGATTCAATTTCGTTACTGGTGATCGGTCTGTTTAGATTTTCCAGTTCTTCATGGTTCAGCCTTGGAAGGCTATATGTTTCTAAGAACTTGTCCATTTCTTCTAGGTTATTGAATTTGGTGGCATATAGTCCTTCATAGTATTCTTGGATGATCCTTTGTATTTCTGTGGTGTCCGTGATAACTTCCCCTTTTTCATTTCTGATTTTGTTAATTAGTGTCTTCTCTCTTTTTATCTTAGTGAGTCTAGCCAAGGGTTTGTCAATTTTGTTAATCTTTTCAAAGAACCAGCTCTTTGTCACATTAATTTTTTCTATTGTCTTTTTGTTCTCTATTTCATTTAGTTCTGCTCTGATTTTTGTTATTTCCTTTCTTCTGCTGACCTTGGGTTTCACTTGTTCTTCTTTTTCTAGTTCTTTAAGGTGTAACATGAGGTTATTTATTTGGGATTTTTCTTGTTTCTTGAGATAGGCCTGTAATGATATAAATTTCCCTCTTAAAACTGCTTTCGCTGCATCCCAAAAATTTTGGTAGGATGTATTTTCATTGTCATTTGTTTCTATGTATCTTTCGATCTCTCCTCTAAATTCTTCTTTGACCCAGTCGTTATTAAAAGTATGTTGTTTAATCTCCATGTATTCGTGTTTTTTCTTGCTTTCTTTTTGCAGTTGATATCGAATTTCAAACCTTGTGATCAGAGAATATGCTTGGTATGATTTCAATCTTCTTAAATTTGCTGAGGCTGATTTTATGTCCCAATATATGGTCTATCCTTGAGAATGTTCCATGTACACTAGAAAAGAATGTATAGTCTGATGTTTTAGGATGAAGTGCTCTATATATGTCAATTATGTCCATTTCATCTAATGTGTCATTTAGGGCTGCTATTTCGTTATTTATTTTCTGTTTGGATGATCTATCCATAGCTGTCAATGATGTATTTAAGTCCCCTAGTATAATTGTGTTTTGGTCAATTTCTCCCTTTAGTTCTGTTAGTAGTTGCTTGGTATATTTCGGTGCTCCCTGATTGGGGGCATAAATATTGATGACTGTTATGTCTTCTTGTTGTATAGTCCCCTTTACCATTATGAAATGTCCATCTTTGTCTCTTGTTATCTTTTTCACCCTGAAGTCTGTTTCATCTGATATCATTATGGCTACACCTGATTTTCTCTGGGTACCATTTGCTTGGAGTGTCAATTTCCACCCTTTCACTTTGAGTCTATGCTTGTCCTTGTAGCTGAGATGTGTCTCTTGGAGACAGCATATGGTTGGGTCTAGTTTTTTGATTCAATCTTCTACTTTGTGCCTTTTTATTGGTGAGTTCAGTCCATTTACAGTTAGGGTGATTATTGATATGTGAGGATTTCCTGTCATTCTGTCTTTAATTTTCTGATAAGGCTGTGTCTCCATTGTTTCTTTGCCTTTTTGCTGTTGTCTACTATTTCTGTGTGGTGGTATTCTATGATGTTTCCCTGTTTCTTCTTTTATTACAGTATATGTTTCAGTTCTGGATTTTTTTTTGAGTGGTTACCCTTAAGTTAATGTAAAAGAAAGATTGATATTTACAGTATTCCATTTTCTTCAGTACGCTCTCTTTCTCCATTCCCATATTTCGGTTCAGGCCTTTACTCTCCCCCTTTTTATGTTTCAGTTGCCACAAATTGTCCCTGTTGATGGTGGTCGAATAGCCTCCTTTAGTATTTCTTGTAGTGCAGGTCATGTATTAGAAAATTCCCTCAGCTTCTGTATGTCTAGAAAGGTCTTTATAAAGGATATCTTTGCTGGATATATTATTCTTGGCTCATAATTTCTCTCTTTCAATAGTTTGAATATTTGGTTCCACTCCCTCCTGGCTTGTAGAGTTTCTGCTGAAAAAACCTGATGATAATCTAATGGGCTTTCCTTTGTAGGTTACCATCTTCTTTTCCCTGGCTGCCTTGAGGATTCTTTCTTTGTTGTTGATTTTAGACAGCTTCAATACAATGTGCCTTGGAGAAGGCCTGTTGGGATTGAGGTAATTAGGTGTTCTATTTGCTTCTTGGATTCAAGGATCCAGTTCTGTCCACAAGTTTGGGAAGTTCTCATCGACAATTTGTTGGAATATATTCTCTGATCCATTCTCTCTTTCTTCTCCTTCTGGTATGCCCATTTTTCTTATATTGCTCTTTCTGATGGAGTCAGAAAGTTCTTGTAGCGTTCTTTCATTTCTTTTAAGTCTCAAGTCTCTTTTTTCTTCCATCCGTGTAATTTCCAGGTTTCTATCTTCGATGTCACTGATTCTTTCCTCCATCTGGTCAACTCAACGACCTAAGCTGGCTATTTCATTCTTAATTTCTTCTATTGAGTTCTTAATATCCAGAATTCTATTTGGTTCTTTTTTAAAATTTCAATCTCTTTCATAAAATGCTCATGTTGTTGTTTGATTGTGTTTCTGAGTTCATTAAACTGCCTTTCTGTGTTTTCTTGTATCTCGTTGAGTTTTTTCAGAACTGTAATCTTGAATTTTCTGTCATTTAAGTCACATATTTCCATATCTTTAAGTTCCTTTTCTGGCGACTTTTCACTTTCTTTCTGAGCTGTCCTATTGCCTTGGTTATTCATGGCAATTACTGATTTATTATTTCTCTTCCTAGACATCTACAGGAGTGGCTTCTGCAACAGGTTGATGGGAAGAGGTCTTTCTTTTGTTTGCCAGTACTTGTTGTTGAATGTTTTATTTGCTCTCCGAGTGCAGCTTTTTTTTCTCTCTCACACGGTAGTGCTATGTTTTCTCTGCACTATCCCAGCTTCTCACACAATGAGGGGATTTCCTGGGAGACGGGCTTCTCCTCTGTTAAAAGTTCGCCTTGGTCACAGGTTGCAGTGTCCGTGTGGGTATGCGGAGAGCTTTTGAAGTTCCAAAGCTCTTCCTGCACCAGATTCAGAGCCCGCATGTTTCACCAGTTCTGTTTACTGCTGCAGGGATCTGCCCATATAGGTGGGGCCAGGGGCGGGGTAAGTTGTGAGAGGTGGCCCAGAGCAATGGCAGCGACCACCACCACAGCCGGTCCTGCTTCTACAGCTCCCTCCCCTTTGCCGAAACTAGTTGGGCTGCGAATCTGTGTCTGCGGTCCACAGTTCTCAGAACAGCGAATATTCTGTTCTTTTGATCTGACACTGCTACTGTTCTGCTTCTAGCACTGGGCAGGTGGGGGTGGGGCGAGCTCTGGGAGGTAGCGTGGGGACAGCTAGTCTCAGTGTCTAAGGCTTCTGTTCTCTGTGGCAGTGAGGGCTTAAACCACCGTTTTCAGCCTTCTTCCCTCAGTCTTTTCTCCGAGGTCTCTACTGTGAGCCTTGGGTTCAGCCGTGTTATATGCTGTCCCCTCAGTCCTGTCGGCCATAAACGGAGCCCTAGCTGTCCGAGTTCTTCCCTCTCCCGCAGCTGCGGTAGTTCCGGGAAGCAGCGAGCTCGGAGCACTGAACCAGGTCTGCGTCCTGCGCCCGCGGCTCTGTCTCCGGACTTCTCTCTTCCCTCCTCCCTCCTCACGCGATTCGCCCTCCTTTAGGTGAATTCAGTAGTGGGCCTCTTCGTTTTGCCTGTCTGCTGTGCAGGGAGTCCTTTGTGGAGTTTTTTTTGTTCGATTAGTTGTAAATTCCATGGAGCTTTACAGAGGCTCACCTCACGCCGCCATTTTGATGACATCTCTTTTTGGATTTTTCAACCCAATTTGTTTGAAAACATTCTTAAGAATGTGTGCAACCAAAACTTTTTGAAAAGTTGATTTCATTAAGGCCCATACTCCACTTTATGTACATTATGTTTAAATATATATTTTTAAAAGTATGCCAACATTATTCCTGCTATTTTATATCTATAGAGACACAGTTGCCCAGCACAATGAATGGCTTTTTATTAATGGGAGTCATCAGGTTCACCAAGTCAGAATGGTAAGCAAGTTTTCTACTCAGGGGATACAATGAGGATGACCTAGAATTCAGATTGTCGTGTTCTGATCATCTTCAGCCTAAATTTCGTATTTGATGGAAAAAATAATCAGATGAAGCAATGATGGCAGGCGAATTATCCAGCACCTTTCCCCAAAGCATCAATCTTACACAGAAAAGGCTTAGAAGTGGGAAAACTGTCTGCAGGTACAGAATGAGGAGGGAATGACAGTACCAGACTGAAGACAGTACGCGGCATCTAATTGCCCAAGTCCAGATTCCTCCTACAGGTGCACAATCAGTCAGATTGCCAGGCTGCATAGACACTGCAGAACGTGTCTCGGGTGAGTGAAGCACAGGAAACAGGAAAGGGACCACTTTTGAATGACACTGTAAGAAGCTGCACGGAGGACAAGACAGATGGTCCAGACACAAACAGTCCAGAAGATGATTAAATCAGAAAAGCTTCCATGTCCATTGGAGGGTACTGATGATAGTAACGGCACTCTCTATGTAGCATTGGCTTGACTCCTTCCAAAGAAATGCTTAGAACAGTGTTTATGTTGCAACCGTCCACCTCCCCCTAAAAAAGACCTGTCTTAGATCGAGTGCCCTGGAAACAGACTCTGGCCAGGAAGAGTTTTGTGTATAAGCTTTATGGGGGCTCAGGAGACATACTTGGAAGGAAGTGAGAGGCCATGACTGGGCAGAAGGAGAGGCTCCACAAGCTAGCAGCAGGGAGGCCTCGGACGACCCTCCAGGGCACTCCAGAGCATGGGTGTCCCTCTGAGTTGTCCTACAGTGAGGCCGGGGGCTGGGCCTCCAGGCCCCAGCAGCCTCTAGCCACAGGCTGACCCGTAGGAGGGAGTCTTACTGGGTGAGGCAATTCTCTTTGGCAGTGGACAGTTCCCAGGAAGGTCATAGCTGTGAGCCCTCCGTGGGCCAGGTGCCAGCAATGGGGATGGGTGTGTCACCCAGAGCAACTATTATGGATGGCACCACAGTATACTGCACCCCACACAAGCTACAAGGGCTTAAGTGGTCCAAGTTCAACAGTCACTTGGGAATAAACAAGGTACCAGAGAACAAATGTGTAAGTTTTGTATACCAATGACACCAGAAAAGTAAAAGATTTTACAGCAAAAATCAAGAAACCCATTGTTTTATTCCCAGAGAAGGTCTCCTCTGTATGAGGAGGCCTGTAGACCTGACTCCTCATTAAATGACATTAGCAGAATAGTGAATCTAACACAATCCAAGACACTATAATCCCACCAGTTTTTTGATTTGTGGAAATAAAAATGTGGTGTCACTTTTGAAGCAAGAATTTTTGAGGGATTCACGATAATGCTACATACACATCAGATGCAGTTGGTAATCTGCACTCATCAATCTGCAGGGAACCTTTTTGGATTTAATGATCTGGATTGCGCTTGTCTCCGGATCATGTGGACGTGTCAGCCATTCATCTTTTAACAACGTTATTCCAAATGGGAACTTTCCTATTTCCTCTTTCAATTTCAAATTAAAACCTATGGGCTATCCAGAAGCAGAATTTTGCAAGAGTCTGAACCAAACAAAGCATTATTATTTTCATTGTTGTTCTTACTTTTGATGAATGGATCTCACTTTGAAGATTTGATGAAGGGTATGTATTGGCATCCAAAATGGCTCACTTAGCTGCCATTTTGAGCAGCTAAGCGGACACAATAGAGAACAGACAAGACCTTGTTAAAGCACACTAACATGTATGTGAAGGCACACCAATGTATATGTAACACGTATGGCTTCAATGCAAACACTCAGCTGTGCTATGGAGTTCAGAACTGCTCACTAGTGATACATAATCAATTTTATATTTCCAAAGGACTCAGTGTTTGAACTCTAAAGAAAAATGATTAAGGCTGGCAGC
Source organism: Rhinolophus sinicus (assembly GCF_036562045.2). NCBI lineage: Eukaryota > Metazoa > Chordata > Mammalia > Chiroptera > Rhinolophidae > Rhinolophus > Rhinolophus sinicus. Next base: position 108,844,547 of record NC_133759.1, read on the forward strand.
AGCATTTGTGTAGATCTATAGAAATGTCCATTATTTTGAAGCACTTGTTATGTATGAATCCTTATACTCGATGGCAGAATCCAAACCCATTCACATGGTCACACAAACCATTCACATTACATTTGTCAAAGACAGAAAATAACAGAAGAGCTGTTAACCTATAGAGACGCCGCACCATTAAAGTAGAGTTTAAAGAGACTGCATTCTGGATAATGGCAAGAGAGAAGTTTCTTTCAGCTGGGAGAGCGGCGTGCCTGACCCTCAGGCACTTGTGACCACCTACTTGTGCAGCTACACTCTTGTAAGTGGGAACTTTCATATATTCGAGGAGGTTATCATTACAAGCCTTAATGGAGTTCTGAATGAAACTATTTCAAGAATAAAACCAGATATCAAAAAAGTTATCTTCACCAATCAAGGTCAAGCTTCTCACTAGCAATTTGAAATTTTTGATTGGGAAGTTTTATACAAATTCAGTGTTTAACAATTTTCCTAACACTTTCCAAAGATGACCAATGAGGCTTTCTAAAACATAACGCTTATTTGCTTTATCTCACAACACTCATACTTTGCTTTAAAAACCCAACCCAACACCCAACACCACCATCGATATGACTGCTGAAAAGAGTTTTAGACCTTTGGCCCAGTTTTTGTGCTTAGAGTGAAATGCACAGCCAAATTTTTGCTTCAGTTCCATCATATATACATGTGTATATATGTATATGCATACGTATATGTATACGTACATGTATGTGTGTGTGTGTGTGTGTGTGTGTGTGTGTGTATCTCATTGGGAACTGAGATTTTCAGCCAAGTTGAAACTCTAAATTTGAATTGGTAGTATGATGATTTTATCTTCAAAAATAATTTCTTGTAAAAAGGCCTAGAAGTGAGAACCAACACAGAAGCACTGAAATTTCCAGTAACCACAAAAATAAACAGGCTCTCTTGAATAAATGGGTGATTCCAGATCAGGAGCAGGTAATATATAAGGTGAGCCTGGAAAATCTTGTCATTTAGCAAAGACACTGTGAAATACCAATGAGGGCTTGTCAAGAAGACTCATGTGCTGATCCAAAGAGGCTCCCACTCCTTAAAGACAGGAAAACATGAAAATCAATGATAGTAATAATAACTGCAATGGAATGAAATGCTTCCAATGCACTTCAGTGAATAGATTTATAACAACGCATTTTTAAAACACATTAATAGCCAATTCTACATCACGGTTCTATTGTACGACATGGTAACCAGGGTTTTGGTGACCACAGAAGAAGGCTTCTTCCATGAAGCTTCAGAGAGGCCAAGGCCATACGATTGGCTGTCCAGACAGGTTCTCCGAGTGGAGGAGGAGGAGCTGCAAGGGCACCCCAGGTCATGTGGGTCACCGTCCTGTCCAGGCAGCAGTCCTGCCCACAGCGCCCCAGACAGGTGGCCTCTCAGCTGCTGCTGGCAAGACTTCTCAGACACACCTTTCCTGCTCTTTAAGTCAACTTGACCCTCTGCCGTTCTTTGTCAAGGGGAATCTCCTTATGCTGAACTAAAATCTTCCTTCCCAAACTTCAGCCCACTGACGCCCATCTGTCTCCTGGGTAAACCGTTCCTTGTACATATGGCGGTCAGACTCCTTTAAAAATCACAAAATGTCCAGCTAGGCTTGACTGTCAGAGGCTAACAAAGCCCGTTTCTCTTGTCCGTTTCCCACACACCAGGACTGCAGAGCCCTGCCCACTCAGTTACTTTCTCTAACGAGGCTCTGTTTGCTCACCGCCCCTTACGGCAAGGCGCCGGGAGCTGGCCTCAGTGCTCCAATCAGTGTCTGGCCAAAACCGGATGGTGTGGTATTATCATCTGCCTAGATCTGGCGACGTGTAGTCTAGAGAGGGCGATTAAGTTGTGGCCACAGCTGTCCTTGGATCTGTGCTCCCCTAACTAGCCCCCCCACAAAGCTTCTTATAGTAACTGCTGGCAAGCCACGCCTCCCCCTCCAGTGTCACACGACTGCTTGTGTGGATCTAAGAGGAGCATTTTGGTGGATCCCTTTTATGTTTCAACTTGATTGCAACCCTCAACCTAAGAAAGGAGTTTACTTTTTATTTCTGATTCTGGGACATAGAATATGAATTACCCCTCTCCGCTGTGACACCTGTCTATTTGAAAGTCATGCCCTCTCTATTCCCTCCAAGTTACTGACGGAAGTGTGACCAAGAAAGGCCTGGAAGAATGGCGGGTTTTCCAACTGACGTCACTCTCCATCCAAGTGGTGGTCAGTCAGGTAAATTAGACTCACGGGGCACAGCTGAGCCCCAGGAACCTGTCTCCTCATTTTATCACCAATCCATATCTCCCCATCTTAGCCACAAGGGAGCTTATCAAGTGAATTAATAAATGAATGAACGAATGAGTGGAAATCAAGCCACAGAATGAATATATTTGAACTTATCGCCTCAGTGACCCGCTCCCAAAAGGAAATGAGATCAGTAGGATGTGGCTCCTTCTGAGTGACCAAAGGTGACTCTTAATGATTGTCACCCGAGAATTTAGAGAGCCACGTTTCTCCAGCTTCTTCCTTTGAAGTAGAAGCTGCAGTCCTGCCCCCAGTGAGTGTCTTACAGGTTTATCTACGCATTTCTTCTCCATCCCTCCTTTTTCAAGTTTCTGTTGAATGTGTTTTCCTATCTTCTCAGAGATGAAACCCATCCCTTGTCAGAAACCTATTGTTCTAACACAAATCCCATTAACCCTGAGCAGGAAACAGATCAAAAGCAGAAGAAAAAGATCACTGGCCTACGATCAGGCTGCTGGGCTTGAAGTATGTGGCCCTGCCAGCCTCACTTTCTTCCAAATGCTGGAGACAGAAACAGGGGGAGCTGCTGCTGCTCTGGAATCCTGGTCTCCTCCAAACGCTCCCCTATTCCCACTGGCTGACTTTGGTCCAAACAGCTCATGCCTCCTAAGTGGCCACTTGGTCATTGCCCAAATCTCCCTGTCTTTTCCAAGTCATGACCTTTATCTTAAGGAAGACTGGGGTCTCGTACCAAACCATCAGTTTCTAAACACACCACTGAGGTTTCTGGGGAGAGGCACCTGTAATCCTACTCCCCCAGCACACATGGTGGTCTCACACTTCCTGTGGTGTGGTTCACGGGGCGGGTCCTCCCTGGGCAGTCCTGTTTTATGGGATGGCAGGGTTCCCGGGTTTGACCCCTTGGTGCCACACTTTTCTAGCCATCAAACTCTAGAGGAATGGTTCTCCAACTAGGCATGGGGCGGAAGGGGCTCATTGAAACTCGAATTGTAGGCCCCACCTGCAGAGTTCCTGGTTCAGGATGTCTGAGGGGGGCCCGAGAATCTCTAACAAAGTCATGCTCATGCTGCTTGTCCAGGGAGCGGACCTGGAAAACCGCCATTCCAGTTTCTTTTCTACTGATTTTCTCTTTCCTTCCTTCCTCCTCCTTCCCTCCCTCCTTCCTCCCTCCCTCCCTTGGTTATCACTTTCATTCTATCTAGAGCCTAATTAATTAGTTGACAGAAAGCCTCTTCTCCACCTGTCCTACCAGGAAACTCTACTGCTATTTACAGTGCGTAGAATGCGACACTATGTGGGGCAGGCACTGTTCCTGAACCACTCTCTGCAGCTGAAGACAGACACAGGTTGTTTTTATTTTGGATATTTCGTCCAAGTACTCAAGCAATATTATGACTTAGAGGTCATTTGCAGTATCCCCGAGTACATTCTAGCCTCGCATTACAATTCATCTTCTTTTCAACCTACATAAAAGGCAGAATCAGCCCAAAATAATGGTTAATCAAAAGGAACCTGTGCTAACCATGGAGTTATCTGATGTGAAGGGTTACAACATGTCAAATAAAATTAATAACATGACACTGTGAAGGGCCAGCAGAGAAACGCATGGAACCTGGCAGGACGGGCTGCCGTTTGAACTCAGGCCTCTGCGGTAGGAATGACTGACGCCTGCATCCTACTTATGGCCCCCGTCACCCTGATGCAGCCCCACCTAAAGATGCTAAGTAGCCCACAGATGATGCTATAAAATTAGCTAAATTTAGCACACCATGAAATTACAGTGCATGGTCCAACAAAGCCTGCAAATCCTAACATGCCCAGCTGTATTTATTAAAGTAACACTACCTAGCTGTTATAGATAAACCGTGAAATCTCAGTGTCTTCCCACAACACCATTTCATCTGCCATTACCCTCAAGTGCCATGTCAGTTTTCCTGGCTGGTGAGCAGCCTGGCCGGTGAACACTCAGGGCCCACCTTGATGACAAAGAGCCTCTCACTTCGCTTCCGCTCGCATCAAATTTGCTGGGAATGGAGCTGCGGCTGGGCCCCTGCCCCAGGCGGCGCTATCTCCACACCGCGGAAGGGAGGCCGGGCTTTGTGTCTCTGACGCTAACGCACGGTCCGTTGTTCAATATCCTTAAAGTACATGATTGCAAATGTTAGGGATTGCAATGTCCACCCAGAATTTACTGAGGATTCCTGGGCATCTAGTTCACCAGGGAGTCCCACCGAATTAAGTGTATGTGCCTTCTTGAGGCTGTCTTGGCCTTCTTGGGCTGTCTTGGCCTTCTTGAGGCTGTCTTGGCCTTCTTGAGCTGTCTTGGCCTTCTTGAGCTGTCTTGGCCTTCTTGAGGCTGTCTTGGCCTTCTTGAGCTGTCTTGCTACACATGAGCCGTGTTAGCATAGATTCCAGACGTGACAGGCCAGGCTGGGTTGTCATGTAGCTACGGTTCTTGAAGTTTTGCTACACCTGAATGTTCTCTCTGCATCCACACATTGTTAGGATAAGAAATCGTGCACAAAGAAGGCCCGGTACCTTTTTCAATGGCCTGAATAAGAAAGTATGTTAGCACTTACAAAGTTTCATGCGTCTCCTTCTGAACTTATTTGTCCCAATTCTGAGGAGAAGGCATCTGGGGCCAGATTTTAGGCAAGGGAGGTACAGGGCATGGGGGCAGAGGAAGAAGGCCCCGGCTTTTTTCGAGCTTCTAGGACAGGGGAAGAGTCAGGAGACCAGGCAGGCGTCGTGCTGCATGTGGACAGGAAACTGGCACAGCACTGGCACTGGACAGGGAGCACTAGCCTCCAGCTTTAATCTGACATGTACCTATGCCTTGTTTGTTCACGTGTCAGGCGCTGTGCTTGGTTTGGGGGATACACATCAGACACAGCTCCTGCCCTGAAAGTGTTTCCAGGCTTGGCGGAAAGACCCGTCCGCACATCACAAAATAATGTGCTGGTCCTAGTAAGTGAGCATGTTGGATTTGGATTTTTCCTTGTATCTTCTCGTGACAGCGGAAGGGCACATCTTTCCCGGGAACCCATTCTCTCTCATGAGGCCATATGCACAAACCCAGCGCTGCAACCCATGCCACCTGCTCCAGCCCCCAAGCCTGAGCTCTGTGCTGAGGCCAGCTGCCTTGCTCGTGTGCCCACTCAGACCCCTGCTTGGTCTTGTATTGGTGGCTTCCGCGGTAACTCCCTTGGGAAAGCCTCCTTCCTCGCTGCCCCTGATGTGTCCTATAGGCCATGGAAGCCTTTCCTGAACAGGATGCAAGGACAGGATGCAAGGACAGCCCAACCAAACACCTGGTAATTGCTCGAACTCAGTGGTTTTCAAACTGCAGGTCACAAATGCCTTAGCAGACCAGGAAATCAATTTAGTGGACGCAGCCAGCATTGGTTAAAGAATGAAACTGAAGGGAACGGAGTACAAAATATGGAAGAACATCATACCCTGTGAGGGTGAGTACTGTCCCATGAACCTCAGTTTCAGTTGTGTGCGTGCGTGCGTGCACAGGCATGCACTGGATTTCAATAGATTTCTTACTGTGGATTGCAGTTAAAAATGTGCACAAGCTACTGCAAACCCACCAGCCATGTGAACATAAATAAGGTGAGACCTCACTTCTTTCCTATTCCATATACAAGCTACAGTGAAAATCTGAAAGCAATTTTATCCATGTTTGATACATGCAGAATGAAAAGCAGCATTCTGGTAAATTCCAGCACTTTCCAGCATTTCTAGCTGTGTGGCCTGGGAAGTGTTAGTTACTCCCTGGGCCTCATTTTATTCTCTGTCAAGTAGCCACAGAGACGCCGATCTCACAGGACAGCTGAAGGAGGAACGAGCTAAGATGACGAGTGTAAGAGCACCGCACAAAACAACGACAGCGGGTAGAAGCAGCCTGCTCTCACGTGCTAGCTTCCTTTCCTTTCCTTTGCTGGAAGTTTCTACAAGGCCACAGTAAGCCCCTGCCTAATGGAACATCCCCTGTCATTTTGTTCAGTTCTTACCATATGTGTTAGGTGACCCTGGGGAGTGTGGAACATTATCCTATTCTGTAGGTACAGCCTGAGGTCTAGAAAGCCTTAAGGACTGAGAAAGAAATCTTTTGTGCAATGTCATTTACGCCACACTGAGAAGTTCCCAAGAGGAGATAAGAATGGAGCTTGCAAACACAGTGCTCATTTATAATCCTTACTCCAGAACACCCTTCGAAGCCCAAGTGAACATTCAGGAGCTTTTACTAATGTTTTAGAAATGTGGATAACCAAATGTTTTTTTCCATTTCTTTTTAAATATGAAATATTTCTCTTTCATTAGAAGGTAATGTTCTGAAACCAGAATAAATCATCACAGCACCAAAATACCTGTTACATGAACGAAAATGCTAAAGAAATAAAACCAGAAAAAAACTAAAACCTTGGTTTGCTCAAAATTATATTTATAGTATGATTTGTCTTTGGATGCTTTGTAGGAAAACCAGCATCTGTGTCTTAACAGATGCATTTGGAGAAGGAGAGGAGGTCAGTAATCTCCGCTGGTGTGCTCCAGGACGTAACTGCATCTTGCATGTCACACTCTAAAGTGACTCCACCCTCAGGCTCACCTGAGCACTGCAGGGTCACGTTATTTCTTCTTGCCTCTTTCATGGTCAGCTGAACAATTGTTAACAAAAACTGAATTTCGGAACCAAACACTGACTTAGCATCGAGTCTGAACTACTGAGGGCTTCAAACAACCGCGGCACTGTCCCTCCAAACTCAGTGACGGCACAGCTGCCGAAGCCCTTGGCAGCGAGAAAGATGCCTGCATGACCTGGGCGCTCAGTTACGCAGAACTCATACTCCAGGGCTCTTCCGCTTGAAACCAAAAGCATACTGATTTCCAGAAGAGTTTTGAAAGGAATTCTCCAGTAAATTTAATTATTCTCCATTTTATTTTGGGTAATCACAGTGGAAGTTTGACAGGCAGGTTCCAACTCTGTAGGGTTTTAGGCTGCAGCCAGGTGACAGAGGGACCTTTCCAACCTGGCTGGAACTGTATTCGAGTGTTGCTGTCCAGTTTTTAAGTTAATGTGTCACATTTTAAAAATGTTTGACACATTAAAGGTCGTGGAGACGCTACTGATAAGAGCTATCGTGGAATTGGCAGATGGGACATGGTGGGTAGTGGGTGAGGGGCATGAAAAGCCAGGGAGGTGAGAAAGTTCCCATTAAACAATGCCTGTGTTCGAGGTGTTAGTCAGGCTGAGAACTTGTGAAGAACCAGGGCAGACAAACCAGACATTTTTACTATATCTCAACAGGACATGGGATAGAAGAGAAGAATGAGGTATGTGACAGGTGAGGGGTGGTTCAGAGTCCTTCAGGGAGTGACATCACACCTGGCTGGACTAAGGCTGAACAAGCGTGCCTCCCAGGAGCTCCCTGGAAGAAAACGCAGTTGAGAACAAAACCGGGCTGGGGTTGAGGGTGCTGCGTCTGCCTGGGGCAAACAGCCTTCCTGCCCCGTCTCTGCCGCTGGTGACAGGGACAGCAGCCCTGGGCCCTTCAGTCTCTTCCCCCGGGCCCACTGCGTCCCTTGTAAGTTACACAGCCACCTACTGGAAGTGGGAGCCCACCAGCTCTCCCCAGTACCCCCATACCTTCAATAGAGGAGCTACACCCAAGGAGCCTTACTAAAGTCAAGATACGTGACGCTTCGAACAGAGAAGGAAAGTGAGGCAGGTAGGACTGAAGCTTTAGTCTTTTGAGGTTGACTATTTCCTGCTTTTCCTGTGCCCTCCAGAATTATGTGTATATACATTCCAATAATTCCTCAAATTAGGCTGACAAATCATTAACTTTATGAGGTATTCTTTTTCCCTTTAATATACAGCCATTTTAATTATTTGCTTTTAGCTTCGAGGACGGACTCTGCCCTCCAGGCTTTCTCAACAATCAGAGCTAACAGCTGCGGGACACCTTGGGTGCTGAATGGGTTCCCAGCAGCATACGCATGTTGGCCACGGCCCCAACAGGCCGCGCTGAGGGGCCTGGAGCGGCTGTGGGCTCCCAGCTTCTGCTGATTCCAGCAGGGGCAAATCTGAATGCTCACGAGGCACTGCAGGCGGCAAGCCGTGAGATGGGCTGTCGCACGGTTTTATATCCGGAAATGTATATCCTCTGGGTTTGTGTCCTCAGCAGGAGGCACCGTAGAAAGTGAAGCAGGCAGAGTGAGCCCACCCACCGGCACCGTGCGCAGAGCCCCGCACCCTGGCAGGCTAGTTGGGTGGCTAGTCCATCACCAGTGAGACCAAAATCCCCTCTGAAGTCCCCCAGAAGCCGCCCAGAAAACAGTGGCCTCGACTCAGAAGCTGGCGTTAGCACTGGTCCTGCCATTTGTCAGCATGCGGTTTCTGGCCAGTTAAAGTCGAGCTAGCTAGCGTTCAGTGTCCTTGTGGGTAAGTGATGGCAAACAAAACTGGCCCTGGTCTGCCCCATAAATTGCAAGCAGTCTGAAGGTGGGGCTGGGCCCCAGCCCAGTTTTCATGGCCAGGGCTACTCACTGCACAGGACGCCTCGGATGTGAGTGCTCGCGGGGCCCAGCCAGACTCATCTGACAGGTTGTTGCGAAGCGCACGAAGGGAATGGATAGAACGCTACGCTGCCAACAAAAGCACCCCAGACATGCTCCCGCGTCCTTCTTTCTGCCAGTGTCAGGGCTGGAGGGCCTCGTCGCCTCACAGCCACCTTGTCGCCACCAGCCAGGGCTGGGGGGCCTCGTCGCCTCACAGCCACCTTGTCGCCACCAGCGTCAGGGCTGGAGGGCCTCGCCGCCTCGCAGCCACCTTGTCGCCACCAGCGTCAGGGCTGGAGGGCCTCGTCGCCTCACAGCCACCTTGTCACCACCAGCCAGGGCTGGAGGGCCTCGTCGCCTCACAGCCACCTTGTCGCCACCAGCCGTCTCGGCTCTGCCCCACCCTGCCTGCACACCCACGGACGGGGGCTTGCTGATCATGCCACTCCCAGCTCTAGATCTTTCCTGGCTCCCCAAAGCCAAGAACAGAAGCCGAAGTCTGAAGCCTCAAAGCCCTTTTCAGTCAGGTGGCGGCAGCCCTGCTTCCCTTTGTGCAGAACTCAGCACGCTGGGGGTAAGAGGGAGCAGTGACGTCGACAGCAACAGCGGGGCAGCAAGAGCACTCTTCATCGTTCAAGTGTTGCCAGATTTACGGTCAGTTTATTAAGTAGGCTAATTGGAGCGAACATGAGCTGCCCAGGTTTCCAGGTATTTTCACTTTCCAAGGAGTCGCTAAGAACTACTTGCAGATGACCAGGTCCTTCCCGCTTGCCTTGCTTTTTACATATTTCTCCTCGTCACTGTGAAAGCAGACTGACTGCACTTAATTTATAAAGGAGGATTTATGGACTCGGCGATGACAACAGACAGCCAATCAATAAAGGATGATAACAGCAGCGTGTAATATCAAGGAACATTAGGTCTCAGGCATGATTTGGGGAGAGAAGTGGGCAGTTAGAAACCTTATCATTTGAAAAAGGTCAAGGCTTGCTAGCAATAAAAATGCCTAAGCAAATAAAATCACACCTGCGAGTCAGGAGGGGGAATGGAAAAGGGTTTTAGGTTTTATGGGGACACTGCTTCCCTGGGCAAGGATGTGGGCGGCCGTGGGCACATGCAGTTGTGTCAAGAGAGGGACTATTTCCTATTATTAAGAGTCTAGCTCTTCCTGGGGCCGAGCCAGGATCCTCCAGAAAACAGTGAGGATCAGAGGCTGTAGAGAGCCTCAAACTGATGGGGTTGGGTCTTAGCACACGGATGTAAGATGGAAGACCCACTGGCTTTATGACCTTCTGCTTGGCCATTTTGGGGGAGAAGTTTTTACTGATCTAGTAAATTGTTTGCTCTTGTAACTGAAAAAGAGAACCAAAACCAAACTAAAACAAAACAAACAAACAAACAAACAAAAGCACCAAGTGGCAAATTTCATTACCAATAATCATATCACATCACTAAAATCCAAATTCTAAAAACCATTCCCTTCGAAAACCATTCACAGTATCTCGTATGCCTCCAAAGATGCCAGACATACCCTTATTCCACTTAGAACAGTAAGTTTTTGCAGACTAAGAGGACTAATTAAAGGATGTGTGTAGATACTTCCTGCCCTTGGAAACCAGAAAAAAGTAGTGAAAATATTATCTCTTTCCTTCTACCGTATTGCTATAGTTTCAGAATAGATGGGGAGATTAACTTAAACACGTGGCGAATTTCCTTCTAACTGCAACTAGAGGATTGACTCCTCTGTTTTCCTTTCTAGCACACGCCAATCAAACTTTGCAGACCCCGCTCCCCAACAAAGATTCTGCAACATGCTGGGGAGGCAGGCTTACCTCCTTGCAAGGTGTACTCGGTCACGGCCCTGCTGAAGATGCCCAGGCCAGCCCCGTTGTAAGCAGCCACCTGTATTTCGTACTGTGTCCAGATAATCAGCTCCGTCACCAGGCAGTAGTTGACCTCTGGGCTCGTGATGTTGCGCTGCTGGTACTCTCCGGGCAGGCCGGCCAGGCGGTACCTGGACAGACAACAGGAGAACGACCTGAGACAGAAATCGGGTACCCGCAATTCTGCCATGTGGTTAGAGGAAACCAGAAGGCAATAAACACAAGTAATGCCAAGAGGTCAGCTCCAGACAACACTACCTCCTAATTCAACCATTAAAAAAGGTATCATCTAACCTCACCTTGATGATACGTTCTGGGCAAAACAGAGCTGACATGTGACTGCATTAATGGTTAAGGAAAAATTGTAGCTTCTTAAGTGTAGCTTGTCTAGGGACTTGGCACCCAAAATTCCAGACCTGGTTTCTGTTGGGGCGTTGCTATCCATCATTATGAGTAATGCCTCTCTCCTGTGACTCTGAAACACGGGGAGAAGTAGAGAAGCCAGTGAGCGTGGCCCGTTGCCCCGTGGGTGGAGCCCCAGCTCTGCCTCCGCTTGCGAATTCTAGCTTTGTTCAAGCAGGTCCTACGACCAGAGTGAGTGGCTCTGAAAGGTGTTCATGCTGCCCAGATGCTAGCCTGAGGCTAAGTATGACCAAGTGTGTTTTAGGGGACCTTTGAGAGCACGTGTTGCAGGCTCTACAGAGTCCTCAAGGCAGAAATGTAAAGTTGTCTTTATTTTAAAAGTGACACACAGGACTCTGGACTCAGAAACTGAGTTAGGAAATGGCTATCTGTGCTACGAAAGGACTTTTACAGCATTATTTTGAGGAGCAAACATTTTCCTGATTCCATTCACAGAAGTTAGTCAGTTCCCCTGGGTAAAGGGAGGGCCGCGGAGTGGGAGGCGCGTCCTCAGTCATCGAGCAGCTTCCTAAAGCATCTCAAAGCCAGCCGAGTGGTCTGTGCCTCAGGAAGACATGGCTTTGTAAGGTAGGTGGCAAAGGGACACAGAACAAGAGTGCCAGGAGCGAGTGCGTCGGCTCTTTATCACAGAACGGGGTCTTCAGGCTCCTCCTGACGCCGAGTGACTCTGGGCTGCAGAGTGCCCGTCAGTCACCTGTGCTGTCCTCGGGCCACAGCAGCATGTCAGCAAGGCTGCTGCCATTAGAAAAGAGAAGAATCCCCCTAGTTCAGGCCCTTAAGTGGAAAGCAGCTCTCCAAAGAGTGTGAAGATGCCCTAGGAAGTACGGAAATGGCACTAAAAGGTTCTCCATGAAAACCAGGTTTTTCTGAGTGATCTTTCCTTTCACCCTTCTCACTACAGACCCTTGTACTCAGTGAGGCTGGTTTGATAGGGAAAGAACGACCACGGCAGACAGCGTCAGACTCGTAGGAGGTCCGAGGCCTCTCCTGCCTCCGGCCTGAGTGGCAGCAGCTCGTGGGCCCTGCAGCCACCGGTAGGAGGTGCGGGGACAGCAGTGTCACTCTGTGATCACTGTGTCACACCACTTTTTTATTCATACTTCATTACCCTGGTGACCTCTGCTGAGTGGGCATCCCTTTACTGAGCTACCTGCACAAGCAAGTGTGGGTGCCACTCGCAGTGGGGGTTAAGTTCATTTATGTAATGTGATGGTCTCCAAGGCAGGGGCGACCAGGGAGAAAGGACTGGCGTGGAGCAGCCCGCCCCGTGTGCCAGACAGTTCTACTCAAGTTCCCCGGGCACAAAACATGTACTGAGACAATCAGACAGCCACTTGGAAAAAGGTAAAAGCCCGCTCCTCACCCACACGAGACACCAGAGTATCCTGGCGTGTGACAGTGCCCAGGACCACTTATCGCCAATGTGGCACATACTGGGCATGTGCGCTGAAGAAGAGCTGACTCATGGGACCCAGCCCAACGTTCGTTCCAGGGAAAAGCAAAGAAGTTAGCTCCAGAAGACTTAGGCTGGGAGGAGTCCTGTGAGCTGGGCGGGCGCAGGCCAATTCTTAACCTCTCTGCGGCCTGGTTTCCACCTCTCTAAATGACATAATAATCATGGCATCTCACAGGGTCCTTGCAAGGACACAAAGAAACACTGGATGTAGAAGAGGCACGGCTGTAAAGCACCCCCTAAACGTTCTTTTGTCTGAAAGCACCGCTCTTCTAGGAAATACGCTCACACAGAACCGAATTATAAGAGACACTAAGCCTGTATGGGCTACACGTCTTCTCCAGGACCCCCGTTATACAATTGTGCAAAATGAACTGCAGAGTTCGAGTCTTGGAAACGGGCTGCTCTTCTCTCTGTGGCAGCAGGCTGGTCCATTCTGACCAGTGGCTCAGGATGCTTCTGGAACAGTCACGGAACGTCTGGGAAGGTCACAAATGATAACGGAAGAGCCGGGCATCGTCCTCTGGCTGGTGGGATGTGTTGCCCCGGAGACAGCCTCAGACAGAACAAGATGATTTTTTATATGGATTATAAACAGGAGAGTGTTTATAGAGGACACAATCCTTCTGCTCCTCTCAGAGAAACACCCTGCCCATTATTATAAATATTTTATCCCTGTGCACGCATCCTAAGTACTTCCCATGGCTGGAGCCCCGATGGTGATTTATTTCCATTTTGTTCTTCCATGGGTGGTGCTGCAGCTCTGACATGGAGATGTGTGCCCTGGAGGAGACACGCTTGCAAATGGAGCTGATTTGCAGACTGGAGGATTATTTGGAAATGTTTCCAAGCAAAACGCATTTCGGCACGGGTCTTTAATTTCTGAAAACTTTGATATTCACAGGCCTTGGGTAGTGCATCCTCATTTTAGGGCTTTCTGGAGTTAAGCGCCTACAAATACAGATGCCCTCTTTTGCAGCACTCGACTCTACTGACACCATCATGGAAAATCCTTTTAACAGTAGTAATCCCACAAAATAGAGAAATGTGCACTCTCCGATGGGGCCTTGTCACATCAGAGGGATTTTCTTATTACACTCCATGCCTGAGCCTGGTTCTGGGGGCTGACTTTTCTAGTCCTTACTTGGCAGCTGGAGCCTGAGGAAACTTTTCCTCCCTGTGCTCAAAAACAGAGGCAGCTGGGATGGTGCTCATGCAAAGGGCTGGTCCGAGAGGGCAGGGCCAGTTCTTTTCATTAGTTGATGAGTGTGGAACAAGGGTGGCAGCTGGAACAGGGAACGAGTGGCATGAATGGACAGACAACCTCAGTCTTCAGGCAGTGCGAAGTGCCAGGCTGTTTTGGGAGGCACTGGAAATTGTGCAGGGAGGGTCAACAGGAACTGGAGCCCACAGCGCCCCCTGCCTGCAGGGGGATAGACTGCAGTCTCCTGACCCCTGTGACATGGGGGAAGGTGGGTGGGGACACAGTGACGGAAGCGGCCCAGGGCTGATTCCAGTCCTCCAGCCCTCAGTGCGCTCGTAGGGACAGCTGCGTTAAACCACTTCAGGCAGATAATGACATGCGTGTGCTGAGAGGCTAATTCATGTGTGTGCGGAAGAACCTGAGGACAGCACAGACTGGCGTGACAGGCCAACAGACCATCACAGGCATACAGACCAACACGTGTGAAATGATGAACTGATGATGACATAGATACACACTGGGGATGAGACGTCCTCCGAGTGCAAAGATAGTGGAGTTAAAGAAGCAACACTTCCATACGTTCTTACATTTTCCTCAGAAATTACATTTGTCCACTTAAGACCTCTGTCAACCCAGTATCTTCCTGTCACACGCTAAGCGTGGGCATGGGCTAGGCATTCAGAGGAAGGTAATGATGGATGCCTACGGTTCTTGCCCCATAAGGCTGGCAAGGGGGTCCAAGTCCACGTCAGATTAGCACAACGTCCACAGCTGTACATCTATTAGAAGAGGTTTAATAATTATCCTTTAATACTGCTTCATGTTTTCCTTTTATTTGTGTCAACAAACCTCTGCAATTATCACATTTGGTGCAATTTAAAAATTAGCAGAGGTTTGGGCACAGGAGGTTTATTCTCTCAAACCCAGCCAAGGCTGGCAGAGTCCTCTCCACATGCTAAAAGGCCGCCTACCTGCCCCTTGTACAACACGGCTGCCAGCTGGCCGCTCGAGGGCCACATCCGGCCCTCATGTGTGTGGCCGCCCTGTGTTTCAAAGCACACTGATTTCATCTCCAATATTCCAAAACTGTGAGATTTCATGTAAAAAGCTAGATTTTTAAATGTCTTTGAAACCCTAGCAGACCTGGCAATATGGAACAACATATTAGCATGGTAACAGCTGGGTAATAATTAAATCAATTGCATTATTACTCATTCAAATTATTATATTTACCAATGCATGCCCCTGGTACAAACTCAGAGTGAAAGGATTACAGTGACTAGCACACCTCGCTCCCAACTCGTAATATCCCCCTCATTCTTCTGCCAAAATGCAACCACTGACCCGGGTTCCCGTGTGCACACACTCTGGTTGGCTATGCAGAGACTGTCTCCACCAGGCTGTCCACATTTCTTATCCTCTGCACTTCGCCACAGCCCCTCCACTGCCTAGAGTCCTACAGCTGGCCTGATTCTCTTCATTACTGTCGGGCCCCTATAAACGATGCAGCTGGCGACCTCAGCAAAGCAGACACTTGACTCTTTCTGACGACAGTCTATAAACGGCCCATCACAGGTTACTTGCCTGAGGATATACCCGCGCAGCACCCCATTGTGCTCTGTCTCTGGGGGTGGCTGCCACTGGACCATGATGGACTGATTGGTGCGCCCACTGGCGACTATGTTTTTCGGGGCAGCACTGGGTGGTTCTTCAGGTAGCACCAACCTGTAAACAAAAGGCAGGAGGGGAGCGAGGTCAGCACCAGACGCAAGCATGCTCATATGCGTTCTCATCTTGCTGAATCTTGAGCCTAACTATTTTCTAAAATCGAGTGATGAATAAAGCAAGACACACAGCTGCTCAAACTGAAGGGACATGCATGAAACAGTTACAACAAATCAACATAATAGAAAGTCAGTTAAGCGAGTGACAGGCAGACACAGGAAGGACCTTACTCTGCCTGAACAGGCCCAGCACCTCTGCCCTTTAAAAGGGCGACAAGCCTGAGTGAGCTGCCAGAGGTGCCGTCCAAATCGTTTTCCTCGGCTTTTTCAATATTTCTCACATCCGACTCCCACATTTTGTAAAGAGTCACTTAGCGCTCCATTATTCCACACTTCACGCCCACTGCGAGCTCAGGTTGGCTGGGGAGGGACACTGGAGTTAGAGGAAGGCGTTCTCCCACGTCACCTCTGAATGAGCGTCCAAGGCGGCCACCCCAGCACCTCTGGATGGGTGAACGTCAAGACCACTGGGAATGCAAGGCCACGGTGCAAGCCCTGCACTGCATCAGCTTCCCTTTCGACACCCTGCTGGGTGCTGACTTGTCACGACGCGGCACCTGCTCCCATCTGGCTGGCAGTCAGCGTGGATAATGGGCATTAAAACACTGTAGCCTCTTAATTTCACATATACCTAGGGCTGTGTGGTCAGGAACGATTAATGTCGGCACAGCCAGAGCAGCTAAGGAAGCCCTGCTAGCCCAGCTGTGTGTTCTGTTAGTCTTTTCCACTGTGTCCTGGTGTGGCACCAGGGATGGAGGATGGGTACGTGGTCTGATGACTCTTGCACCTAACACCGCGCTTCTGTTTGCTCCGGAGAGACTGCTCCCCATCCCCACACCAAGGGACGCGCGTCACACACCTGCTCGTCTCCACACTGTACTGGCCCCTGCCCACTTGGTTCACGGCACACACCCTGAACTGATAGGTGCGAGCTGGAGTCAGGCCACGCACGGTGACGCCTGTCATCTCGGGGCCAACGTTTGACAGATGCACTTTCCATGGAGAGTCTGAAAGAATGAGCAAAACAAATTCAAACCCATATGAGCACATGTTGGAACAGTAACAAGCAAATATGAGCTGCATTCCCATGAATGATCTCATTCACTCACCACGGCAGCCCCAGGAGATGGAGTACTTATGTCCATTTAACAGATGTGGAAACTGAGGCCCATGATCATGGGGCTAGTAACCGGCAAGCCTGGCATTAAACTCAATTTCCCGCTCCAAGTCCAGTGTTTCTCCCATCACCCCATGCTGCCGTCAACAAATAAGGGATGTTTTCTTGTTCAACCTGCATATGGTAGTTTAAATGGAACCAAAATATTCCTTTGCCCTGTGTTAACTATGCAAGGGGGAAAGTTCTCTGTCAGCTCACATGATTAGGCAGATTGCAGATTTGTCTTCCAGAAAAGGATGCTGCACATGTCACCGAATGATAAATAAAAACTATATTCATTAACATTTTAATAAAAGAGGAAATGAGCATGATAAAGACAGATGGGATGTGCATTTTGCAGCCCATCTGCGTGGCAGCCCATTACACCACCACACCCCTGAGTGGCTTTGGCTGGAGAGACGTAATGAAATTCACAGCTAGTTTAGAATATCTTTCCACCCAGCCTTCCGGCAGGTGTGCAAGAGTGACTCTGTCAGCCAAGCGGGCCCTTGCCTGCAAAGCTCCAGGAGGTTCTGCCGGGCTCCCCCACGTTTGCGTGATGTTTTTTGCAGAGTTTAAGCTTTTGGCCCGATCGTTCTGCAGAGTGAGGCCCTGGAACAAACAAGACCTGGCAGTGGCTTCGCGCACCTACTGTCAGTTCCCATTTGGAATTGCTCTGATGCCCAAACTGCTTTTTCAAGGTGTCAGGGAAAGAAAACATTGGGAGGGGGGGAGAGGGGAAGATTCTTGTGGAAATCAGACCGCCTTTCTTGCTTCTTGGAAGTGGTGAAAAACCTTTTGCCCACATTGGAGATGATGAGAAAGAGATGACACATGGTCTCCATTGGGGCATCTGGTTACACTCAGGTGGCAGACAGTGCCAGCTGCATGCACACTCCACACTACATACAAAAGCATAGCTATTTCTACAGAAACCTGAAGACCTAACAGTTAGGATTCACGAGTCTGCACCTGGGAAATCATCAGAAATACACTCCACTTCCCTAAGAGTCACCAACAAATAGCCACAAACTGCTCCAAAATGAAATGAAACTCTCAATGGCGACTTCTGTTGACCCTCGTACAGAGCTGTCCATCACTGAGTCGGAGCTTGTCAGCTGGATCCCTCAACCAAAAAGTTACATGGCTCCGAAGTTACATTGCCAGTTGGGCTACGAAGCAAGAATCTTTTAAATTATTTCAAATAAAGCTGCTTCCAAAAATGACTTTCTGGGAAAGCAGTCATTACCGCCAGCTGGGCACATCGGTGTCCTCGGCTTCTGATTTTCGGCGATACAGGTAATGTACAGCTCACGAGGCTCCCTTCTCTTCCTCCTTAGAAACTGTGATGTGTGCATCCCTAACTAGCGACGGGAACACTCACACCAATTTCTCTGTTTACTTTGGGAGTCCGAGACCCTCCTGGAACACCAAGCAGCTAAGTGGGCTCCCTTACAGAAAAGAGGCATTGGTCTCATTTTCGTTTGGAGCAGAAGACGAAGGAGCCTCCCCTAGCATCAGTGTGACGGAGTTGGCGGTGGGGCCAGGCCTGTCCAGGCCTCGTCAAGCCTCAGTGGAAACACAGGTCTCATTCTGAAGACAACTGATGTGCAGTAGAAAAACAGAGACGCAAGTTGTCAGTGGATTCTTCCACTGACAGTTCAATTTTGTTTGAGCTTCTTCTGCCAAGTTGGGGGAAAGATCAAAGCCACCACGACAGCCACTTCACTCCCGTTAGGGTGGCTGCCATCAAAAAAGTAGAAAATAGCAAGTGTTGGCAAGGACGTAGAGAAGTTGGAACGCTGGGACACTGTTGGTAGAAGTGAAAAATGGTGCAGCCATTATGGAAAAGAGTAGGACAAAAAATTAAAAATACAACTACCATAAGATCCAGATTCTACTTCAAAACACAAACCCCAAAGAGCTGACAGCAGGGTCTCAAAGGGCTGTCTGTACACCTATGTTCACAGCAGCATTATTCACAGTAGCCGAAAGGTGGACACACCCCAAGTGTCCATCGAGAACGAATGGAGAAACGAATGTGGCCCATCCACACAAGGGGATACTATTCAGCCTTACAAAGGAAGAAAATTCTGACCCCTGCTATAACATGGATCAACCCTGAGGACTTCACGTTGAGTGAAAGAAGCATACGGACACATACTGTGTGATGCCACTCATGAGGTCCCTACAGAGACAGGAAGTAGGTGGGTGCCAGGGGCTGGGCAGGGCTGGGGGTGAGTGTTTAGTGGGGACAGAGTGTCAGTTTGGGAAGATGGGAAGTTCTGGAGACGGACGGTGGGGACGGCTGCACACCAGTGTGAATGCACTTAATGCCACTGCACACTTAGAAACAGTTAAGATGGTCAACTTTACGTTTTGTGTATTTTACCACAATTGAGTAATTTTAAATGGGGGAGTAACACAGAACTCTGGAGACTGTGGTGAGTATGAAATAAGAGGATGTGACTGACGCCTCTGGCACAAAGCCTGGCCCATGGCGGATCCTGGTGCTGACGACATCCCTGTTTTCCCAGACCCACTCCGCACCTTGTCTACAGGCTCTGGGCCCAGGACCACATGCCTGGCAGGGTGGGCTCTCTGCACCGGGCTTCCCTGGGAGACCACGGGGAGTGGGGAGAGCAGGCCAGGGCCCTTCCTTACTCACTATCTGCTTTCTTCACCCAAAGGGTCCTGTCTTCTCATGGCGGTGGCTGTGTATGTGAGTCCTGCTACCCCCGTTGCCTCTGTGACCTCAGGGAGTCCCGGCCTGCTCGCTGCTAGCCCCAGGTTCCTGCCGTTCCCTTCCCCCACTCCTCTGTACGTTTTCCCTTTGTAAATGTCCTCCCTGATTGTTCAAGGTCCGGAGTGCCATCTGCTCGCACAGGGACCCCGGCACATACAGTGCACAACAGAATTTCTCTTCCATCCCTTTCTCCCAGCAGATTTCGAGTCTGTGAATGAACAGCTCACCTGCTCAGGCACTTACAGAGTGACGACAGCAACTTCAGAAAGAGGCAAAGTCAAAAGGACAGTGGTGGAAGCAGCTGACTGATGTGATGACGTAGCAAGGAGTGGCAGGAGCGCCAGGATGCGGCCTCCCCACCCGCCCCAGGCGCACCCAGACCAGCCTCTCCTTCGCCACTTGCTCACTCAGAGGGCACACAGTTCCTGAGAGCGTGTAACCGGTAGTGGGACCTGCGGCCCAGCCTGATTTGACGGCTGGGCCGCAGTCTGCCCTGGGCCTGCGGTTGTTTGGTCCTCCGCTTGCTTCTGGGGAATTTTTCATTCATTGCCTTCCTCTCCTACTAGGAGAGAGAAGACCGGGCAGGAAGGGAGATTAAGCTGAAACCTGATACAAATGAACCCGATCCATCTTGTGGGCACTCTGATTTGTACACACACACGCACACCAAGTGGTTTGGGAAGAATTTGCTCATTCACAAGCTTCAGAATTGTTCGCTTGCTGAGAGTTGTTAAAATTTAAACAGCAAGTCTGCTCCCGACAATCAATAAGCAAAATCCCTTTAAGAGACTCTTCTCCCAGGCCTCGTGAAACAGCACTGCAAGGCTTGTCTTGGGGTTGGAATACAGAAGCCTTTGATAAAGGAAACAGTCCCATGAAAGTTTCAGCGGCCTCCTCCCTCCCCTTCAGGGGTGGTCCTGCGGCTCTGGTCTGGGAGACTGAGGCACTGTGGTCTCCATCAAACAAACCTGCCACACAGGGAGGCATCGCTAACCCTTCCCTTCGCTTCGAGCGCCCGGGATCCATGAACAGTTAATCACTCCTCCACTCTCTGTTAGTTAAAAAGCTGGTGGTGTTCAATCTTCGCGAATGTACTGGAAGCTTTTTCCAATAAAAACAGCATTACCGTGTTCTCAGTGAAAGGGGCCTGGGGAAGGAACTGCTTTTCTAAAGAAGATTTCATAATTGCCAAAAGGACCATCCCTCTTACTACCACCTGCCGTCTGTACAGCGGTTTACAGTCTGTGCTTTCACGGCTGCACCGGCAGGACCCCTGGGGAAGAGGAATGCTCTCCTCTCACAGACAAGGGACCAGACTGGGGCAGGCGCAGAAGGAGCTTCTCCCAGACCCGGCGGCTTTCACTCCCTGGACTCGTGGGCGGATCACGCATCGCCTCGTGCAAGCAGGCCCTTCGGAGCCTTCTACTGAGGTGCTTACCCAGCGACACTCAGGAAGTGCTCACACACACACACACACACACACACACACACACACACACACACTCCAAGAAAACACACAAAACCCGAAGTTGAATGAGTACTGCTCCCAGTTTGGGGCAGTGAAGAAGATGCAGGAGCCAATTAAATGACACCACGAGGACGCATTCAGCCAAATCCAGGACTTGGGACATTCGCAGGACAAACGGCCTGGCTGTGTACCAGACAAGAGCAGGGGAAAGGGAGGTGGGGACGCTTGTCAATCAAGAGGTATGGGACAACTAAGATTGAAGGGACAACAACTCGACTTGGAAAAAAGTCCTGGAAGTACGAAGTACACACTGTTCCCCAATTAAAAAAAAAAAAAAAAAAAAGAAAAAAGAAAAGAAAAGGGGTGTGGGAGACAAAACCACCAACACAATGGACGGACCTTACTTGGATCCCGATGCAAACAAACCAACTGTGAAAAGTCATTTAAAAAGAATAACAATCAGGGATATTTAAACAAGGACTGAGTGTAAGATGTACTAAGGTTTACCATGAATTTTGTTAGGTGTCATGTCTTGCTTGGGGGGCTGTTTACTGAATCACTTACGGATGCAATGACACATATCTGGGACTTCCTCTAAAATACTCTGGCAGAAAACAAGTAGGAAATTATGAAACAAATATGGCAAAATGTTAACGGTTATTGAAGCTGAGCACATGCATGCATACTCTGTATCTACATGTACATTTAGTACTTTTCGTAATAAAAAGTTTTAGAAAGTGACTATTCTGTCTCTATCCTGCCAGTATCAAGCATTAGAACTGTCCTTCGTTGTACATTGGGCGGATGAAAAATGTGATTTAACGGATGCTCTACCTTGTACTTTTATATGAATGAGAATGAACATTTTTTCATTAAAACCACAACTTCCCTCAGTTGACAGAGTAAGTTAAATGGAAAAATTAAGATGTAAATTTATTATTTTCTAACTCTAATTCTAAAGTTTTGGCCTCAGCAGTCTGCATGCTGTGTCTCCTAAAATATAAGCACTGGGTTAGAATAATAATGATGATCCATTTAAAGAGCGACGCACGAGGTAAATGCCATTAGAAGCTCTTGTACTCACTGTTAGTTAGATCCTCAGTGCCTAAAGGGTGCCTGACACATAGTAGGACTACAATAAATGCTTGCTCAGCGAAAACCCCTACCATGTGCCAGGCACTGTTAATGACTCTGTATGTACACATTTAACCTTCGCAATAACATTCAGGCAGATATGATGACCCTCCCTTTCATATGAGAAAAGAAGGCACAGAGGGACTGAGTCAAAGATTAGAGTCTTTAGAGAAACAATAAAAGTCTGCAGGTTAGAGTTACAAATGCACCAAGTTTTGCCTTAAAAGTTAAAAACAGTAGAGCTGAGCATGTAGGAAATAAGTGAAACTCCTTGCTAAGAAATATGTCCAAAGTGACGCCAAGAACATGCTCTGGGACCTTAAGCGGCTCCTATCGAAGGGCCCGGGGCCTCCTGAGCTGTGGGATACGGTCTCGGGGGGACGACACTCCTGAGAATCAGCGTGTGGAAGCTGTTTGCTTCAAAGAAGCGGAAAGAGGCCAGAGAGAGTGGAGATGGGGATTGGATAAACCCAGAGGTGTGGGGAACTCAGCTTTGGACAGGATACACATGATGGAGGCAGGGGACAGGTCCAAGCTTGGCTGGCGGATGGGGTGGAAGCAGATGGCCCTGTCTGTATGGAAGCTGACCCAGCCTTAGGGAAGACATGCCACGGGCACTTGCGTAGGAAGTGACGTCAGCCTGTGGGACAAGCTTGGGAAGGGCCCCCCAGAAGGTGAGGACCAGCAGGGGATGTGGGGGCCACCTTGTGGCCTCTGCCCACCTCTTCATCTTCCCTGAGATCCAGGATCTGATGGGGAGAGAACCCTGAAACCCTCCACCTCAGCCCCGGTCTGGGCCTACGACAGACACAGCAAGATAACAAAGACTGGTAAATATCTGTGGCGTGCCCTGTCTCCTGGGATGGATTTAAAAATGGGAGCAAATGTTACCAATGTGAGGTTCAATATGCAAAAGCCCAAAGTGAAAAAAGCTAAACCATAAAGAGCTTCCTACCAACCTGAGCCTATGAGAAAACACCTGGGTGAGACATGTTTCAAACACAGCATTAAAACGACCTGAAGCATGAAGAACAAAGTCTGCCATCTTGGCAAACAAAACAGCACAAAGCCATCAGCTTTTAAGTGCATAAGAGCAAATGGGGATGGAGACGTTTAGCATATTGTGCAGTGACAGGCGGGAGCGGCCTCCATACGGAAAGCAGCCGTGTGTCAGACAGCTGACGGGCTGTGTGTGAAGGGACATCTGTGAGAGTGGGAGAAAGGCCTGAGTCAGCCGCCTGGAGACTCTCTGTGAAGGAAGAGGGACTTTACCTGCTGCCCAAAAAATGCTGGGGGTGGGGCTGGGGAGAGGCCTTGGGCCTTGGAGAATGTTCTCCAGAGCTGTCTTAGACCAGCAGACACAAGCAGCCCTGCTCAAGACAACTGTCGGTACTAGAACGTCCCACACTAAGGAAAGGCAAACTGCCTATAGGACACTGCTGCCTGAACCCCAAAATATCATCTCAAACTCAGCATGCTGCAGTCAGGCTGAAGGATGGCCAGGGGCTTCCCGTCCCCAGGCCCAAGGCTGGGGGTTCCCAACGTCTTTGGCCCCCTTCCTTCCTTCCGGGGCAATTCAATCACCAATTCCGAAAAGCCAACCTTCCCCAAGGCCCTTGGCCCCTGCTCTCTCTCACGGCCCACAGGCCTCATATAGGACCAGGACTGCCCGCACAGCATGGCCAGGTCAGTCTGCAGGTTCAATCGGCTTCCACATGACCGTGACCCTCAGTGACTCTGTATGGTCCTCTGCTGTTTGAGACTTTGGTCTGGCATCCATCTGTGCGTCTGTGTGGCTGTGTGTGTTTGTATGTAGTATGTGTGTGTGTATGTGTGTGTGTATGTAGTATGTGTGTGTGTATGTGTGTGTGTATGTGTGTGTGGCTGTATGTGTGTGGCTGTATGTGTGTGTATACATGTGTGTGTGTGGCTGTGTGTATGTGTGTGTAGAAGAGAGAGAGCTACTTTTAAAGAGGACTTAAAGAGCTTCAAAAGTGAACATATTCATACAATTGGAAGGTAAAGTGAAAATAAAAAATAAACAAATCTGAATCGTTAAGGAGACACAGAGGTGTTCTAAGCACCCGGAAGACATAGGCGCTTCAGTCACACAGGCAGTTTACCCTCGGGTTTCCGGATGACAAAGGCAATACAGCCACATATTGGATGGGCGAGTTTCAAAAGGAAGAGGCTAAGTGACCAGAGAGACCGTCTGTCTCGGTGCCACCTGTGGGTGCCTTTGTAGAACGGAGTGTTCTTCTCATTTGACAATCCTCCTGGCACGTCTTTAGCAAAGATGAAGCACGGTAAGAACTTGCCTTGCGGGAGACAGTGTTTCGAAGGTAAGAAAATACACTGATTTCACGCTTGAGGCTGGGGCAGCTCGAGTCCCGCCTGGGACCACACCCCTCCGAGCATCAGCTGGACACTGTGCAGAGGGCAGGACCTCGGAATTCACGTCAGAGCTGCGAACACAGAGTCTTCGGCATGAGTTGCAGTGTGTTGCTAACTGGAATAGTTAGGTATTTGAAAAATAATTTGCTTCAAAAGAAGAAATTTCCCTACACATATTTAAAAATTCCTAAGAACTGGGGATGATGAAAATTGCTGTTTCAAGTATCACGTTCATTTACACAGAATTCAAGAACAGGCAACGCTAGTCTGTGGAGGTAGAAGCGGAAGAGGGCTTGCCTTCGAGGAGGAAGGCTGGCTGGAGAGGAAGGCAAGGGAGCTCCCAAAATGCTGAAAATGGTTTGTACCGTGTTTGGTGAGTGAGCCACATGGTGTATGTATACTTGTCAAAACTCACTGCAGATCTCTGCGCGTCATTAGACGCAGCTTACATCTCAATGAACAACAACAATCAGCATGATACATAACAGTATGTCCCTAGCAGACGTCCCACTGATATCAGAGAATAAACAAGGGATGCTACTGGTCAATTATTTAAAAAAAATTATTCTGATCAACCTAGTAAGATATTAAAAAAACAGAAAACAATACATTTTTATTATTTGGAGAAGACAGGATTGCCTACCTTGAAAACTAAGAGGATCAACTGAAAAAATCATTAGAATAGTAAGAGAATATGCAAAGTGGCTGAATGGAAAACAAATATTTACACAGCAATACTTTCCCATATTCCAATGACAAATAACTAGTTAGAAGATGACATGGAAAAAAATCCTATTCCAGCAACAATAAGACAGAATCTTAGGACAACTTTAACAACAAAAAAGTATAGAACCTATGGGTATAAACCTGCAAATTTCACTGAGCAATATAAAAAAAGAGCTGAAGAAATGGAGAAGCATATTATTTTCTGGATGGAAAGACAGAATTACCAAGAAGTCAGTTCTCATAAAACCTATCACAGGTTTAACGTGATTAAAAAGTCAATGAGTCTATTTTTGAAACTTGACAAAATAATTTCAGTTCTTTTCTGGAAGAATAAACAGGTGACAAGAATTAACAAAATTCTGAAAAGATGAGGGGACTAGCTTTCAGTTATTAAAACACACTTTGGAACTAAAACAATTAAAATACTCTAAAATGGGCAGAAAAACAGATGATGAATCACTGGATCTAAATAAACCCCACACAGACTTTTATATAAACAGGTCCTCTTCATATATGAAAAAGGAAACATTCATAAATAAATGGATCATTCACTAAATTTTGTTGTCAAGGCTCGTAACACCAGCGTGGGCCAGGGAGCTGTGTCCTACACAACTAGACTGAGAAACAACGGCTTGAACCAGAGTGGGGGTGGATGGGGGGGTAGGCGGAAGAAGGGGGAAAAAAAAAGAAAAAGAACAATACTCAAAAAAAGAAAAAGTCTTATGCCAGAATACTTAACACATCTAAATTCCAGATGAATTAAAGAGTTAAATGTATTGAAAAAGAAAGCCTTAAAAACAACATGAAAACTTATAAGAATATGTATTTTATGCTTGGTAGTGTTGAAATATCCAAACATAAAAGTAATAAAAGAAATCATAAAGGAAAATATCAGTACATTTAACTACATAAAAATCAAATACTTTAGTATGCCAAAAAGCAATACACAAAAATTAAGGGTAAAAGGAAAATTGAAAAAACACTTGTCACAAATGGCAGAAAAAGATCCTACGGCCTTGACAGAAAAAGAGGGGAAAGTAAATTGACAGATCATAGCACAAAAAATACAAAAAGCCAACAAGCTTGGAAAAATGTGTTCAAAGTACCAGTAATCAAAGAAACGCAGAGTGAAACAACTCTAAGGCCTGAATACAAACCTAGAACCATAAATCTTCGAAATGAAAGCACAGAAGAATATCTGCAAAAGTGAGGGGAAAATTACCGAGTTCCCATCTAGATACTTTCATTCGTGTTGGTGTCCTGCCTTTGTTCCCGTCCTAAGGGCCCAGGTTGCCTCTTGGGTGCCTGGGGCAGAGAAGGAAGACAATGCCTCCCAGAGGAGGAGGCCGGGAAGGGCGCCTCCCAGAGGAGGTGCTACAGGATTGACCCAAGCCAGCCAGGCAGCAGTGGGAGAGACTTCTGAGGCCCAGCGAGCACAGGTGCAGTGGCACAGAATACTGCGTGCTCAGGGACTGCGAGCTGTGCTGCGCTGCTGAAGCATGACAAGCACAGCAATGAGTGGCTGGAGATAAATTTGGAGAGGCAGGCCGTGGTCGGATGATAAATGGCGCTCTCTCCCATGCTAATAAGCCTGGAATCTATTCTTTGAGCAATGAGAATTTCTATATGGGCAGGAATTAGGGCCAGCAATCTGGTTAGAAGACGGGCTAGGGGCAAGTCTGCAGGCAGTGTGTGAAGCATAAGCACACTTTGGGGCGCCAAAGGTGACTCTGGAGCGATCGAGGCTCGCTGCCCAGCCCGCTGTGGCGCCCTCTCCGAGCAGCCTCTGAAGGTTTGGGGCAGCAAGGCCATTTGCTCAGTCAGGTGGGTGTGGAGGGTTCCTGCTGGTGGCTCCATGGAGGGGGGACTAGAGGAGGCCAAATGGATGGACCAGTGTGACGGGCAGAGGCAGGCAGACGGGCATGCCGGGATGCAGAAGGCCAGCGGATTGGAGAAACAATGTACGGTAAACCCACCAGGATGTGTTGATTTGGTTTATTTGTAGGGGACAGGGATGATGAGGGAGGCTAGGATGATTTCCGCGTTTCTAACCTGAAAAAGGAACCACCTTGGGGGTGAGGGGGAATGATGTGCTCTTCTCTGACCCCGAGTTCAATGACCCTGGGGGACATCTGGGTGTAGATATCAGGAGCTCACTGGTCACATGAGCCCGAGGCTCAGGGGCGAGGTCCAGGTTGGAAATACCTGAGGGCCCAGCAGCGTGTGGGTGAGCGGTGAACCACCGTGTACAGGAGTCGCTAGGGCCAGCACGCAGGTGAGCAGACAGGGTACTGAGCAGGGAAAACCAAGGCGGGCCAACCTGTTAGGGCGGACGGGAGACAAAACCTGCAGATGGGTCAGAGGAAGTGCCACAGTTGTACCAGACTAGGAAGAATGAATGAAGACGGAGATGGAGGTCAAATCAAGGGAATGGAGTCTGCATTTCACTTCGAGCTCCAGAGTTCTGCTCCAGAAAGGCGCTGAAGAGGCCCTCCCGGAACAGCTGGCATGGTGTGAGGGCAGGTGTTAGAGCGCCTGCCACCTCGAAGCCTCATCAGTTTGGCCCTTGTAGGAGCCACAGTTTCCAGGAGAACGGCATCCCAATCAGCCTGCAGGAGCTGGCTGCAGGGAGTCCCCGAGCAGCCGGGTGAAGGGACGGCCGGATGGGCTATTTGGAGTTGTCCACTCATGCAGCGCTGAGTGCAGGCCAAGCATAATTTCCACTTTTGCATGTTTGCTGCTACGCCGGTCTTTCTGACCACAATTAGCCAGCATGTTCAGCTGCTTCTTAAGGGCACTGGTTCCTAACACAAATAAAAACTGGGTCATTGGCCCAGAAGACAGCATCGGTCTTTCTAATTGCTGTGGTAGGAAGGTACATGGCAGCTAAGCAACAGATGGCGGCACAGACCAACTCAGCAAAGACCACAGACTTCATTCTGTCCAGCTGAAGTCAGGACCAGCCCAGAGCAAGCATCTTATCCCTAGATTCTCCATGCAATGCTAATACTTCGTGCAATCATAGCAACAGTGTAGAATATTCCAGATTCTTCTAGATTAGAGGATCTGAAGGAAAAGCAGTGTGGAATCTGAGCCAGAGGCCAGCGAGAGACTAATGGTGCTCTTATCCACGTTCTCGGTGAAATGACGAGACTGAACGCCCAGAGTCGTCCCGTATGGGCCAGGCGCTCGCTGGGTGTCACAGGTACAAAGAGTAACGACACGTGGACCCTGCCTGCCCCTGTGGGGTTCATGGTCTTGCTGGAAGACAGCGTATAAACCAGTAACGATTATACAACGTAATAAATGCTCAGGGAAATAAGTATATAGTGGTACAGGAGCCTTGAGAAGGGAAGTTAATTCTGCGTGGCCGTGACGGGCTTGCGGATCAGGGAGAGATGTGGACGAACTGAGGTTTGGGCGGGGCCACTGAGAATGAGGAAGAACTTCCCAGGCAGACGCCACCCGCCACCCAAGCCACGGCCTGGCCCACTCTCCCAAGTGTAGTCATGTTACCAGCTGGCTGTCCCTACACACGCCTCGAGCCCTACACTCTGGGGCCTGTGCTGATGCTGCCCCCTTGTCACATGTCATGCCTCTTTGAAGGCCCCCTCTCACCATGTTCCTAGGCACCATGTCCGTTCTATGGACGGGAGCTCATGACGTGGCAGGACATGTTGACGTGTGTGACCATGTCCATGCTGTTACTGAGCTGACACTGATCATTTCGTCTCTGGGTCCCAGCACCCAACAGAGTGCCTGGTGCAGAGGCGATGCCCAGTGCAGAAGCAGTGTTGGATGGATGGATGGACGGATGGATGGACAGATGGATGGACTTATTTGGGCAAGATGTCTGACGGGAAGAACCAATCAATCAGAGAATTTGTTGAGAAAATAGTCGGTGTGGAATTCTAAAGCAATGCCTTATTTTATGTAAACTGGGGAAGAAGACACTTCCTTTTGGAAGATGGTCGGTAAGTTACAGTCCCCGTGACCTGTAACTTCTAGTCTATGGTGAGGGGACTCTGCCAGGGAGACTCATTTCAGTCCATTTGTTGAGTACCTACAATGTCAGGGACCAGGGACACAGGATGGATAAACAGCCCCGATCTGAAGGAGACAGATGCCCGTGGGGGTCGTCTGCACCAGAACTCCGACGGCGAGAGCTCAGCTCCTGCCACGCTCTCCATGCACACCCTCGTCAAATCCTAGTTTTCTTACAGGCCACACAGCACGACATCGTCCAGAAAACCTTACCTTTTCAGAAAGCTGTTTTAATAAATAATGCTAACCCCTCTCCTCTTTGATCAGAGCTGCTGACTAAAACTAAGATGGATGTTGGCATGCACACTGGTTTGCATTCACACCCTTCCCTCTCGTCAAGGAAAGAGACCAGATCAGCTGTCACAGGTGGCCACAGGGAAGGGGAGTGAGGGCCAGGACATCAGGCTTCCTGTTCTGAGATGGTGCTCAGAGCTGAAGCTTCCGGAGCCAAGGGTAGGAATTTAGGAGTAAAACACTGCCTTTGGGACCTCACTCAGGGAACTGGATTGGGAGCATCCACACATATGCAGAGTGGCTTCCCTCAGCCTCACACATACTGGGAGCAAAGTGTACCGGGCCCCTGCATCGGCACGGAAGGGCCGCTGCCGAGGTGCCAGAGAGCAGACTGCCCACAGGGGTACTGTGCAGGTGCCCTGTGAGCACCGGCTCTGGAGGCAGATGGCCGGGAGGGAGTGGGGACCCCCTTCACCTGTTAGGGTCACGTGGCAGTTTCCTCAGCCACAAAATGAGAATCAGACAGTGGCTGCTGAGGCCCGAGCATGTGATGGCTAGAAGGGGAATGTGTCATCTCAGAAGCGGGGAGGGCAGGAGGGAATGAAAGCCCATTCGCAGAAACACAGTGGGGCCTTGGCGGGCACAAGGACTGGACTGTCCCGGCTTCCGGCTGGAGTGGCACAGAGGTCACGGCGGGCGCCGAGGACCGGCTGCACACTGAGGTGAGAACAGAGTTAGGTTACAGAATGTCAGAAGACACGGTTTGAAGAAGTTCAGTTGGAGGCGTCTTTGGGACAACCAGAGAGAGATGTCAAGTAACTGGGTTCAGCTGATGACCCTGGAGGTCTGGGGAAAGAGGTTATGAAGATCAGGCATCTTTTCACGGAAAAGTTGCCACTTGAAACCACAGGGCTGCAGGAGGCTTTCTAGGAGGAAATTCTGGGAGGGCAGCTGAACAATGAGGAGCCCGCCCTGCGGCCAGCAGAGGAGAGCACGGAAGAACGATCGTGGGGCTCAGGGAAGCCGAGACAGGAGCGGGGACGGTGCTGATTGCTGCCGAGAGGTCCAGCGCGGGAGGAGGGCCCGCCGGACTGAGCACCGCGGCTGCGCTCCAGAAACCAGCTCAAAGGTGTCACCCCTTACTGGTGCTGTCGACTCCCCAGTCAGCCCCAAGTGGATGCTTCGGAACCCATCTCAGACTTTGCCCTGGGACGGTGCTGAGCCCAAGACCTGCTCAGGAACCCTGAGGGGCTGAGCCCCGAATCCGGCTCTCGTAGGAGGCCCGCCACCGTGCCCCTCGTCCCCACTGGCCCCCGCTCACCTTGCACCTTTCCAAATATCAGAGCTGTATGTTTTATCTGAAACTCCGTAAAGCATCACAACGTTTTACTGGTTGTTTTGGGTCAGAGCCAGAAGCAGAGGTAAGGACAATAAGAGCAGAGAGAGAGGAGATCTTGTCCACGGCGCCCGCTTCGCCTCTGTACTCACTGTTTTCAGACAGCTCCACGATGTAGTGCAGGACGGGGCTGTTGCCATCAAAGGGCCGGACCCAGGACAGCACCACGGCGTGGCTGTGGGAAGAGTCCAGGCTGGCCAGCAGGTTCTGCGGGGGGTGGGGCAGCTCTCTGGGGTCCGCAGGGACAAAAAGAAAAGAGCAAACACACATGATTAGCCTGCTTCTTACGTCGCACAGTCCTGGTGCATCTGTTTTGAAGATGGAGAACATAAACTATGCCCCCAACACATATACGAACTATCTCCCTGCCCAAAAACCGAAACAAAGCTTCACCGTTCAGTGCTGTTTGTTTTCCGAACAGAATTCACCTCCATCCCCCCTGGAAAGCACTGAAACAGCCAGTGACTGCAACTGACGTTGGGTGGGGAGTGCCAATTTTTACACAGTGTTGTCTTTCATTCAGAAAACGTGGTCAACAATTTGTCTTCCATCTAGAAGCTGTTCATGGAAACACAGTAAGTCATGGAAACAGGGAAAGGCCTGGGAGATAGGACTTCATAAAGGTTCCAACACTGGCTGTTTGGAGTTTCCTGCCCAAATACCCGTATGTGTTCTTGCCTCATTAGCGACAGCATGAGGTTGTCCTGTCATTCTGTCTTCTCGTGGATAATGGAGGTTTGGGAGAAACACGGAAAGGGAGATGTGGTGAGAACATGAGCTAAAACCCCATGGAAATAGTAAATAACATATCAGCAAGGCTATAAAATGGAAACAATGAAAGCAAATCGATTCTGGAAAGAAGTTACTGATAGGAAAGGTCTTTACTGGGATTTACTGGTGACAAAGCTTCAAGTCCAAGGGCACGGTTTCTCCTACCAATGGGTCTGCCACCTCCAGTCATGGCTGCCCAAGTCCTGTATTGAATCTACGCATGTCTCGCGTCTGGGAGCGGGAGCCTGCTCTGTGGCCCTTAGGGATGGCTTCTCCCTCCATCAACGCTCCCAGGCAGTGCTGGGGGAAGCGGACGCCTCTAACCCACTAACTAGTTTTGATCTCCCTTAGACCTCAATCACTACTGACCCACACAGGTCAGCACAGAAAGCCATAATTACACTTGATATTTTCAATTCAAAAAGTGCACTCATTGCACTTTGAAATTTATTAAGCTGTTTTGCGCTGTGCTAAGAAGCACAGCTCTCTCTAAGCCACACACGCTGTTCATAAACTAATATTTCTAATGTAGACTGCGAATTTAAATTCATACAATAAAGAACAAATCTGAGCCTGGAACGTTGTTTTGTTTTCTTTTTATTGTGAATGAAATTTTAAATTTGAAAAGGAGCTGTTAGTTCTACTTGCATTCCCCCATGACCGAATCTCCCTTAGATTTCCTATGAAGACCAGTATGAAGGAAACGCTGGGTGAAAAGATTTATTCTGCTTCTCCCCACTTCCTACCAGAACTGGCTTGTTCTGAAACCAAAGTTGTAAAGCAGTCTCGCCTGAAAACAAACTGGGCATAAACTTGACTAAATAGATCCCCAAAAGACTGAGGTACAATAGTCTGCCTGGTCTTTGTCCAGCGTTCCTGGGAGGGAACCTCAAAACTTGGAAGGAATTTCCTGAGTAACAGGTGTGTCTTTGCCCCTCAGGCCACCCCTGAGTTTATGCCAATGAGGTCACTCACGACTGGCCCCTGCATAGCTCCAGGAGGGACCATCCACGCTGGAAAGACCAGCCATGCGATTAGAGGGTTGGGGCTTAGAGCCAGTGACATCAGCACGACCTTCTGATCTCCTGGGAGTGGACGGAGGGCGTTGGAGACTGAGTTCAAGCCAGTGATTTCATCAATCACGTCAACACAATGAAACCTCAATAAGAACTCTGGACCCCAAGCTCAGTTGAGCTTCTTGGTCGGTAATCAGATGCGTACGTGCCAGGAGGGACGCTCCTGGAGACATGGAAGCTTTGTGTTTGGGGCCCTCCCACACCTTGCTCTAAGCCTCTCTTCACTTGTCTGGCTCTGGTTTTTATCCTGTAGAATCAAACTGAAATCACCAGTACAGCAGCAAACTGGGTTCCGTGGCCGTTCTTGGGAATCACTGAACCTGATCAGGTGTTAGGAAGCCCAAATGTGAGTGAATCAGTTAGAGCCCAGGGGGTCGGGAGCCCTGAGCTCACGGCTGGAGTCTGAAGCGAGGACAGTCTGCTGGGGACCGTGCTGTCACTTGGGCGGGGGGGGGGGGGTGTCACTGTCAGAACTGCCTTCTCCCACGATGGAAGAATTTCTGCCACGGTAAATGTTAACTTAGTATTCTGGGCCATTTTCTGTGTGTGGACACTGCCGGTGCTCAGAGCCTTCCAGATGGCCGCCGCGGTCTCACTTCCAAGTTGGGAGGACAGATGTGCACGTGGCCCTGAGGCCTGGGAAGCAGACATGGCTCCCGTGAGAACCTGCAAAGACCCGTGACGTGGACGAGAGCCTGGGAGAGCCTGGTGGCTTCTTACAGTGGGACGGGCAATTACAATGGGGGTGACGGAGCGTCATGAATCATTCTTCCTGCCAGAGCCAGTGTTTGCTCACCCTTCTCTTCGGTCAGTGGTTACACTGTAGAACGTCCACTCCATACCACTGTCCACCCTCTATAGACATGCCTCTAATTTGTCACTAAATCACCTTCTATACCTTAGAAACGCCCATAACACAACCTGTCTGCCTCGTCGCCAAGGACCAGCCCTCAGTCCAGCTGGCACCGGCTCTTCCAAGAGCCATGACATGTAACCCTCCTGACTGTCCTGCTTGCTGCCACTTGGCTGCACTTGGAAACTGTACACTAAAGGGGTCATGCCACCCCGAGCCCCGCACCCTACGCCTACCTCCTGCTCTCAGCCCCGCCCCCACACTGGGTGCTTTCCTGAGAGCATCCAACTTCCTCGTCATAATAAATGACTTGCAGCTCCCCAAGTCAAATTGTTCTGTGCCCTGTACACCTTCACACATGATGCCCGTTGACTAGAGGGTCTGGCCCAGCAGAAAACTTGGCTCAGCCTGCAAGGTCCAGGGTCCCCTCCGTGAAGACTTCCTGGATGTCCTCTGGACCTTGGGTAAGTCTTGAGCAGAACTAAGCGCTTCCACCCCTGGACTCCCACTGCAAATTGGAGTTTTGCAGTGTAACAAACCTCTGGGAGTCCAACAGGAGCAGGACTCCCCAATTCCACTGGATCAGGGACCTGCCTGCTCTCGAGCCAAGCCTCTTCTCCTTCATCTACGTCACCCACGGCTGGCAGAGTGGGCGTGCATGGAAATGTGAAGCGAGTGGGTAAACCAGCCACCATGGAGTGCTGGATGAACAAAGGAGCCCTTCCCAAGCCTGGTGCTACGTACGGGTGTGGGGACACAGGGAGTATCTGCCAGACCTGCCCTCCCAGACAAGCTAAGCAGGAGCACGAGGCCCGCATGCAGCCGAGGACAGCGCAGGGCACCCGAGCTGGTGAGACACGATGGCTGAGAAAGTCCATGAGGCTGGAAAGCAGAACACGGCTGCAGCAGGGCCTGCCTCATGGACCAGGTGCAGCTCTAGCAGCCGGGAGGGTCTGGGTGAGTGCAGAGAGGAAGGGCTCTCCTGGGCTGGGGAGGTAAGACCAGGGGAGGTGCGGGGCAGTGCTGGGAGCGCAGGCTTTGCATGGATCGTGGA
This sequence comes from Rhinolophus sinicus, assembly GCF_036562045.2. Classification (NCBI taxonomy): domain Eukaryota; kingdom Metazoa; phylum Chordata; class Mammalia; order Chiroptera; family Rhinolophidae; genus Rhinolophus; species Rhinolophus sinicus. Next base: position 108,879,221 of record NC_133759.1, read on the forward strand.
GGAAGGCAAGTACGAGACGTCTGCGTGCGACATTTCTGGGCATGTTTGACTCGGACTTTCTAGGGGCCGCTCCTTGGATAAAATATCCACAGCCTGTGGATTAGTCAGGAGGGAGGACAGGCCATGCGACAAAGGCTGGGTCAGAGGTTAAAGGACCCAGGCAGACGCAGCTGACATGTACACGCGGGGTCGGAGAGGAGATGCGGGGAGCACAGGTGGCTCGCAATGAGCCTTGCGCAGTGGCTGTTCCTGTCCTTGAAGTGGATGAAACTGACAGGAGGCAAACTGCAAAGGGACAGTTCCTGGGGCAGCAGCAGTGTCCTTCCTGGGACCCACGAGCAAGTCCAGCCTCTCAGCACACTTGCCGTAGGCCTTGCGTGCGTGACGCTGGAGCCGATTCCAAATCTAAAAGTGTGCCTTTCCCACAACTGGGAGAGCAAGGGGTGCCCCACTCGGTGTCAGTCATGCTTCTCTTCGCCTACACAGAGGGCGCCCTTGGAGGACGTGTCTGACAGGTGAGCAGTCAGCTTTGCCTTGGGGTTGGAGTGCTTTGTAGACGAGGTTGTCACTGCTACGTATCTAGGGGTCACTGGTTGGACAACTTCCCTGTCCAGGTGTTAGCTCCTGAGGCCCTGAGATGCGCCGTCTGCCCTCAGAGCAGCTGCTTCTCACGCGGGACATGATTCCACTCAGTGTGCTGAGTTCCCTGCTCCGAGCAGCTCACAAGCCACTGATGAGAAGGGACTAGGGCGCGGCCAGTAGGCACGCTCGGCAGCGACCATGGCAGCCAAGGCCTGAGGTGCAGAGACAAAAGAATTGGCAAAAAGAGCGGACAAAAAGGACTTAGCAACTTAACAGGCAACATTGCCTTGAGACTGAGTGTGGGGACCTGGACCGACAGCCCAGGATGGCCAAGGACGTCATGTCCATGATGCATCGAGAAGGCACGAGCCCTCGCCCTCCGCTGCCCAGTGATTTCCACCGCGGTGGCCACAGTCACGCCCAGGATGGTGGCGCAAGGCAGAGGTGGTTTTACACATATCACAGGACTCAGTTAGAAGCAAATTTAGATCTTTCCCTAGTTCTAGCATCTCTGCTGTACGAAAATCCCCTGCAATATCTCAATAGTACCTGCTTTGTAATGCAAAGAACTTTTTAATATACATTGGAAATATAAACTATTTCCTTAAATGATAAGTTTTGGTTATCTGGAAAATTAAGCTTTGGGAAATACTTGACTAACCCGTCAATAACCGATAAATGAGGCTTTAATATATTCTGAATCCATTTCAGAGAGTCTTATCTAATAGGAATAGATTGTGTCTTGGCATTTCTCTGCCAACTTTGAAAGGAGATAAATGATCAGCAGAGTGACTCAGACGGTGACATGCAGACAGGGTGACAAATGAAAGAGATTGGAGGGAACAATGGAAATGAAGCCCAGTGCTGAGTCACTTTGCAATTTAAAGAGCAGTGGGGGAGAAATCACCAACAAGCCCTCACACCAGTAATGCCAGAAATTAGCAGCGACACAACTGGGCTGGAGGGGAAGGAGATTAAGCGAACTGTATTTGAGAAAACCAGCTTTGAAGGAGACTCAGGAGAAAGCAATTGCTGAAACTGTGGCTGTAGGGGAAGCGCTCCGTCAGGAGGATCAGATAAGTACTTTCCTATAAAAGCGCTGCCCCTTTAATGCACAAATGATAACTCGGTCAGACCCATCTTCTTCGACTTCACTCGGAGCTGAAGACGATGGGGCCTGATAATTCTCGAGAAGCAGTATTAGATCGCTCACTCCTTATTATGGCTTTGTCACAAGTAGTTTGATCGTAGGAAATCTCCGGCTGCCTCAGAGTCCGAGTCTCCACGTCGGCTCCGTAAATTCAATGCCCTTGCACCCCAGGCCCACAGGAATGAATCTCTGCTCTCAGAAGGAAAGATGCAATGCTACGTGGGTCTTTAAATGATGAACAACTAAGCGGTCCTTGAAGCTGCGGTACCTCTGGTGTTACTCAGTGCAGCAAGATGCTTTGGGGGTAAGGCGTCAACCCAGAACCGGTTCCTCCCCATCAGGCACGAGCAAGCCAGCAGGGGACACGACTGACACAACCGGTGACAGTGTTGTACTTTGACCTTGTGTTGTTAATTTACAGGATGCATCACGGGACCATCTGGCATTGCAGAAGCGTCTCCTCTCGGGGAGAGGATGATGGCGCATCCCTCCGATATTAGTCCTCCGTGGTCCCAAATGTGCAAACCCGTTTCAACCTAGTCAGTGGGGTGGGGCATCCTCAGACAGTTATGGGGCACCTGCCCTGCGCTGGGCACTGTTCTGGGCATGGAGGGCTCAGAGCCGACAGACAAACGTGGTATCAAAGCATCATCGAATACAGTACAAAACAAAGTAGGCTGAGGAGAAACTTCCTAGCCCCAGGCGTGGAGAAGGGTGCAACTGCTGAAAGCAGAAAGGACATGTTTTTTTTATCAGATGGTAGGGAATAATAAGAGCTTTAACTGATTGAATGTCCTTCCCTAAGTTAGGGTCCAGGCCAGCATTTTACAAACACTGGTTCATTCAAACCTCTCAACAACCCTCTAAGATCCATGAAAACATACCCAGTTTACAGTTGAGAAAACCAAGGCTCAGACTTGAGGCAACCTGCCCAAAGTCACGCAATCAGTAAGGGGTGGGGATGGTCCTCAGTCACCTGGTCATGGGCAGCACCTCCCAGTGGCCTGGCCAGGACTGAGACTTCTGCACTGTTCTGGGTGCCAGGTGACACACCGACCAGCCTCACACAGAGAAGAAAGAGTGCACTGAAACGCACCACACAGAGCAAACAAACAGGACAGAAAGCCCACGATGGTCTGCTTTGAAAGCCCACTTTGAAGGCTCCTCATTTCTACATTTAACAAAGCAGCTTTTAACTCATGTGGGGAGGCAGGGGAGGCAGGGGAGGCAGGCTTTCCCGCTCCTTTGAAGGACACTGTTTAGCCATAAGTACCTCTCAGTCACTTCTGCAACAAGAGATTTTTTCCCTCTTTTTGATTTTTTCTTTTGTCATCTGAGTAAATCATGGAAATGCTACTGAACTCAATTTGAAAGTTCTCTGAGAAGCAGAAAACACTCTGCAATCATGAGTTATGATTATTGTCATTTCCACTGTCATCGTGAAGTCGTGGAGTGAAGACCTGTTTGGATCTAAAGACACACAACGCTATAACCTACAACTTTCCCAATCCATTCATATTTGGAAGAGTGGAGTGTTTATTACACTAACAATTCACAAGGAACAACTGTCTTCCAAATCAGTTCTGTAACCAGTCGTCGCTAAATTGGTTTGAATCACAAATCTGCAAATATTTCTACATTTAGAGATGAGGTGTTTTACCATTACAGAAAGCCTATTATTTTATAGATACAGCAACATTTGCTGAAAATGTATTTTACTTAGAGAAAATCAAATAAGCAAATAGTAGGAAAGATATGTAAATCAGTAGAACATAAAATTGTGCAGAACGAAAAGAATGCACCATGTTGAGAGTGTGCAATTTGACTTCTGCTGACAGAGTCTTTATGAAATGGTAGCGTTTATTTATTTGATACCAATGATGGATGATCTCCGAGTTCTCAAAGGCAGTTTTAAAAATGTGAACAGCACAGTGGACTGTGAGAATTCAGTAGCCATGGACTCTGTATTACCAACTGAGAAAGAGAAGCCCTACCACTGACGTGCGCTGTGACGGGGGAGGAGGGCCACGGCCAGGGCCGAGCGGGCTGGGGCGCTGGGTGCCCAGGCTCTTGACCACGTGTTCTGAGCCTGTTTGTTTGCTCCTGGAGGAAAAGCTCAGGGCCCGTGAGCATCGGAGGGAGACAAAGGGCGTGAGCGGGGTCGGGAGGACTAATAGATACACGTTGATTCACGCGTTCACGCCTTCAACCAACCACGGGGTTTACTGAGCACCGCTGCTGCACTGACAGTCAGGCTCTCCAAGCGCACAGTGGGGCCAGCAGCCAGGAGGGGGTCATGAAAATCGGAGCCCCCACCCTGTAGGCTCAAGGCTGATGGAGGACCCAGAAGCACCGTGGGAGACATCCTGGCCTCCCAATGGCAGAAAGTGACCCTGTGGCTGAATCCTAAAGAATGGATGAGGGGGTCCTTCAGGTGGAGATGGCAGAAGACACAGGTCAAGCCATGGAGGCAACAGGCGACTGAGGTGTCCTGCATGGGGGTTCGGGGGACACAGGAGGGCAGAGAGAGCCCAGGGTAGCGGGTCTGAATTCAAAGGTGGGGCAGAGGCCCCGACGCTTCCACACTCACTCACAAAGCGGGAGGGCCGCCTGCACAGCAGCCTGGTGCCTGCGGCGCCAGGACCTCGGCGGGTCCTCTGGGGATGCGGGGACCTGCTGTTTCATGACTGACTAGGGTGACCTCCACACAGAACAGAGGTTATCATGGAGAGAGACCGCCGGCACGCAGGATGGGGCTCTTTCGGGTCCTGGGGGGACAGCCAGGCCTGTTGCACACCACAGACCTGGAAAACTCTGCCAGCAGGGCGGCAGGAAGCTGCACATTTGCTTGTGGTTCATGTGTGTGGGGCAACAAATACTGGACATGTGTGCTGAGCCTCGGCAAGTACTTTTCATCTTAACCCCCTCGGCCAGAGCCCAGTGCTTCAAAGATAAATGAGACTGCCCTGCACTCACAGTGTTCAGATTCTATTTGGGGGAATGAATGTGGTCTATAGAATCCGTCCTGGATCGAGGTCAGCCGAGGCCAGTAAGAGAAGCCTCTCCAGATTCCCTTTCGAATGGCCAGCGTGTCCCGTGTTAGCCTGGGATGCTGGCCGCTGCCTGGATGGGCCCGGCCCTGTTTCTTTCTTTTCAGGTTTTACTTTTGTACATATGTGTTCAGGGAATGTCAGGGAGGACAGCACTTCTAAATACATGTAAGAAAAATAACATTTGTCAGCAGGCTTTTCAGTTTCCTGCCCAGGAACAGAGGGAGTTGGACGGAAGAGAAATCGATTTTACCCTGGGTCCTTGGGACCCCCAGGAAGGCCCGGATTAGAAGTAACGGGCAGCTGCTTACTATTTTCAGGACTTCTAAAGACTTAATGGAAAGTGTCTACTTACTGCAGACACGCGCTGGAGCTAACTTAACTGCCCAGGCTAGTTGGCTCTCACGGTACGTCTGGCCTCGGTGGGCTGACCCTGACATTTCTCACCTACTGGAAGTTCTGGTGGGCATTACATGGAAAAGCAGAGATACCTGTCATGTGGTGAATAGAGTTTATCCCAACGTGGTGTCCCTGGGGGGAATGTGATAAAATGAGATCAATGAGGACGAAAGCCAGTAATCGAACCATCTACCCCGAGGGGAAACCTCCGGACGCGTGCATGCCTGCGAGGCCTCTGACTGCTGCCTTGGGACACGTGTTAAGTGACAGTCGCTGGGAAGAGGGATGACTGACTGCAACGCTGCAATAATCTGGAGACGCAGAAAGGAAGCGGCCTCAGTACTCACATCACTTCCAGACGGGCCTTCCTGGAGTCGTTCCCTCCTTCCGAATGGATTTCGCAGGTGTAGTCTCCAATGTCGCCGGACCACGTCTGGCTAATGAGCAGGGACCCGTCCTTCTCCACTACGATTCTGGAGCTGCTGGAGGGTGTGATGACCGTGTTGTCCTTCTTCCAGACGTAGCTGCGGGCCAAGCAAAGAGTCTTGGGTTAGAAAGAAAGGTCTTGAGTTAGGATCTTGGCCACCAATTCTCACTGTCTGTAAAAAACAAGCAACTGACCACCTTGTGGATATACCAGAATCCACCCTGCAGAGGGTAAATTTCATCATATGTGAATGGTATATATAAAAAAAAGAAAGAAGAAAAGCAACCAGATATCTTGGTCACAATGCATACACACATACTGAAGTTAAAAACAGAAGATAACGGGAAACATTTATCTGGTCTAAGGGTTTAAAGACCGAAGTCTGTAGAGTCATGGACACAGTTGCCTCCTGCTAACACTGCTCCTGCCCAGGAACATTCTGGAACGACCAGAGCATTGCCTGGGGAGGAGGCAATAACTTTAAAAAATCCCCAGAGCGGAGTTACCCAGTTCTGAAAAAAACCCTGATCACACTCTGTAAACATGTTTTCTTAAAACCCAACCATTCTGGCAGACGGTCCTTACAATTGCATTTCTTTCTCGTTTAATCTCATTTATGACAGTTTTTGCACATTTTTCTTTTCATATGTAGAATGAGTAAGAGCTTGTCCAGCCTCTGGATGTCAGTGGGCAGGCGCCACTACTCGCTGCAGATAGGATGAGAGTGCTAGCTTTCGGCTCCAGAATAATTTGATTGGATTTTCAAAATGTACTCCATTCTTTAAAAGCTTAACATACACAGAGCACAGACGTTTACCGACTACTTATGTGAAACTCCCCCAGGACAGAACAGGAACAACTCCACTAGAAGGAAACGAAGGAGTCGCTCACTTTAGGGGGCAGCATCAGCTACTGTCACTTATGCCCAGTGTCATTTCTGGAGAAACCCAGGACAAGGACGGCCCCAAGAGTGAGCACTCTAACTGCTTCTCAGAAAGGAGCGCCAATGCTGCCTGGTGAATCACACATAGGCAGTTACGAGGAAACCACAGAGATCCAAGGGGCTCCGGGTGCGCTCCAAACGTAGCAGAAAACCAGCCTTGTTTGTGATCCGTGCTTTTCTCGAATCATACTCCCAACTCAGTTAAAATGAATGAGTGCTTTCCAGGCATGATAAGTATCTCTAACACAGCGCCCAAGGATTCTTCAGCTAATCTTTAACCTGCTAGTCCTGTTTGTTTTGCATTTGACATACTTGTAACTAAACCAAACTTGGTTTTTGAGCTCTGGGCCAGGTGGAGCTATGGAAATTCATGATTTTCCAAACAGCTACCCAGGAAGAGTGAGAAAACAGCTTCGCCTCTGACTCCAGTTAACAACGTATGCGTCAACCACTGTCTCCCTATGTTCAGAGGGAAAGGTTCCAGAAAGCAGGAGGGCATCTTGACTCCTCCTCTGGCTGACTGCCTGCCTCCTGGGCTAAGGCCAGAATGCAGACACTAGGACGACTGGATCTTTCTGTCTAGATTTATTTTCAAGACTGAGCCCGAAAATTAAAACCATTCTGAAAGTGGCAAGTCTGGGAAGAAGTTTGCCACTGGTGGTCACGTGCGCTCACGGTCCGCCTGCTACCTGGCGTGTCATATTTTCATCATTAGTTTACCGGTCTGAGTTCAAACAAAGATGGGATATCACCATTCCTTCAGTGAATCTTCACGTCATGCAGTTCCCTTCTTGACATGTTATTTCTCTCTAAATGCGTTAGGTAACGGTGCCTTGCCTTTCTTCCATGGCAGGGCTCCCTCGCTCCCCATTTCACAATGGAAGCATCCTTGGAGCAGAGAGAACCCCGGTGAGTACAGCACGGCCCCAATGTAAACACTTCTGCAATCCTATTCGATCCCTCTGGATTTTTCTTTCATTAAGTATCAGCCTCTGACATGTACGTTTTACAGATAGTGTATTAACCTTGGCAGAAAAATCACGGAACGCTATATTGAAGGCACGAAGTGGAACACAGCTCACTGTAAATAACACATAAGGCCGGAGTAGAAAATGGGATTTGGGTGATTAATGACGGAGCCCACGACCGTGCAGCACCGTAATCAGGGATCTACGGCTGAAATCAAAGTTCCTGAAATTCTCCCTTCTGGCCTCAACTTCCCTTCAGAAGCTCACAGAATATTAACGAGCCCGAAACTTAGTTGCTGAGCGAGCTGACCGGAGAGAGATGCGGGGGTCATGTGTGGCCCCGCAGTGCAGCACGGCTGTCGTCCCCTTAATCACCACGCGGTCCTCAGGAGGGCTGACGATGGACGTCCGGTCTGAAAAACACAAGTCACCGCTCAGACAAAACTACAAGCGTGAGTGCTTCCTCCCTCAGGGGTAATGCATTGGTCATCTGAGAGAAGGCCTCCAAGTTCCCTCTGATCTTGGCAAAATGGGTAAATGGCTGCACTGAGACTTCCAGGGGACGGAAACAAGCCGCTCCAGACGGCTGCCAAGGAGGTCAAGCCCCCGCCCCTCTCTGATTGCCCCGAACCTCTCAGCACTCTGGAGAGATGAGAAGGGCAGCTGTTACGCAAATGTTCACTCTTAGGTAAAAATCTTGGTTCTTTCCCAAGATAATCAACATTCTGGTAATTTCTACTGTCCTCCTCGCACTTCACGACTTTGCAGAGTGCTTTCATTTATGATATTGCTTTATTTAATCCTCACAAGAGTCTTCTGAAGGTTGTGATATTGCTGCTCCCAGTTTTCAGGAATGAAACTGATGCTGAGAAACATGGCGGCTTGCTGGGTGCCACCGAGCTAGTGAGCAGTGGGGCCTGGTGCCACTCCGTCTAGACCAGGAGGGACCCCACACTCCCCGGCCCTGGCGACAGCTCTGTGGTGTGTGTCCCCACACTGCACAGCTCTGAGGTGGACTCTGCTCTGGCACCGCAAACAGAGCTCGGTATGTTTCGAACACCTGACAGACTACCAACCACAGCACAGAGAAAGCTGCCTGGGTCGGAAGTAAAGCACAAGTTAGTGCCTCCTCAGGATGGTGCTGTAATCACCAGTTCACTCATACAAGTGACCACTTTCTCTCCTCATACAGTTTAGGAAAATCTCGTAGTGAGCACTGTCTTTTCTTTTTTGAACAATGACTTTTCAGTAATGTTTTAGATCTGGATGAGGCAGAGGGGAAAGTACACTGGCAAGTGGAGCTAAAGGGGCTGCAATCCTTGGCAGATAACTTCTGCGTTTCAGAAACCTGCGCTACAGAGAGAAGAAACAGAAGCTGGAGCAATGCAGGTCTCTCTCTCTCTCTCTCTCCCTCTCCCCCCCTCTCTCTCTCTGCTTCTCATATATAGGAGACATTCATATCTCATACACTGGGAGTGTTCTATTGGGTTATCATGCCAGCATACAAAAAATACACTTCTTCTAGGATTTGAATGCTTGACTCAGTTCCCTTCTATAATGACTATAAAATTAACTAACCTGTCAGCTTTGTTATTTGAGCTACTTGGAGATAATATCCCTAACTCTATGGACTTTAAAAAGTCAATCTTTTGTCTCTCCTGACCATCTCCTTTAAATCTTGGAATACACTTTCTAATTACTCTTTTAGAAATGGAAAAATTAATTACTTAGTAGGTTTCTATAAGTTAGTTGCAGAAATAATCACTATCATCTGATTGGATCAGAGTCCAGGGGCACCGACACCTACACACAGAGGACGCGCTACTTAAACCGCGGTTAGTGGGAGGGTCTGTAGGGACTGTGGTCCTTACTCCATACGGTGAGCGTGGCAGACGCGTTCAGGGATCCCTCTGTGTTGGCTGCATAGCAGGTGTAGTTGCCAGCATCCTGGATGAGGACAGGGCTTATCTGCAGACCCCCTGATTCAAGCAACATGAATCTAGGAATCCGCACAGAGCCACTGGCCAAAACGTGGTTTCCTGAAGAACAGCCGAGAAAACAGGAGTGTTAGAACCATAAGGCTCAAGAGAAGGTCATGCTTAGGGCCACAGCTAAAAAGAGAGCTGGAGGAAACATCAGAATAGAGTGGAAACTCGATGCACAAACATAAGGAAAACAGTCACCGTTAGCATTATGTGCAGTAATGAGAACTGACACATTCTCCATGTCCAACACTGAGTGATTTGGTTAAACAGATTATAACCCATGTCTGTGATTGCTACCTTTGGGTGACTGATTTTGAGTTTTCTTTATATTTATATTATATTTTTATATTACGCTCTCCTTCTCATTAAGCTGCAGTCTCCCAGATCTTTATGATTGTAGGCTAAGGTCTGAGTGCACGGGTTATGCCTCTGAGAGTCCAGAAGCCGCTGGGGTTTTCTGGGAGCATGAAAAGAACGGAAGTTTGGAAGCACCCAGAAACTGTCCAGCCAGCACGGCCAGTTAATCTGCGTGGATGGACGCAGTTTAGCACGGCGTGTTATGGGCGGACGATAAGCGTCACCCGTTGTGTGACATGCGCCTGCCGTTAGAGGCTGTGGGAGCTCCAAGGAAAGCCCAGGACGGGACAACCTTCACAGGATGTGAAAGTACCGTGGAGTAAAGAGTGTCACACATGTCCAACTGGGAAGGGCGCAAATGGTCCTGTACTAGAAGCATCTTTCTAAAAAAAATTACGATTCCGAGTTTTTAATGTTACCAGGGAAGAACTCCTTTGTTTCACAAATGGGGAAACTGAGCCCTGGCAGTGCTAGTCTAAATCTGATACCTAGATTTTAAGGTCCAAGGCCCCCGAGGAAGAACTAAGACAAAGGAAAGTGACACCCACACATTTTCTTATAAATGTCTGTTTAAAAAATGATTAGCCTGCAGGTTCCATGAAGCTGACGGGGTCTTGTCTGTCTTATGTGTCCTTGTACCTCTGGCATTAGCACCTGGGTGTTGCTCAATAAATGGCCATATAATCCTCACTGAATGAATGAATGAATGAATGAATGAGAGGGACTGATGTACCCTTGGCCCAATGGGTCCTCTCTGTGTGGGCCAGGTTGCTTGGCAGGCACGCGCCACCTACCTCTCCTCCAGGTGATGGCGGGTTTGGGAGCCCCCGACACCTCACACCTCAGAATGGCTGTCATCCCATCGGTGACCGTGGTGTCCATTGGAATCTGGGTAAATGCTGGTGCCACGTCTAAACAGAGGAGTTAAATGGGACATACTCAGTGCGCTGTCAGAAATGACCCCCCCCCCCAGCCTGGTGGAGTGGTCCATATGGGTTTTACAGAACTAATCACAGAGACAGGGATAGTGATAAAAAAATGAAAACCTTTCGGGAGTGACTAGAACTTTCCATTATTCCTCTCCCAGGAATTGCCTGTCTCTACTTCCAGCTAAAGAGAAATACAGTCTCCTGGTGTAATGCGCACATAGTGGGAACTTTTAGGTGAAGGCTAAAGAGAGGAGACACATTTACTTGGAGAAATCAAACAAGCTGCTTTCACTATTAAAAATAAGTCATAAAAGCTGATTTTTGAGTACTAGAGATCATCCAAAAGATGACACTTTCACACTTTCTAGGATCCATTCTGAAGGTTAAAATAACCAGAATTCAAAGATTCAGTAAAGAATTTCTGGGACGGGTCGTGGGCCCCCCTGTTCGGGGGTCTCCTGGTTCACGGGGCCTCTAGCCCCATAGCCCTGAGTCAGACCAAGAGAGGCGCTGCCAGGCTTCAGCGAGGCTCATCCGCCACTTGGCTAATGATGACACGGGAGTCCCCGAGGAGCAGGGCCCTGCGTCTCTGGATCTGTGTGAGGGGCTGGGCTGAAGGCCCGGGAGAAGTGGGCAGGACTCGAGGTGACCGAGGCCCAGTGGCTCCGCTGCCCCCTGGTGGGAATCCCTGCAGCTCGAGAGGCGCGCTGATTCTGTCTCAGGGCACACACCCCACACCCGATCTCTGCACCCCTAGTACCACCACCTCAGTGACGCCGCGGCCTCCTAACCAGGCTCAAGCCTTCTGCGCTTCCCCTCAGAATCCCTTCTACACCCAGCTTTGGGTGCCCTCGGAAAGTGCTGACTGACACCCTGCCAGCCCCCGAGGCCCCGGCTGACTCTCCCTGTCGCCTCCCAGGGCCCCTTGCCCATGTCAGGCCCGTCCCCACCTGCCTGCTCTTGCTGCACACACACCCAGCCTGGCTCGTCCCTCTAAGGCGCTTGCAGCACCCCTTCCCCACCCCACGACACGCACATCCCTGCCCCCCATGATTCTGCACAGGCTCCTCCTTCTCTTCGAGTCTGGGCTCTGGCGCCATCTGGGAGAAACTTTCCCGACCGCCCCTGCAGCAGTCTTCCCGGGTCACCCCCAGTGGGCCTGTTCTGTTGCCTTCACTTACTTATCTTTAGCTGAACTATCGCAGCCTTTACTGTCTTTCTCCTCCCCCACGACCCTCTGTCTGGAAGCCCCATAACCTCATCTGTCTTCCTCATAGCTCTGTCCCCAAGCCTGGTGGACCCAGAAGGCCTGACACAGATGCTCAATAAATGTTTGTTAAACGAAGGAATAAATATTGATTGTTTTATACACTATGTTTTCCTTTCATTAAAGCTGTTTTGATGTGAAAAAAAGAGTCCATTTTGCTAAACTTACAAATCATGATCATTTATCTGTTCACTCCCCCGTTGCCATGGTAACAACTTTAAGTAGCATTTCATTTAAATTTGCAATCTGATCTCACAAGGACCCTGTGAACTGGGCTGGGTTGGTTCCATTTCGAGAACACTGAGGCTAAGAAATTAAGTCCTGTGCCCTAGGTTTCTCACTGGAGAGAGGGTTGGCCACCACAGCCCGGGGGCCAAGTCCAGCCTGGTGCCTGCTTTGTAAATAAAGTTTTATTGGAACAGCCCACTTGCCTTGTATTATCTGTGCTGCTTTCATGCCGCCACAGCAGAGGTGAGTGGCCTCCAGAGACCAGGCCCCTCCACACTGAACACATTCACTATCTGCCCTTTTACTTCTCACTTTTGAAAAAGTCTGCTGATCCCTGCCCCATAATATCCTGGCCCACAACTGCAAGGTATGCTTTAATAAATCTAACTGATCGAAACTCGTTTCTGGCTTAAGTATCTACAGTTATTTCTACTGTTTGAAGCCACACTGGTTTCCTATACTCCAAAGTGGAGGATGAATTTGACCCCTGGGCAAGGGTCAAGAAGGTGACCCCTAGTTTACCAAAATATATGCGTGGATCTTTAAATATTCCCCCGTCTCTTTGTAAGTTCTGGCCGACAAAAGCCCCCGGCCCCACGCACCCTGACATTGATCTGCTTTTCCAAGGCCTCTCACTCCTGAGGAGATGAGCATTTTGCTGCCGAAAGGGCAAACATGAAAGGTATGATTCCATCATCACTAAGTTCTACTTCACTGTAGAGCAGTCACACAGCTGTGGGAGATGAAGAAGAAAACCCACAGATAAAATGAAAACCTTTACCTTTGTTTTATTTTTCAGAGTGCCCACGTATTTCTGTTAATGGGATAATAAAAGAAACTCAGGAAAGAGCTATAATCATTCAATAAAACTACAACAGAGAATGAATATTTTAAAAATGGAAAAAAGATCCAAAGGAAAAGGTTAGGGACGAGCTGTTCACTAATGGTCCTTCTAGTTCTGTGCAGAGAAATGGGGAACGTTTTCTACTGCGCAGGTCAGAGGAGGCTCAGTGCTGGAATCCTCCACCCCTTACGATGCAGCTGTGGGCTTCACAGAGCTTAACAAGTGGGTTAAGGAGTGCTGAGGGGTGGCTGTCCCCAGCGGTCCCCTCAGGCCCCTGCACCCTACTGACCTCAGGGGACTAAATACATCCTGAGTGTGCCACGCGAGCCAAGGTGGGGCAGCCTGGCCAGAGGGCTGGTCCAGACGGCCCGGCTGTGCTGCTGGGCGGTACTCACTGGTCACGTCCAGGAAGGTATGGGTCTGGACCTCCCCTCCTTCGTTACTGGCAAAGCACTGGAAGATTCCAGAGTCATCCGGATGTAGCTTCTGGATGCGCAGGACTCCACTTGGGAGCACCCTGTATCGAGGGTTCTGCAGCTTGCTGATGGAGATGGCGTCCTTGTACCATCTCAGCGTGGGAAGAGGGACCCCTGCACGGGAGTGGGAAGAGGTGGGCATTAAAAAAATTAAATTGCAAGAATCTCTCACATGAAGAATAAATGGCAGTATTTTAGTGGATATTTTCTTATCTGTCAGTCCTCTCAGCCACCCTGTTAGGTGTTACTTGTCTCATCCTGTATGAAGAAATGGAGGGAGTGGGGACGGGCACCCAGCACCTGCTGCGGACCCTTCCTGGTGGGCGCCCACAGCCCACACAGCTTTGTTCTCTTGTCTGGGCAGAAAGCATGTCCAGTTGTGCTCATCCAGACGGATGGGTTGGGGACGAAGGTCTCTGCTGCTCCGCTTGGGGCTCAGCGACGGTCACCAGGGCAGGAGCCGGGGGGCAGCAAAGTCCCAGGTGGTCTGTGCCATCACGGGCAGAGCAGCTCCCACTGCTGGTCTCCATCCCCTCACATTTGGAAAGGAGGTGACCATCGCAGCCTCAGGAGGTGCTGTGATTGTGAATCGCGTCAGTCTGTATGAAAGTACCCAGGACACCGTAAGTGCTCCAGGGGCATCGTGACAACTGCCAGCAGTAATGAGTGCCATCTTGTAAACAGCCCCTGTCTAAGGGGGGACACCATTGACCTCAGCGGAAGGCTGCTGCACTGAAGGAGCCATGGGTCAGGTTAAGTACCAAGCACGTGCGTGCATTTCAAGGCTGAGCAGACAGAGGACACTGAACCGTGGACACAGGAAGAGCTGTGTTGGTCCCTAGGACTGTGAGCACAGCAGATGAGAGGAGGGCTGAGGATGCTGCCGTCCCTGTGCCCAGAGGCGAATCGGGCCCGGAGCACGGCCAAGGCTTGACTAAGCGGTAGGGGGTGGGACTGCAGCTAACGCCCAGCCATCACTCCATGCCCTCGTCCGCACCCTAACGACATTACCGTGAGAACCAGGATGCAGCCGGCCCACCCTGAAGGAGGGGTACATGCCAGGGACCAGGGACAAGCTCCCACGGGCAGAACATGGGCTGGAAACATGGGGCTTATCCTCAGCCCGACAGCACGAGGAGCAGTGCTGCTCCCCGACTTGCTGTGGTCAGCATGTGTGTGTGGCCCAGGCGACACGGCATGCAGGCACCGTTCCCGCAACAGCCTGGCTACACTGGACAAGCCTTGACCAGGGAAACACCAAGCTCCTTCTGGGCTTTGCTGGGTGGCTTGGGTGACTCGCAACGGGGGAAGACTGTTTCCTCGGGACTTCTCCCTGACCCTTCCTGAAGCCAAGGAGGGTCAAGCCACCTATGAGGGGTAAACTGGGCAGCCTGGAGGGGCTGCATGGAGAAACAGGCCGAAGCGCTCCAATCCAGAGCCCTGAACGACAGTGGGCACACGTGCGTGCTGCGGGCCCACGGGCGCAGGGCAGAGATCGCAGGCTCACTTTTCCATCTCAGAGGACTCTGTGCCTCAGTTTCCCTACATGTAAGATCAGCTCAAATAAAACAAGTCTCCACATGATTCAGCGTGAAAAACACACCCAAATTCTTCGGTTTGAGATGCTATGTAATTGTAAGATGTCTTCTTTTAATAAATAAAGTTATAGTTTCATGGAATAGTTCAGGATAATGTATTCTCAGATTCTGTTCTTTGCCTTAATTATGTGTTTCCTGTCACTTTTCATTAAATCAGGAAATTAAAAAAAAATCCATTTCAAGGTAAAAGCATAATCAATTCATGTAAAATCCCCTAATAGCAATTACATGATGTAGCTTTCATAAAGAATAACCACTTCGCACACTGCTATACTCTCAGTGTCAAAATTAAGAGAAAGCAGTAAATTACACGATGGCAACGCAATGTAGAAAGACCTGCTCAAATTATATTTATAAGTCCGTACTTAACAAGCGGTTTACCCCATAGAAATCAGGAAAAAGGAGAATTCTCTAGTTAAGTGGAGAGCCTGAGATTGTCATTTACTGAAAAATAATTGTTAGTGCACAGGGAACTGGGAGTGTTTCTGTTTTGCGGCAATTCCATGTCATGAAGGAAACCTTATCCCTGCAGTACTGTGGGCTCTAACTGCCGTACAGCTTCGCTTTCAGAGTTGTCAGCCTTACAAGCTGGTGTTTATACAAGAAAGGGAACAGTGCGGCCACAGCAATGAAAATATTTCCATTTAAAATCCACGTGACCATTCTCTCACTCTTTCCTCCGCTCCCTAGGCTGACTCGGGAGAGCTGGGACAGAGGGATGGAGACAGAGCAGATCTGTAAACAGTGGCCATGCTGAGCTGCCCAGGGCTGCAAAGCAGAGCTGCCCAGGAAACAGACTTGTGGGTGGAGTGGCTGTTGTACAAAACAGAGTGGACAGAAAGGAGGGGACGTGTGGTTAGACGCTGATCTCCATGGACTGTCAGTATTGCTCACAGTGACACCAGCATCCTTTTCAGAAATGAGAAATGACATGCAGGTGCTGACAGATGTGGGTATCAGTTCTAAGGCGCAGGGCCTCAGCTCTCAGGAGACGCCCGGTGTTCTGGCCAAAGCACTTGCTTGGGTAGCTGACGGGTTTGGGTTTGGCTCCTGTCTCCATGGCCACGTGGCCCTCGCTGGTTACCTGCCCAGTAGTGAATGAGCACCCCGTACGTGCCAGACACTGGAGGAGGTCTTACAAGAAGTATCTCACTGCATCTTCCCGGCTCTGTGCCCCAGCACATTATGAACTTTGGTTTTTGTACATTACAGTAAGATAATATTGCTCTTACGGAGCTGTCTGAAGATTTACAAAATTGTTAGTAATCCTTACCTCCCAGCGCTTAGAAGAAAATACCCACCCTTAAGATGGACAAATATTAACATTAAAAACACAAAGGTCCTTTTCATTTCTTGACAATCTCCAAGGCACTAACATAGCTTTTGTTAATGCATTTGCCTTAAAAAGCCTGTCCTGGACATGAAATGGTGGCAGTGGACAGATAGTAACCAAAGCATGGGGACAAGTGGTGGAATTGCCTGAATAACAAAGGTCAAGTCGACTGAAAGCTGAAAAGGCTTCCTGTTTAAAGAATTTCCAATGGATCTTTCCTCCTACAGAGCCCCGTGGATGAGAATGAATTTCCTGCCCTGAGTCTTGAGGATCACGCTGTCGAGGAGTCAGAGCGTTTGACGGGAGTCAGGAGGACGAGGCTATGCTAAGGCCTCCTTGTTCTTCCCTTGGGTAAATATCATCCCTGCTTTGCAGGTGAGGAAGCAAACGCTCAGCAAGGTCAAACACCACCTCCAAGGTCATGTGCATAGTGACTGAATTCTACTCTGCTCCCAAGTCCCTTTCTCACCACCGCACTCAAAGTGTCCCCCCCATGGTGACTACTCTGCCCTGGAAAATGCCACTTCTGTTCCTCTGTCTTGCGGCTGCTTTTCAGCGGCCTCCCCGCACTCACCCATGGCTCGACACACGACGTCCACTGTTTCTTCCACTTCCGCTAAAATCCGACTCTCGGGTTCAGCAGTAAAATACGGTGGCTCTTTAAACAAACAAACAAAAAAAAACATAGAAAAGCACCCCTAAGCAAGGGAGGTTTATTTCAGGAGACACTTACAGCCTCAAAGAGATTAAAGTCCTTTTGAAAACTAGTTTTGAAAACTTCGTCAGTTACCATCATACACACAAACTCAGAATTCAGTGGGCAGAGGCCAAGGTCATTTATGGTCTCAGGTTTCTGGAAGCAAATGACTACTCGGGCAATGGCTACTTCGCAGTTTATGGGCTAGAATCATGGAATATCTTAATTCACATTTAGAAGGACTGTCCCGAGAGGCTCATAACGGTTTATATTTACAGCACAGTATTTTATAGCTAGTCTACTTCAGTATCTAAACTAAACACCAACTCAGGAGGCACCCGCCTACCCCAGGGAACAGGGCAGCCTCTTCACATATTTTCTGAAGTCTTAGCAGTTCTTCTTCTGCAAAATATAGACCTAATACTTCAATGGAACACAAAATGATAGCTAAGAGAAAAAAGCACAAGGGTCTCTCATCCGTCTTTAGCAGCCAAGGAAACTCTTAACCACTTGCATATCTCTAGATACTCCACTCGCCTATTCAACCAAGAACCATAGTGGTTGTATTAAACAAGGAATTTCCTTGGAGAGCAAATTGCAGTATTCTTCTCAGTTTATTCAGCAGAAATTCAACAGTGGCTGAGTTCGTGGGACATTAAGGTGGCAGCGATTTTGCTATCATGATAACAAAAGGCTGTTGTAGCCGCTCTCTGCGTGAAAATGAATTTCTGGGCCTGCTGCCAGAGGGGTTTGTGTCCACTGTAACTGTGCTGCGTGTGGACACTACATGTGGACTACAGCCTGGCCTGCCTTCTGTACCCACGGTCTCTTTAAAACGGGTGGAAGCTAAAAGAGCAACGGAAACTTGGCGCTTCAGTGAAATGATTAGGGAGAAGAGGCTGAAGGTCCATCATGGGAAGCAAACTCAGGCATCAATTCTGCAATGACCTGGATCATTCGAGCAGAGACAACCTGCCTGAATGACCACTCAAGCTGACACGGCTGCAAACTCACCCGACAGAGGCATACCTCCGCTCATTAAGTGTGTACAGATCAGGCCTAGAGAAATACTGCAAGGACTGGGTGTCTTTCTCAAGCCAGTCTCCACGGCACGCTCACATATTCACACTCAGCCAGTCTCCGTCATTCACAATGAGAGCAGCATTATTCCTATTCTAAGTCCACAGCAGCTGCTTCCTGCCAAGGCAGGATGGAGGGAGGGAGGCAGGGAGGGAGCATTTCACGTGGGATACAATCACTGGCAGGTACTCAGTCTCAGCTCTCGCAGACCTGACACTACGGCATCAGAACGACCTCAGCTGTGCTACTGGTATTAGCCGAGAGATGTTATAAGGAAAGTGTTACTTGAAAAATAATTCACTGGGGTTTCTGAATGATTTGTGAATAAGAAACCAGAGTAGATCTGAGACACACAGAGATAGCCGTCTACTGTAGTTACTGTCACTGACGTGTTTTTGAGTGGGTGTGAAAGAGCCAGCGTGCCAGATCGTGCACGCTCGTGGGAGTAGACAAGTGTGCAAACAGCATGGCTTGATGTGTGAAGTAGACAAGATGCTGCTGCCGGTCTGGACAGGTGTCTGGAAGCTGTGCGTGCTGCATCTCACTGGACGCAAGATGCCACCGCTGCTGGCAAGAGGCACCATGGTTCCAGTTATCTCCAAGAAAGAAAAGGAGGTGCTGTGGGTTGTGCCACACGTCTGATTTCAGAGACAGTGAATGTGCAAAATGTGTTTCACGTAACTGATGGATGGTAAATAACTAATAAGACATGACAGGTAGTAATGGAGTTCTACCAACAGCTAGTGAAGCTGCCACTTCAGCGCCTCTGTGACTGACATTACTTCAATCCTAACAATACGAATATCTGCACTTTGAGGTGTGGAAACTGAGGCCAGCAGAGGCAGAGGCCCTTGTTCCAGCCAGTGAGCTGGTGCAGTGAGACTCTGAGCCCAGCCCCATCTCCAGAGCCGTCCTTGTATACACTGTGTGTCTCTGACCCACCGTGTGCCATGGGCTACACAGTACAGCTGAGAGATTCATTCCTGTCGGGTGAAGACTCCGAGAGATTCCTAGAAGCAAGCGGAATCTGAGAGGCGTCTTGAGGGCTGTGACTCACTAACCAGGTGAGGTGGTGCCCAGGGCAGAAGGCCAATCACCCCATCACAGGCTTGTGCATGTGCTCAGTCTGCAAGACGGTGGCCAGTCTTGGGTTGGCGTCCCCCCAAAGCAGGCCCTGAGCCCAGGTTCGCTGCCAGGAGCCCACCTGGGAGGTGACGGGAACGCTGCTGGGAGGGCCAAGGCCAGCTGAAAAAGAACCTTATCAAGGGAGCTCCCACTGTGGGGGGCTGGGCTCACCCCCATTGGGAAAACTCTGGAAGCTGGTGTAGAAACAACCTCCGAGAGAGACGTCCCCGCCAGAAGGGGTGAGGGAGCTCGGCTGTTTATCCACTGTCCGTGCCATGCTGGTTGAGGGCTGTTGCCAGGAGGGCTAATTGCCACTTCCAACCTGCCACATGGGGGGCACGATGGTGCCACACAAGGTGCCACCGTGGCTCCAGGGGCCAGAGAAGGTGGCTGAGGCGAATGGCTCACTCGTGCGGTGTGTGGCGGGGAAGCGGGGAGGTTGCCGTGGAGGGCAGGTCAGGGGAAGAGAAAGTGCAGGAGCGGAGGGCAGGTGGAGGACATGGCGGGCCCAGCCCCGGAGGCGGCTCTACCTGGCACTGGGGGCCCCACAGGCGTGTCAGCAGGTGTGACGCTGCCTGCAGTCAGACCCCTATGCTGTGTCAACCTCAGAAATGAAGCAACATGGCAGGGACGTTGACAGGGGGAGGAAACGGCGCGCTGGTCTGTCTTCTCTCATCAGTGAGAAAGTGATTGGAAGCCGATTTGTCGCTGCTTTCTTTCATCTGCGTATTCTTACGACAGACAGCTCCTTGCACAGATCCACCGGTGACAGCCCTGTGACACCAGTTACATTTCCTGAGGATCCCCACTCCATGATCGTCGGGCGTGGGGTTATAATCTCCCAAACCTCTCTGAGTTGACAGAGGCTCTTCAGGGCTGTTCCAGGATGACTCAATCACAGAGTCTACCTGTCACAGCAAATTCTGATGAATGAAAGGGATTTAAATCGACATGATAAAGCTGCAAAGTGTGTTCTTATCCCTTTAGAAGCCAGAACTCAGAGAGATGGTAACTCTAGAGAAGACAGAAGCAGTCTGCTTTGGAATTCAGATGTAAATGCAAAACTAACGTTCATATGATAGATTTAAATATTCTGAAAGGGAATTATGATGGAAACAAACATTCTACTTTACAAGGAGATAACTTTCTCCTCTTGCTAAATTACCTTAAAATGTTTTCATGTGATACAGTCCTGTCTACTGGAGATTTACATATCACAATTTTTAATTCTGGCTCAATCTATAATGTATTGGGCTTATATAACTCTAGGTCAAGCTGATGAAAAAATCTTCCAGGGAGGGCGGATGGTATTTACGTCTACAGCTACGGTGCGGATGAGAAAGGCGGCGGAGAACCGGCTCCCACTCCTGGTGTAGAATCAACAACAATTTGCGACTCAGCCTGCTTTCTAGGACACTTTCATAATTCTTACACTTCTTTCAGGGGGACGATGGGTTTGCAGTACATGTTTGGCAGTTGTTTCCAAGTCACAAAGCCACTTCCTAATGATTTAAAGGAATGTGACATACCCAAGGCAAGCGGCCTTTTGTGCGGTACTTCTTGCTACTCTTCGCTCATTTTGCATGAAAATATAAACTTTTGTTTTTTCTTAGTTTGCAAAGTGGAAACTGCACAATACATTATGCGAGGAGCTACCACGTATTTGATTTTTCCTGGTCTCAGTTCCCCTTCCGAGGAGAGAAGAAACAGGGATTGTCCTTCCTGGAGCTGACCTTCAAGGTACCTCTTATCTGCAGTGGCCACCACTCTGCTCGACAGGGTCCCTGCGACCCTGATCACAGCCACTTAGGAATAAAAGTATGACAGGAGCTGAACAAATGAGAGGAATAAAAGTACACGCCTCACAATTTAATGTAATCGTGTAATCTGACAATAAAGCGAGGCTTCCCTCAGCCACGTACAATGCACACGTCCTAAACCCTTAGCGTTCCCAGCGCTTAAAGTGACTCAACTTTATCTCCGTGTTCTCCTTGGTTCAGGAATGACACTTGGCTCGTTCTAGGAATCACCTCTGTTCTCATTTTTTAATTTACCGAAAGGTAATATCCAACACTTTCTAACCTTCTTCTGGGTCAAAAAAAATGACAGTGACAGAATAATCCCTGAACACTGATCAAAATAGCCAAGTTAGAGTTACAGAAGAGCTGAGTGGCACAAAGGAAGGTGACACACATGACAAGGGTGATCCCACATTATTTCCCAAGCCTGATCACTGGAGGTGTCCCAAGCCATTTCCTGGAAGTCCTTAGAACATCAACTGTTTGGATGCAGTGGGTGTATATTATTGAAAAAGGAAAACAGGATACATTTGGAAGATAAACTCAATTCCACCTCCATTTGCTGAGTTAAAAATGAAGGTGGTGAAACGCAGGTGTTGCTACCTTGTTTCTAGGGAGAAGCCCGTGGGCTCTCCCGACCTGAGGGTGGTGGCACCACAGCGCACCGGGGTGAGCGTTACCTATGATAGAAAGAAAGCCTTTTGCTCGGGCTGGCTCGAACGTGCTCCTTCTCAGCGTCGCCTCACACACGTACGCCCCACTGTCCGCAGACGTCGGGCTGCTGATGGTAAGGTGTCTCCCAAAGCTGTGGAGCCCACTGGTGAGTCTCACCCCATTTCTCTTCCAGGTCACACTCAGCTCTTCCACAGGCCTATGAGAATGAAGGGCATTAGTGACAATAACTGTGACTCACGGACGAGGCAGAAATAATCGCAGGCGTTCAGCACAACACAGCTATTTCTACCAGGAACTGTGGTGGGGTGAACAGTGGACATTTGCAAATCAGTCCAGATGTAACTCTGCTCCCTTATGGCACACACTGACCAGACATTCTGCTCAGGGACTCTTGAGCGAGGGTGGCCAATTATGGCAGCAATGGCCCGTAGTGCTAATGACTCCATTTGCTCAGGGAGGGGACGTGTAAAAGAAATACTACTGGGGGCACGGCGGCGTGGGGGTGTGATCATGCAAACTTGGTCTGGAGCGACCACTCAGAGGCTGCGGACACCGAGGAGTGGACGGGGGAGAATGGACTCTTCCCGTGAACCTTAGTGCCTCTCTCCTCCTCAGCTAGAATCTCCAAGCCCCCCACCCCCCAATGACCCGAAGCTAAATTGAAAAGCACTGCTTCCCAACCTAAATACCCCACGTGACACGGATAATACAGATGTCGCAAGGGAAGGCTGGGGGAGCCAGTGGCCTAGCTTCCCTCCGGGTTGTGCTCACAGCCCAGCTGGACTAACGACGCCACCGCCCGGAGAGCACCAACCAGGAGCCATCGCAGTCATCATGGATTCGCCCCCGCGTGGGGGACTAGCCGCGTACCTGGCATTGGCGATGCATTCCAGGGTGATCTCATTGGACCCAGCCACCACACTTCTGTTGCCGGGGGGAATCACAATGATGGGAGCCACGGTTTCGGGTGTGCCATCGTCGCCTGTGGTAGACAAAGCACAAGTCCATGGGACTCTCCTAAGTGTGGGAAGTGTGAGCATTGGAAATGTGACAAAGGACAGATCTCGTCAAGCCAGTCTGATAGGACACCTCCAGGTCTCACAACCCTGCCCCCATCCACCCCCTGGGAAGAGCCCTGGGTCCCTGGCATTTCTCAGAGCTCAGAGCCGGGGCGGAACCGCAGCTCGCAGCCTGAGCCAATGGGGTGACGACAGGAGCCGAGGGGGCGGGGCCTCCCGCGGAGCCCGGCTTCTACTGCGGCACCTTCTCCCAAACGCCTGCTGACCTTCTCTTTTTCAATTGATTAAATTATTGAGTTACGTAGCCTACACACTCTTCAAAATCCACCGAATTCCACAAATATATCCCACATCAGGCCCTGCGTGCGCAAGCAAGCAGCCGACTTTCTTATTTACCCAAATGCAAACTCTCAGTTACCAACGTCAGCTCCGTTAGGGCACTTCTAAGCCCTCCTTTCCTGGAAAGCAAATATCCTGAATCATCTCTGTTTGGTGAGTATAAAATGATAAACAACTTAGCTCACACTTCTGGTGACAAGGGAGAAAAAAATAGGACACATTGTTGCCACTTCTCTCTAAAATGTATGTAATATCAAAATTAAACTACCCACAGTGCACTCTACTACTGTTTATTTAGGGAAAACGAAGACTGATCAAACATTTCTAGAACAGGAATTTCAATAAAGGGTGGAGGTGGACGAGACTGGAAGTGAAAATAAATGTAAAGTGCTGTAAATACAAAGTGTTTCACTGAGTCCTTCGTGCTGAAGAGACGAGACCATCACTGTTCTGAGCAGCTGAAGAGAACTCGGGTGGGGCGGGCTGATGACGGGGGCTAGACCTCCGGGCTGGCAGTAGGTCAGGGCCACAGGGACAGCGCAGGAGGGAAAGGAGGCTGGCCTGGCACGGACGCTGAAGCCACACAGCCCTACGTCCTGGCTCGCCACAACAGTATGCCGTTGCTCAACTAGAAGTTCATGGGAATTAACAGAGACCTTGACGCAAGCAGAGCCCACAGATTAGGTTTTCCCAAACTGACGCACCGAGGACGGTGGACGCGGGGCCGGCTCACGTATCCTCGGGCCTCCTGGGAGCTGCCTTCTTCACCAGACCCTGCAGGCTGCTCCGGACACTCTGGTTCTAACACAGTAGGGACTGCTGGGCTGGTAATCAGATCGCCAAGGAGATGCCAGAGCACAGACATTCACGATGGGACAAAGACGAAAGCTGAATGCCAGTCACATTAACAACCTGCCTGTCACCTGTGAAAGTCGCTGATGAGGAGAAATGACCTGAGAAGCTAATATTTGCCAATAGTTATGTGAAGTGGAGGGGAGCAGCAGGGAATGCTAAAAGGTCACTGAGCGAGGTACTCATATGGCATTAATCACCGCTCAGCCACAGCGGCAGCAGAGGGAACCCACGCTCAGCACTTGTCACTGCCCGGGGAGGGGGACAGTCCCCTGGCCAGGCAGCCTCGACTGCATGCTGACCCCGAGGAACCACGGCCGAGTTTGCAGCCCTTCAGGGGCTCGTGGGACAGAGGCTGCACGAGCCAGTCCCTCATGGATTTCAGCCAAACCGATGGAGAGATGAGGTTCTAACTGGGGCTCCCACTGGACAGTGACTTTCTCTCTGTCACAGTGTCAGCACACACAAATACACAACTTCAATGTCCCCTCACCCTATGGAGTCGACAGGACAAATCGAGGGACCAGCTCGATTCGTGGCTGGTGAATCTCCGTCTGTTCTCAGACCCGGGCCTTCTGACCCGTCTCCTGTGTTCTTTCTAGAGATGCATGAACTACATGTGACGTTTGTTAGGGAAGTAGGTGCAAGACGCACATGAAAATGTCACAGTTCCTACAAAGGGTATTTGCAGTGCACACACCAGGTAGCCGGGAAGGTGACCTTGGCTCATGGAAACTACCACGGCAAGATCGAAGCAAGGTCTGATTGAGAAGCCTGTGCGTTTTCTATGTAAACTACTGTAACCACATTTGAGTCCAATTTCACAAGTGCCCAGAACCCCGATCTCCTGACAGCAAGGACAGTGCTTATTACAGCACACAATGCTGGTTCACTTCTTTTAAGTAGAAAATTGTTTTTAAATTCAGTCAAATTCATATGCACATGGATTAAAAAGAACAGTATAGAGAAGCTTAAAATGAAACGCACACCCCCTCCCCGCAATGCGAACGTTTGGCTTGTCAATAGGCAACTTCACTGCAATCAGGTGGGAACTCCCCATTATTCTGAAGGGCAGGAGGCCAGCGGTTCCAGACACACATTATTAACACCCCCCCCCAACCAGCCCCCGTTTTTAGCTCTGTGTCATCGCGGGCTCCTCTGTGACCAAGTCCGCTCCCGGTGACCCTAAGCCGAGACCTTCTCCCCGCGGTCATTATTCCTGTACCCGAGAGCCACTTTATCTCCGCTTTGCCGATGGCTCGTCTCTCCTTCCTTTGTGGACCTAAGGCTCGTCTTCCTTTACTGCTTTTTTAGTGAGAGGAGATAACGATGTGCATTTTTAACCGGCCATGCTGACTTTTCCACCACACTTTCGCCCACATTCCAATTTTAGAAGAAAGATGCATGGGCGAATAAGGCATCCTTAAAAGAATAAAACCACCTCTTTGTTTCTGCTGTTCCCAGCGTATCTAGAACAAAATGAACACTCAACAAGTATTCAACGATCGGTCAATTTTTCATACATATTCTGTAATAATGATCCACTACTACCTGCTTCGGGAATATGACCCTCTGTTGCAATGTTCTATATTAAAAAAACATTTTAAAATACCATACACCAATGAAGAATTATTTCTAAGAAGAATGAAAACAAAATGGGAAGAGGGAACCGTACTTACCAAGCTTCCACACAACACTAAACATTACAAATGTCACCCCATTTAATCCAACAACAAGCTGATAAGATAGCTATTATCCCTGTTATAGATGAGAAAATTGAGGCCCAAAGTCACATGACTTCAAACAGTGGAGAAAGGGTTTAAATAAAGGCATGTCTTCATCCGAAGTTCAGCTTTCTTTTACATACACTCTTTTCTCCTAATAAAAACTTTGCTTGTGCTCAGCTAACCAAAAATTAAATTAACTAGAACACTCCTTCCCCAAGCATTTCCTTAATTGAGATATTACTGTAGCTTTTTCAACTGCACATTTCCCAGGCTGGTTTCAGGTGGCTGGAGGTGAAGCTATGGAATCAACAAGGATTTCTGCAGAGGTCAGCCACGAACAGGCACTAGGCAGCTCCAGAGGCAGAAAGGCAAATGCTTCTGAGAGGCCTCTTCGCAGTTGTAAAAATAAAGAATCCTAGCAGAGGGAAATGGACCCTAGTCCTAGTCAATTTCCTCTGCATGAACTGCTTCACCGTGAAAGAGGCTGAGTAGGGAGAAGTTGTTCAGGTTGCATTTAATTAAAAAGTACATTTTAAGAATATCAAACCTCTCAAACAGAAAAAAAAAAGGTTCAAAGTTCACGTGAACTGCTAAGCTGTGGATTCCTGCAGGTGGAGTAGGGTAATTGCAGCCAGGCCCAGTACAGTAGGTGGGAGAGCAGCATAACGATGACCTGGGTGTTTGGAACACAGGAGTGGGAGGAGGTGGCACCCCGAGAATGAGGGGTGTGAGGAAGGAACAGCAGCCTCACGGGGATCGGGGCACAGAGGGTTCCAGGGGGAGGAAAGCGTTGGTGTGTTGTAGGGGCCACGTGGAGGCCGGTGAGGCTAAAACAGAGAGGGCAAGGGGACAAGGGGGGATAAGGTGGCGGCAGGCTCAGCTTGGCTCGGGCCTCACAGGCCATGGGTTCTAACTGCGAATGGGACGTCACTGGAAGGACTGGGGCAGAGGACTGAAGTGATGTGACCTTGTTTTAAGAGTCAGATTCTGCAGACGACGGGGAGTTAAGGTAAAGGAAGACACGGAGATTAACCAGTGGATGGCAAGAGCCGTGCAAGTCACAACCATGTTTGGACTGGGTGGTGGGGGGGGACGAGATTTAGGATATTTTTCAAAGACACTGCCACACAATTTACTGATGGACTCGATATGGAGATGGCTGCAGCACTGGAGCTGGAAGAGGGAAACCGCCTCTTCTGACATGGAAGGACCGGGGCGGGTAAGAGGCTGTGGGGCAGTTCAGGAACGTGGTTTTGGACATGTTAAATGGGGGTGCCTATGAATCTCAACGCTCCTTGGTGACCCCTGGCTAGTCTTCCGTGCCTGTCTGCTCCCAAAGTTCATGCACCTGTCCTGTCCACACTACCGCCTCTTAAGAAAGCTGGCCACTCCTCAAAAAACTGTAAATTAACAATAGAACTACCATATGATGCAGCAATTCCACTTCTGGGTAGACACGCAAAGGAAACGGGTATGACTCAAGAGATATCTGCACCCCAGGTTCAGTGCAGCATGATTTACAACAGCTAAGATGAAAACAACTTGAGTGTCCACTGACAGACAAATGGATAAAGAAGATGTGGTACATGTACACAGTGGAGTATTACCCATAAAAAAGAAAAAATCCTGCCATTTGACCAATGAGGATGAACCTTTAGGGCATTATGTTAAGTGAAATAAGTCAGACAGAGAGACAAATACTGTATTATCTCACTCATTTGTAGAATCTAAAAAAGTGGAACCCATAGAAACAGAGAACGGATTGGCGGTTGCCAGGGGTGGGGAAATGGGTAAAGGTGGTCACAAGGTACAAACTTCCAGTTCTAAGGTAAATAAGACCTGGGGTTGTAATGTTAAAATGTCTCTAGGCGTCACCAAATGTCCACTGTGTAGCAAAATCACCCCAGGTTGAGAACTTCTGGTTCAAGGTCATACTCCTCATCAGTAACCACGGACAGGGATCAAAACCAAGTCTCTCTCTTCACAGTTAAAAGAGAAAAGAGAGCTGCTCACGCCTTTGGAGTCATGACTAGATAGTATCTCCCAGGCCGGGCTCTCAGCTTCTGTCCTGAATGGTCTTGACAGCTCTCTCCTTGGCTCCAGGCATGGCAGCCCGTGGGCAAGTGCAGACGGCCTGGCCCTCTCACGCATGCCGCCTGGGGCACACCAGGTCCCCACGGGCCCTGTGCCCCGGCACGCACACCAGTGCCAGCCATTCAGCGTTCAGTCTGCGTGCCCTCCCCCGACCCTCTCCAGAGCAAGCTGCGTGCTTACCCTGAGGGGAGTCGGGACTGCTCCCGAGGCCTGAAGTCAGGTCCCTTGTCTTGGCTGTGGACATCCTCCAGCACGCAGCTCATCTCAGGCCAGCCCACCCTCACACTTGTTCCCAGAGCTGCTCGTCTTCCCGAGTTCCTGGCGTTTCC
This sequence comes from Rhinolophus sinicus, assembly GCF_036562045.2. Taxonomy (NCBI): domain Eukaryota; kingdom Metazoa; phylum Chordata; class Mammalia; order Chiroptera; family Rhinolophidae; genus Rhinolophus; species Rhinolophus sinicus. The sequence goes on from NC_133759.1 coordinate 108,907,493, forward strand.
TTGAATCGCTCTGTGAGGAGACAGCCCCCTTCTGAGAACAAGCATGGCTGACCCTGAGGAAACACCTCGTGTTCACTAGCAGCCCTCTCTTCTCGAGCTGTTCTAACCTGGACATGGTGACACGGTGCCAGGGGGTGGCGGCCAGGCCACCGGAAGCACATTCAATCAGGCACGCCCTTGCTCCAGCCCCACCCCAATCCTTGGTCCTTTCCATTCCCAGCTTCTCCCCGGCTTCCCGCTATGCAGATGAGGTTCCCACGTGCCCAACAACTGGAAGGTGTCGTCGTGAAGAGAACAGAGGGTAGAATCCAATGGCTCTGGAAGTACCTGCTCCTAATTAACAGGGAGCAAGTTGCTTAGCCTCTGTGACCCTTGCTTTCCTCATTTGTAACATGATATCCATTTCATGAAGCCATTCAAAACAAGAGCACACATTCTATACTTTCATTTCTAATGCATGCACGTGGCCACGTCCCATGCGAGACAGTGCCTGGCACTGAAGTGCTGCACCAACTCCTGGTTATTAATGTCACTGTGGTGACGCTGGGAAAAAGCCCTTGCTCCCTGCTGTCCCAGGGCTTCATCCATCTCTTCTGCTGGGTGTCTGCACAGACGCCCTGAAGGGGCTCAGGGACAGTGTGACTTGCTCTTCTCACTGAGTATGTGAAGACAGAGAATGTTGAGGGGACTCCATTCACAGCTCAGGGGTGAGGGGCGGGGGGTTGGGGGGCGAGAGAGACAGACAGACAGACAGACAGACAAACACTACACCTGGGGCTCTGAGCACATACGCATTCCCATACTTTCTTGTTACAAAGACCACAACATCTCACCAAAAACACATAGCCTTCTTTCTTTCTTGCCTTAAAGAAGTAGAATTTTCCAGAAGCTCTGAGAAAGCAAAGCCCATGTTTTGGTTTTCTCTCCGAGAACCGCCAGCTTGAGTGTCCTGAGTCTCAGCTGTGTGCTCCCAGCAGACATACCTCAGGACATCTCTGCAGCACCAGCTCAAACGGGGATGAGGCCATGGGCCCGTCACCTACACAGCACCAGGCTTCCCAGCACCAGGCGCTGCACCAGCAACTACTGAGGTCAAATGCTGCCCTGAGCCAACAGACGTCCCGAACACAAAACTCGTGCATAACTTCCATGTAAACATGTGCAAAGTGAGGCAACTGTAGGCTTTTCTTACAGACATGTAGATATATCCACAAGCGGTGACTGTTACCGGAGAACAGCTGTATGTTCTAAGGCCAACCAGGATCTCCAGCTCCCCAATTCCCAGTGTGTCAATATCTGTGGGGTTTCGAGGTTTTATTTATGTAAAAACAGGATGCCATCAAGAAGCTGGCAGCTAGTGGAGTCTATAGGACCAGCTGAAACCTCAAAATCTTCCTGCTCCAAGAAACAACTGCTCTAACATTAGTGGGAAGAAATGAGAAAATAAGGTTGAAAACAAACCAAGGAGTAGAAGACCTTATGGAAGCTTTCTGTGCTAAGAATAAGCTCCATGGCTTTAAGAAGCCTTTCAACATCCAATCACAGCATTATTTGTGTTGACCAGATGAGACAACAGTTATAAAAATACTTTAAAGTTTGGGCAACGGGCTTTGTGGACAGAACAAGTGAACCCTCTCGAGCCAGCCCTGCAGTGACCCCGGCTCCCTGGTCCTGGGCTGTGAGCTCATGGCAGGGTCGTGACTGGTGGGCAGGTCTATGCGGTTCTAGAATAGGAAGGACGTGTGTGGTGTGAGGCTTCTTCCTGTGCAAGAGCCCTTCTGTAAGGAAGCATTGCTGCATGAAGAGTCCTATCTCATTCGAATGGAACAGGCTGGCTATCAGCATTATCAGGTCATTACTGATAATACTACGGTAATGACAATGACAATTGCCCATTATTTCCTGTGCACCCGCCAGGCACAGTGCTAGCGCAGGGGGATACAAAGCTTCACTGCAGGAGGTCAGCAGCGGCTGGTGGTTGGGCTCGGCACAGGAAGGCAGCCAGGTTCACCTGGCAAGTACAAGCAGGTGCTGTGGGGCTAGGAGGGGAGGAGGGAGGCCAGGGGTGGCGGGGGGAGACGGACCCTCCCAGGGGCCTAGGAAAGGCTGGAGACAGGTCCTCAAGACGGATAGGTATTCACCAGGCAGACAAGGGGAGGAAAGGCATCTCAAGAACAGAAAAATAAAGAAGTAGACACCATTGTGGTTTTTTTGGAAAACTGCAAGCAGCTCTTGATGGCTGAGGGCAAACTGAGGCCTGGGCCTGGGCACCTGGAGGCTGCAGAGGGAGGCGGGGCCACGAGGGGACTTCGTCTAGCAAGGAACAGAGTCACTGAAGGACTTTGAGAAGAAAGAGTCCATGAAAGGAAGAGCAAACCGCGGGGCAGACAGATCAAGCAGCCAGGCAGGGGCCTGACTCAGAACTCAGGAACAGCTGACGGAGCCCGAAAAGGCAAGGGATGGAGACAGGAGGGGTGAGTGGGAGAGCCAGCGGGAGGCCCAAGGGAGCGGGGAGGCACAGGGAGTCTGCGTGGCCAGGGTAGTGGACAGGCACTCTCCAGGTTTCTGGCTGGAGTGGTTTGGTGGATGCTGGAGAAACTCATAAGGGGGAAAACTTAGAGGAAAGAGGGGCCGAGGTGATGCTGGTGGTCTGTTAGGGTGGAGGAGAAGGGGGGCAGTTTCCGGAGAAGCAGCCCATGCCCCACAGGAGGTGCCCAAGCGGAGTCTAAGTGAGCAGCTGCAGGGGACACGGGCTGGTCCGCAGGGGTGAGCGGCGCTGGAATTCTCAGAGACTAGGAGACCGACCGCTCCATGAGCATGGAGAACGAGGGCAGCATGGACTTCTAAGAAGCAGGCACAGGACGCCCACAAAGCACAGAGAAGTGGAAGCAGAAAGAGAAGGTGTCATGACACAAAGGAAAGAGAGGTTATATTTTTCCCAAACGGACAGTAATTTCTGTATATAGTCAAGGCTGCTTTTGCTCAATTTCTGAAGGTGAGTCTGAGTTTACCTTGTAGGACAATTGCTAAGGAATGCAGAGCTAGATAAAGTGAAAGTCCCACCTTTCACCACGAAGGGCTTCACTGTACCATGAAACATTTAGGACTTTCTAGAACTTGAGTCACTCTTTTGTTCAGTCCTGGAGCTTGGTTTCTGCAAATAGGCCACCTCTAGCCATTCTCAGCCTTCTTTCTGCCAATAAAAAGTACAGCCTGATTGGCCAGTCTTTTATGATTGACCTTCTCCCATGCATGGCAAGGTGCCCTGGGCTCTTCTGGGCGACAAGGGACCACAGCTCCAAGGTTTTTCACACAAATCAGGAGGCTCTTTCACTTCCCAATTACTTTTGCAACCCCTCGGAGTCTGTCATCTTCCTCTGCATTATGAAAATGGCCCGGCAAAGGGACTGAGTGCTTTCCTGCAACAGCAGCTCAGCGGGGGTGGCTGATCTCTTGCCACCACAGGACGCCAGTGTCTTGATAGCTGGAATCCTGTAATGCCGAACCCCCCAGGGTACCTATTTCTTAAGAGAATGAGATATATCCAAATACATATATATCTCCAAGAACCCATAGAAATTAATTTATTTTTTCGTTAAAATGTGCTATAATAAAAGGTGTGAAGGCAGCGGCAGACCAGATCATTCCCCAGGACTCCAAGAGGTGATTTTCTGGAAGCAGAACTTGGGCAATTTTAAGACGCACTTTATTGTGAAAACTGAAATAAACAGCACAATTTCTCTGCTGATTGCAAAATCTTGTTCACTAAATAGAAAGTCCCTCCCACCTTTTGCTTTCCCCAAATTCACCTTTTAATTTGTACTCCCCCAGCTCCTGAACAGGGCAGGTGGGCATATGCATTTCTGGGTAAATAATCTGTGTGTGGGTGTCTAAGGAAAGTCCTATTCTTTTAAACTCTGTGTCTTTTATCGTTCATCAGGCTGAGCCCTGTCCCAAATCCTGAAGGCGTTAGGACAGGGCCGGGAGAGGCAGAGTGGGTGTGTGGGGCTGGGGGCGAGTGCTGGGGACCAGCCCAGGGACAAAAGCTCTCGGAGCTGTGTGCACCAGCAGACTCAATTCTTCTTGTTTCTTGTCCAATCGCAGGAGGGAAAAACGGGAGGGAATACAGCAGTGTATCCCATTTACAATTTTATCTTTACATGTACTTCCATTTTTTATCTCAATACACTTCTGGACTTTTCTATTGACAAGGGACGATAAATAAAATAATATGACAGCTTGACAAACAATCCGGCAGTTTCTTTTCTTCTCATTTATAACGTATTTGAAAACTTGCACATTTGGAAATGAATGGAACGTAACAAAGAATGTATTTTCATCGGCTTTTTACTGGGCAGAGAAAAATGAAGGTGATAAAAGGCAACTCTACACGGGGCTTATTTATTTATTCTGGGATGAGCACAAACTGGTAACCAGAAAACAGGAGTTGTGGCTCCAGGAACTGCACGATTGAACACCGGAACGCCCCAAATACCTGATTCACAAGACAACAGCAAATAACCTGCTTTTCATTTAAACATATAAATGCACAATGTCAAGAAATAGAAGAACCATAACCAACAGAAGAACTGGGATTCGATGCAGTTTGGGTGGGTTACAGGAATAAGAGGGTGTTTTTCACCAGATTAGATCAATTTTCTGAACGGCATTCTAAAATCACTGAGAATATAACTAGGCAAAATAACAGGTCACTTTTAGCTTCTATAAGAAAAACGGCCTTGAATAATTTTGCCAAACATGCAGATCTGGGCATGGAGCCCAAGCCCACCGGAGCAATTGGTGCCCATCTGAGGCCATTAGCAAGGACAGTGGGTAACTGCGGGAGCCCCCAGCAGGGGTCTGGGAAGCCTTGGTCCTCCGCCCCCACCCCCAAGCTGGGGGAGCTCCATGGCAAAAGGCACTTTGCAAAGTTCAAATGAGAGACACAAAATATTCAGAGGTCGGTAGATCTGCCTGAAGAATACCACTGCATTTAGTGAACTGCAAGGAAGGAGCCAAACCGCATCGGACTTTTTTGACAATGAAGCCATCATTTTGAGGACACAGGCTCCACTGCCTCTGTGACTGGAGGGCTCCACGCAAGCTGTGCCCCTTCCTGGCTTTGCTCCCCCGTCCATGGCTCTTAGCTCCACCTGACTTGTCACTTGCTGTGCTTCTTTGTTTTGCTTATGTTCTGTCTCCCCACAAGAAGGGGAGACCAGGAGCCAGAGGCATTTTCGTCTGTTCTGGCCTGGCCACCCTCCCAGGGCCTCCAACAGTGACTGACACTTAGCGCTCGCTCAAAAATGTCTGTCAAGTGAACAGAGTGAAGGTCTTGGGACAAGTCTTTCCTTCCTGGGTCTACAGCACACCTGTGCTGGACCAAATGTCACAGAACTGAGGACTTACATCTTCAGATCGTGTGAGCAGTCTCATTTAGAACTGTCCTGCTCTGGAGCCCTCAGCCACTCCGCGGGCAGCTTCCTTGAGGCGCCGGTCATGGCAGGGCCCCAGGGGACCATGGCCAGGCAGCCAGGGCTTCTCTCAGTGTCTCTCTTCCAGTTCCATATTCCTTTGCTTAGTCGCACCCGACCACGTGGCACTCTGAAACATTCCGCTGCCCTCCTCAGACTCGAGTGCCCAGCCTGACAACTTTCTCCATTCCTGCCTCTCCCACCTGCCCTGCTGCCTCCAGCATCTCACCTGGCCATCGAGGCCAGGGAACATGGCACCTCCTCAGTGTCATTTCCTCATGAATCCCCTCCCCCCTTTTAAATTGTGATTAAATATAATAACACAGAATTTGCCATTTTATGTGTATAGTTCTGTGACATTGATTCACACTCTCGTGCAATCGTCTCCACGTGGCCACCGCCGCAGAACTTTTCCATCTTTCCAAACTGAAACTCCATCCCCATTAAACAATAACCTCTCCTTTCTCTCTCCCCAGCCCTGGCAACTAATATTCCACTTTCTGTCTCTACGAATTTTATTCTAGGGACCTCATACAAATGGAATCACACAGTATTTGTCCTTCTGTGACTGGTTTATTTTATTTAGTATAATATCTTCAAGTTCCCCACATGTTGTAGCATGTATCAGAATTTCCGTTTTAAGGCTGAATAATATTCTGTTGTATAATATACTACATTTTGTTAATCCATTCGTCTGTCGATAGACACAGCTTGCTTCCACCTTTGGGCTATTGTGAATAATGCCGCTATGAACATGGATAGATAAATATCTGTTCTAGTCTCTGCTTTCACTTCTTTTGGGTATATATTCAGAAGTGGAATTGCTAAATCATATGGTAACTTTATGTTTAATTTGTTAAGGAACCACCATATCATTTTCCATAGTGGTTGCACCATTGTATGTTCCCACCAGCAATGCAAAAAGAGTTTCTCCACATCCTCACCAATACTATTTTCTGTTTGTTTGGGTTTTTAAAATAACCATCTTAATGGGTGTGAAGTGGTATCTCATTTGATTTGCATTTCCCTGATGATCAGTGATGTTGAGCATTTTTCGAGGTGCTTATTGGCCATTTATAGATCATCTTTGGAGACATGTCAATTCAACTTCTTTGTTCAGTTTTTAAATCAGGTTGTTTTCTTTGGTTGTTGAGTTGTAGGAGTTCTTTATATATTCTGGGTATTAATCCCTTTTCAGACATGCAGATATGATTTGCAAATATTTTTTCCCATTCCACAGGCTGCCTTTTCACTCTGTTGATAGTGTCGTTTGATGCACAAACGTTTTTAATTTTGATGTAGTCCAATTTATCCAGTTTTTTTCTGCTTTTGTTGCCTGTGCTTTTGGTGTTATATCCAGGAAACCATTGTCAAATCCAATGTCATGAAGCTTCTTTCCTAAGTTTTCCTCTAAGAGTTTTATAGTTCTAGGTCTTCGGTTTCGGGCTATGATCCATTTTGAACATGGATGTGGTATGTGTGGTATATGATATGAAGTGCACTTTCTACACTTGGTTAATACGACACTGTCGCAGATTGCCCAGGCCAGGGCCAGAGTCTCTGTCACTCACCATTTACTTACAAATCCAGGGCTTTCTGCACGTGTCTGCCAGTTCCTAACTGAGGTCATTCTTTGGCTAGGGGTATGGCTGGCCTACAGGGTGAGGTGGATAGACAGGCCAGGATGACAGTAAATTCATGTCCGTGAGAGTTGATGAATAAATCCCCCCACTTTCTCCCCCTTGGGTAAGCAACACTAAAGTGGTTTCTGCGCAGCCTTCCTGAGGTCTCCTGGGGGACTGAGGACAGGGGCTCACCCAGGTGATGGTTCACTAATGCACCCTGTATGGGCGTCTTCCCTTTCCTGTCTCCCTTACTTCCTGGGATCACCTCTAAATAAACTATTGCACTCACAGCTTCACTGAGCTCACACAGTTTTTTTGCGGAAAGTAGACAAAAGCCTATCTCTTTCAGACAAGGGCATTTGTGCATATTTGCCCCTCCAATTTAAAGCCCTCGAAGGCATTTGATACTTGTACACCCTTGTATACTTCATAGCTTCTGGCAAACAGTAAGTGCCTCATAGATGCCTGTCACATTGAATGTATCTAAGTTTACACTTTCTAGATAGATATCAATATCTGTTCCTAAGACATCAGCGTCTCTCCCCAAGACAAGACTTCTGCAGGTAAGTTTCTGAGAGGAACGTAACTCTGCCCTGGGGACAGCGTAGGGCTCTGTCAGACGCAGATCCAGCTGAAATCAGTCATTCTTTACATGGCATGTGACTCACAAACAGAATCCATCACTAGAAAAGTGTCTTTAATAGATAAAACCAAGAACAAAGAAATTCGATCCTGAGTCCCTGGAGAAAACAGAAATTACCTTAACAAATGTTTTCAGCACATGAGAGAAAGAAAAAAGAAGACAAATAAGAGAGAAAGGGTCACAGTCTGTTCAGCAGAATATGTCTTAAAAATCACAACTGTGTCCTTCTCCTTAAAATACAACACAGATCTTTAGAAAACCAGACGAAATTGAAGTTCTCTTCCCTCACTACAATCACCACTGTTCAACTCACAGACTAGAAATTACGGCCATTGAAGCCCGAGGTAAACCCCTACTCCAGTTACAAAGACGCCGACGTGGGAAGCCACACTGCCGGGACGCTGCCAGGGCTCTTACTTCCTGAAGACTGCCTGATTGGAACAACATAAAATTGAAAGCTTTATATTTTATACCCTCCCCCAGGCATGTGAGAACACACAGAGCTGAGGCGCCAATATTTTTAGAAACAGGTTTCTCAAAGTTTTAGTTCCTTACCGGAAGGGGCACCCCAGGGGCCGACAGACGACCCCCTTTTCAATGTTTTCATATAAGACTGATAAATAATACCAGAGCTTCTCAAGTTAGAAATCCAAGACCAAATAAAAGCTCTCATTTACATAAAACTGAAACATTTACTGTTTCATAAAACTGAAATGCTGAAAGGAGCTTACACTTAGAACTGAAGAAGTATTCTATCAATCACATGACCTTTCCTTATGTATTCCCACCTTAATCACAAATGTTCATACAAGCAATATATCGATGGACACTTCCTCAGCCATGATTTTACATAATCAATTTCTTGTTTACTTCATCTTAGAGGAGGGCAAACTCTGAGGCAGAAAATCTGCCAGAATTTCTATCCTAACCATCATAAAGCAACTGTGAGTACTGAATGTTCCAAAACAATCAACAGGAAGTAAACAACCCGATAATCACCGACTCCTCCAACCATATTCATTGCAGAACAATTTCAGGAAAGGAGCAGCGTTGCGTTTCTTATATCAGGACCAAGGAAGATAAAGTGGGGCCTGCATCTCATCTCCAGGTGGGCCTGGCAGGGCTGTGCCCCCCCCCAACATGGCAGGCCTGGCTGTTCCCAGTGTACCAGGCAGGGTCTGGGCACCCCGCTTTGGATATTTGTCACCCTGCGGGGACAGCCCGGACCCTGAGAAGAATAAATAACAAGGCTGAGCACATTTGGCTGCAGAGCAGTGCCACGTCCCATCTGAGCACACAGGGGGCAGGAGTGGGGGTCTCGGTGTTTCTTGGTCTCTCTCACTCGTGCATGCGTGCTCTCTCCCCGTCTATCTTTGGGAATTAGATGGGTCATTGTCCTGGATGAGGAGTGCAGCGAACAAGCCCACAGAAGAAGCTGGGGCACATGGATGCTTTCTAGTGAAGGATGAGAGCTCGTAACTGCAGAGGAAGTCCCCTTTCTGTTTTCCCCTCTCTTTTCTTTTTGTTAGAAGTCGCTATATCAGAATTACTCTTGGGTGTCACAACGGAGGTACAAACAAATCAGGAAATCTTAAGAGAAGAAAATATTTCTTTTCCTGTCTGCCCTAGCTTCTGTTAAATGAATAAAGTCAGTCCCACAGTGCAAGAGTGGAATCCTCAGCTGGAACAAGACATTTTCTGATGTGACCCAAGGTTATCTATTTACACCAACTGATTCTCTACTCAATCTGCTATGAGGTACGGCTTTTTAAAAAACGCCAGCACAAGCTCATTTATATTTTGCTCTAAAATCAGCACCAACAATAAATCTAAGGTTGATGACAGAGAGAGGACGAGTATATGAAGCAGAGCTGCGTCTATAAGGAATTAAATGCACAAAAACACAGCCGCGATCCCTCCTAAGATACACACTTTTAATACATTACCACAAGTGTTCTGAGAGGCACGTGTGTTGCTGGTAGAAGAGCAAGAAGGCCATTCGCGTAGACTGGAAGGCAGGTGAATAAAAAATAGAGTCCTAATCCCATTTGTGTGATTGTTCAAATATATTAAGAAAGAAGCTGGTCAGCGTGGGCCTATTTAATATGTGGAAGGTCGATGACTGCTCAGCAAATCCGGACTGTGCAAACTATCAATTCAAACAGACGAACGCAATGAGTACATTTCACACACTTAGTGGTCTTCTGTGGTTTTAAAGCAGCGTGGGTGCTCAACTTTCTGTGAGGCAGCAAGAAAAACAGACTTGGAGAGAATTTATAGGAAATCTAAAAGAAATAATGGCAAATCATGACAATAGGCACTTCCAGCAAACCTGTCCCAAAGCTTGCAGTATGAGGATGCCATCTATTTATTTAAAACGACTTAGTCTGTGTTCAGTGTGTGGAACAACTCAACTGTAAGCAGTAAAATGCCTCTACACCCACATAGAGGAGAGAGAGAAAGGGACTGAAGCTAGAATGGCACTTTCTTGGAAACCAGCATAGGGCCAATCAGTGTATGGATGCTTCGTGAGACTCACCAAGGGAGACAGAGGGGTGTTTGCAGAGCCTAGAATGGACCTCACATATGTAAGTCAACAATTTTCTACCAAATTATTCCTCCCCAAAGAGGGAGTCATCTTTGGTTGAATCCTTACAAAGTCTCTCAGATTACAAATGCTCTATTTCTTTATTTTGAAAACTAAATACTGTTTGGGAAAGACACATTAGACTAAAATAACCCCAATTGGAACTCATGGTGGTTATATGGAGGAGTTAGTTTTTAGAAAAGGTAGAGACATTTAACATAGATTTAGTAACTGTTTTCTGGGGATATGACGTCCCGTGTGTTAGTGTGGGTGATTGTTGTGGAATAGCCTTTTAAATGTCACTTGAAGAGGAGAACATTAACGTGGCACAGCCACCGCTGGATGCCAAAGAGCCCCTCACAGACTGGCATGGAGGGTCTCTAAGGTGTACTGACAAGTGAGAAAAGCAAAGTGCTGAATAGCAGGTGTGACATGTGTTGTGACTCTTGGGGTAGAAAAGGCGGCAGAAATAAAACAAGATTATGCATGTGTACTTGCTGTTATTTACATAATTAAAAATAACAGCATAAAAAAGAAAAATTCAGTAAGACAGACACAAAAATCACTATTGTTTTACAACTAGGTTTTTCTAAGAAATGGCTATAGCTAAGATGTTCTAAATGATAATAAAAATACAACTCTTAAATATATCTATAAATGCACTTTTCTTCTTCTGAACCTGGTACAAAACTTATTTTTCTCAGAGAGTCTTTTCTGATTAATTAATTTCAACCTACTTATTAATTAGCTTAATTGGACATTAGTATTTTCAGTTTCCAGAGCACTGAAAAACCACATATGACTTTACAAATGTTCGTAAGACCTTTTTATTTACATCTTCTAAGCCAGTGGTTTGAAAACCTTTGTGTGCACACCTGGGGATCCTGTTCAAATGCAGATTCTAAATCAGCAGGTCTGGGTGGAGCCAAGATTCTGCGTCTAATCAGCTACAAGGCGAAGCCTGGCAGCAGAGCTCTCACTTGTTCCAAAGAAAAGATCGTGCTTTTCAGCACATGGTGACTATTCAATACATTCAACACATGACCATCAACCCCTCGCTCCTCAAAGCAGAGCTGGGGCTGGCAGTACAGACCTCTCCTGGGAGCTGGTTAGGGGTCAGGGTTGTGGGCCTCACTCCAGACCTACTGAATCAGGAGCTAAGGGTTAACAGCTCGCTTGGTGATGTGTATGCTCATTTAATTTGAGAAACTCTGTGCTAGGTGATCTTATTCTTCCACTAGGATTATTTTCATCTGTGTATCGATGAGGTAAAAGAAAACATAAAAACACGATGTCCTCATGGACAGACTCAGCAGGAAGTAGTCCTGCGGGGGTGGAAGGAGGCATGGGGTGGAATAACCACCAGGGAACAAGAGGCGGGTGAAACTTGAATCCTTGAATCAAAGGATTTCTGAGTAGCACTGACATCTCCAGAGACCAGAAAAGCTTCAGTCAGGTGGAACTTCAGTCCTGCTAGGGAGGAAGGTGGGAGATGGGCTGAGTCTTGGCAAGTTGAGTATGATGGCAGGTCAGGTGACACGCACAGGGAAGGCATTACAATGTGGACAACATGGTGTGTCAGAGGGAAAAGAAGTAGGAGAAGGCTCGTGAACGGGATGACTGGAGATAAGTTAGGGGCTGACGAGGCAGCAACAAGGGCAAAGGGAGGAAAGGTGGATGGAAGGAGATGGGGCAGAATCAAAGATCCCAATGGTGGAACATTTTCAGAGATCATAAGAGTTAGACAAACAGCAACTGCTTAGTTTGGGCCCGACACCGTGCAAATCATCTCATATTCATCGTTGTGTATTATCCCATTTTGACACATAAGAAACCTGAGACTCACAGGCAGGTTACCTCCCAACATCACAGGGCAGAGCTGGAATATAAACTCAGCTTTATGGCTACAGTTTGTGCTCTTAACTACCAGCCCTCCCTGACGCCAAGAAAGGGGTCCTGGGTGCGGCCACGCATAAGCGGCAGAGAGAAAAGCCCACTGAGAGGCAAAGACTAGGACAACCTTCAGCCAGCGTGGTCATTTCAAATGCTGAGCTCGCGCTAATGTTCCTAGAACACATGTTCCTCCTCGGCCCTGACAAACACTCCCATTCCTGCCAATTCAAGTCCAAACCCTCTGTTGGGGGAGGGGACGTTAGCTTAATAATAGCCACCAACATGCTGAGTTCTCTTCTCCTTCCTGACACAATGGGGGGCTCACCTTTCCCTGTCCCCCACACGCTGGGGGTGGCAAGGTAACTGGTTTTGCCCATAAATGTGATGGGAGAGGCCTGGGTCACTTTCACGCACACACCCTCAAGGGCTTGTGTGCGATCCCCTGTGCTCCACACAGTGGGCCTACAGACTCCTGTGGCATGTCCGACAGCCAGGTCTGAGTCCCCCACAGTGAGCAGACCCCGCTCCCCCTCAAGACCTGCACTGCACATGTAATACGAGTGAAAAATAAACCTGGCCGTCTGTGGCCCTGAGGTCTCCAAGCTGCCTCTCCTGCAGCATGCCCCTTGTATCCCGACTGACTCACTGAACTTTCGAGAGCCCCTCTCAACAATCCACCCCTACCCAACAATCTAACTTTATTCTCCACTTCTCCCAATCCTGCTCCTTAACTGAAGTCACACTGCTTGTCCCACTGCCCGGTCTGTGTGGTCGGCTGCTTCCCAGCCCTGCGCCTGGCCCATGTTCAACACCCCAATCTCCCCACCCATGTGCAGATACCCTCAGAAACCATCCAGCTCCATAAACATCCTTCAGGGGACACATCAAATCCGCCCGCCTCTGAAAGTCCCCTAATCCCTCCGACCCTTTCTTCCAAATTCATACAACCTTCACAGAATATATCACGAAAAGTAGCACTTCAATAAACATTCTGTTTCAAGGAGTTTAGAAGAAGGTTTCTGCTGCTTTGTCTAAGAATGCCAACAAAATCCCAAGTTTAACTTTCAAAAACATTCTTGGAACAAAAGACCCTATTTATATGTTCCTTATAGGCCACGGAACAAAGCCGGAATGCTCTCCTGGTTGCTGGGTCTCCAGAGAAGAAAGAACGAGCCAGAAAGATACATCCAACAGTCACGGCAACTGCACAGGTGGGTGTGCCTAGTATATGAAGTCCTGAGGCCCAGGCATAAGACCAGCAGGGACACGGAGGCTCAGGACTGAGTGACAGATTTTGGGGCAGGCCTTGACAGTAAGGACAAATAAAAGGACAACCATAAACCAACAGTACCCAGACCACAGTTTGGCCACGAGCGATATAATGCAGGCATTCCCAACCCACAATAAGGTTTCAAGTCAGCCTGGACTTTCAAGGAATACTCCTGTGTGCCTGGAGTTGACATCGTGAACGGCAGCACATCGGATGTGTCCCCTGATGACACTGGAAAGGACATCAGACGGGACAGATTATCAGACAGGTCCAGTGAGGCGAATTTCACCTTCTTACAATAAGTCACCCTCCGTGTGGCAGTTCAGCTGAGTGATGGAGAGGGCATGGCGGGAGTCACCCACCTGTGTCCAATCTCAGCTCTCTCATTGGTCAGCTCCTGGCCATCTCTGAGTCTCAGTTAGCTCATTTGTGGAGAGGGGAAGTGCCTCCTGCCTCAGAGGCAGCTGCAAATATGAGGGGTCGTCTCATGTGAGGTATACAACCCAGGTACAGGGTGAAGGTGTACTCAACGTGAGCTACTGCCATTTTGGTCACCACTGCTGTGGCTGTTGCTATTTTCTGTGTTTCTGTTTCTACTGCTGGGTAGAATTAAAGCCGCATGAACTCAGTCTTACAATTTCTTATTTCTTGACCTGAAGTGTTCTTTGGCACACTTTAGCAGTTTCCTTTTTTATTAAAAAACTTTCATCATCATAATCAAACAATATTTTCACATGTAGATAAAATGTGCACATATTAATAAAATTAACTTGTAAAAGGTTTTTAATTAAGTTGTAGAATTGAGGCATTTTAAACTAAATAATATGATTAGCTCACTACAGGGAATTTTATGCTGAAAAAATAAAAGATTTGTTCAATTATCTGGAGAACTCAGACCAAAAAATCTGCTTGCACTTTAATGAATTGTTTGGCAGCCCTGATGGTTCTGGATACGGAAGAAAACGAGTGTCACTTATGTTGCCTGAGACTCTATTAACTTTTCTATACCTTTTTTGAAGTTATATCATTAATTGCTATTAATGCTTCTTAATCAAGACAGAGCCAGTCACTGAAACAATTAACCTGTTTCTAAAGGTGCAAACAGAAAGAGAATTCATCAATTTCCTATTTCCTCCCTGCTGCAACACTAGCCTTAAGTCCTGACTTTTGTCACTAAGCACTGTCCTACTTAGGACTGACAGCAGCTGCTGCCACAAGCGAGAGAAAACGAAGAAGGTGTTCATTAATAAGGGCCAGGCCCAGAGTTCTGCAGTGAAGAACCATCATTTGCTACCACCATTTCCGGCTGCCATTTCCACTATCTAAAGACATTAAATGAGTTAAGATTCCTGCGAAGGAATATACTTCAAAATCTAATCTACTTATGAAATGAAAGGATATTGTTTTCACTGCTGAGCAGAAGTCTCTAAAGCGACCTAGGTGTGTCCAGACAGACAAATTGGACAAAATAATAGAAGATGAGGCAGACGAATTATTGGATGCACAGCCAGTAGCTGAGTTTGGACTTTAGCCATGGCATGCCACGTACCCTCATCAGTGGCAGTGTCATGGAAAGAGCGTAGGCTTTGAGACCTGCGACCCTGAAGTTTAAGTTCTGGCTTTGCTGCTCACTAGGTCTTAGACCCTGGCAAGCATCTGTTTACCCCTTTTATGACGGGAGAAATAGGTAATGTTGTCACCAGGACTAAAGAAAATAACATGTATGGTGCTAATAACACAGCCTCTGGTATGCAGTAGGTGCTCAATAAACCAAATGCCCCAAAATATCTAATTAACAACAGGATAGCAAGTAAAAAGCCCAACGTTTACTGAATGAAAAAGTTCTATTTCAATAACTCATGTGATTTCTTTGGAAGGTCACATATTTTTAAAACAATTCTCAAATACCAACATGTTTAAGACCTTTTATATATAATGTGAGTCAGACCTGGTTCAATAAGACCTCACAGGCAATTTCTGGGCCTCCTAAATCCTAATATGAAATCCAGGAAAGAAAAGCGTGTCGGCCCCTAGTGTGAATGCCCATCACGCTAAGCAGACATTCCTGTGTGGGGACTGAGGGAGCCCAAGCTCAGCCCCAAGTGGGACTAGGCTGTAGAGGCCTTTTACTCTTACGTACATTCAGGTCCCCACAAGGCCCGCCTCCTCTTCCTGATAAATGACAAAGGCTGATAGAGCGTCCTGGACACTAAGGGAGCTGAGACATGGGGAAGTCAGGTACATGGCCCAGTACCTGGTGACGAAGGGCTTCAGACGAACGTGAACCCAGATATGCCTGCGGCCAGTGTGGGCCTAACCACCATGCCTTCCTGTCTCTTAGAAAACCTTGGCTTGTATGCGACTGCCTGCGCTTTCAGGGCGGAATTGGAGATCAAAACAATTTAATGACATTTCCCTGTCAACACCCCCAGAGAAAAATGGCGGAAGAAGACAGAGACAAAGTTGAGCACCACGTCCAGGGAAAGCTGCTGGGTCCTTCTCAGCAGCGTGGACAGCACATCACAAAGCCTTTCTGTGGCCGACATTCAGAGCGTCTTGTCCTGCGAGGCTGTGACAAGGAGCCTTGGGGGCCACCCCGCTGAGCATCCTGGGCGCGTGGCTGCCGGGCCGCCAGGAACACAGTGTGCCCTGGGAGGCACCTTCCTTGCTCCCACTCATGTCCATTCTGCTCCCGGATTCAAACTGTTTACTCTGGTGACTAGAGAGTAACTAATAGTTTCTCTCGATGGTAGAAATGCCATCGCTTCGCCAGTACCAACTTGAGTAACAGAACACATGCATCACTGACCTCAGCTTCCCCACGGGAACTTGAACACGCTCTGCCCTCTTGGCAAACGCAGAGGGCAGGGCTTTCCACACACTTTCTCCTCATGGCGCCTCCTCAGCTGTGTGAACAGAGGGTGACAGGTGCCCACGCTACTGAAGCTCCTTTCCAGAGAACACTGCCCATCTCGCCCTGCCCTGCGTAGGGTCCCCACGGCCCCTGTGGCCTGAGGGCACCGGCCGATTGGGAACCGGGGCGATGAGGCCCGGGGCTGGGGCCCTGCTCCCGCCCAGAGCCATTACGTGCTCAGGACAAGCAGACACTCGAAGCCACACCAGGGTAAGGAGACAGCTGACAAAATCCATTGGGTCAGACGAAGAGGTTGCATCTAGCAGGTCGGAGCGCGTGAGAGACTCCAGCTGCTGTCCCCACATCACCAGCCAGTGGGAATCATAGTGGCCGTAATGGGACCGTGAATCCGAGACTTGAAATACCAGACAAGTGGGTTATTTACTGTGGAGACTGGCCCCTCACCTCTGTCACACACACACAGGAACAAAGGAAACAGACATTCTGAGTGGGAAGAAGTACGGCAGATATTAATAGAAGGAGGGTAACGGGTGAGGAAATTCATTATTATCTTTAGTGTTGCTCTGTAAACGTGAAAATGAACATGCCAGAACTCTCTGAGGGATGGCCATGGGGCGCTCCAAGGGAAGACCTAGCAGGGACCCTGAGCCTGAGGAAAGCACTGCTAGTCCTTGCCTGTCTCTCAGGGAATCTGGAGAAATGTCCCCAACACTGTTTTCATCGGCAACAAACTGGAACCTGTGGGACCCAAAGAGAATCGTGGGTGGCTGGCATCTGTCTGACAGTGAACATGCACGTGACCAGGATGCAGCGTGAGAAGGCGAGACGGCACCTCTGTCACCGAGACGAGTTTGCGCTCAGCTTGATGCCCTGCTACTGTCTGTTAGAATGGCCTCCTGCTTCCACCCCTTTCTCCATTGCCTTCAGCCTGCCCAGGCCAGATACCAGCTGAATCTCTTCTGAGAAGTCATCCAGGAGCCACGCCAGAAAACATATGAGCGCTCCTTAAGTCCACCCCCCCCATGTTCCTTACACCCCCCTGCTGAGCAAGTTGAGCTGCTGTTCCCAGAAATCCTGGGAGCCCCACCTCTCCCATCCCAGCATCACTTGCTGCCTCAGGCAGGCCGTTGTCATTCCCCTCCACCCTGGGAGGCTCTGTGGTTACACTCCCTCGGGTCATCCTAAATGCTGTCATTAAAAAAAAAAAATCAAAAAAAATCAAACCTCTACATGATTTGAACTTACCCATTTTGTACTTCTTAAATCCCTACAGAAATTTCCAAAGGGAAAAAAAGCTAAGGAAATAATTGTAGTAGGAAAATCAGATCCCTACCATCCAGAAGAACTTTTGCTGAGGGTATGAATGAGCCTGTATGAGGCAAAGGCTTTTGGAGTTGAAATTCCTCATTTGCAAAAGAAAAGTCTAAGGGATCCCTGGAGAACCACGCAAAACCACCAAGGTCGGAATGGCAGGGATTCGAATTCAGCGCAGTCGGTGGGGCTGGTCTGTGCCTCAGGAGGGTGCACAGAGTGGCTGAACGTGACTTACACAGCACTTGGCTTAACCTTGCTATGGACAAAACCCAGCGAATGGCAGATGAGCAGTCCCAAACCTTGATGGCATGAGAAGGATCTGGGTGGCTCGGAAGGCACGGTTTTTAGGCTCCCCCCCGAGTTTCTGATTCAGTGTATCTGGGGTGTGGTCTGAGAACCTGCACAGAAATTATCAGGCTCTGAGCCGGTGCTGACACTGCTGGCCCAGGGTACCCCACTTTGAGATCTCCGTGAGCACAGTAAGTGCTGAGAGAAGAGGAGAGCCAGCAATTTCAGAATTAAAACAAAAGTGGAGACAAATTCCTTGAGTCCTGTAGTAAAATGCTTTTCATCCAATTAGGCTGAACTGTAGTCACCTCACAACAATCTACACGTTCATTAACGTGGTAGAATACAAGTTAAGTAACCTTAATAATAAAGCCCATAATAAAAAAAAAGTCCATTAAAAAGGGATCAATTTAAAGAATATGAAACAGAACATGGCAGAAAATTTCTGAATCTAATTGATGCAGAAAATCTGAATCAAATAAAAAATCTTATTGAGAAGAGTCAATAACATACTGTAAATATGAACATGGAATAATGTGAGATCAGAAAAGATTGCTTTTAGATGAGACTACGATTGCCAAAATTAAAAACACAACAGAAGCCCTGAAGAACAGATTGGATAGTACATAAAACCAAATCAACGAATTTGGCTGGCATTGAGAGTTTTTCAGAGAAAATAGACTAAATGAGCTATGATGACAAAATAAGCAAAATGGAAGATTGATCCAAGAAAGCCTATATAAGCAGAATAAAAATTCCAGAAGATAAAAATAGTCAGTGAAAGAAAAACATTAATCAAGTTAATAATGTGGAAAAACTTCCCTGACATGAACAAAGAAAATTTGAATCTTCAAAAAAAAAAAATTTAAAAAAGGCTTACTTTATATCAAGAAGAGAGAGCGATGGAGTCATAGCCCAGCAAAATGTTTGAGCTTTGTGGACAAATAAATAAAACTTACAAGAGTCCACAGAGATGCTACACGGTATCAACCAAAAGAACACAAAGAGGAAACCAAAAAATCTCCAGATTTCTTCTTTACATTAAATGCTAGTATAGAATGAAGTGACATCTAGTTTCCATGGAATTAAAGTGCATCACAAATGTTCTACACATGTCAGCCACTGCCTGCAACTCCTTCTCGAGGACAGTTTAATTCCATGTGACACCAGTGGTTTTCTGACAAACACGTAACAACCAGCCCTGATCCACAGCATTTGCCAATTTCCTTGGGGCAAGAATTCCCACCACGGTGATCTGAAACGACAAACATGGCATCACTGAGCAGAGGTTGCCCCGGCCTGGCAGCTTATGTGCCACTTTGCCTTCTGCAAATTTCCCTCTTGACACCTGAAACTCGGTGGAAGCAGAATTCGCTCTCTTGTCTTTCTGCTGGCCTTTCCCACCTTCCTACCTGCTCCTTGTGCAATCCTGACCCCTGGCAACATCGCCGTCACCTATCTAGTCACGTAAGTTGGAAATGAGCAAGTCACAGAAGACACTCCCCTCTCCTTAGCCCCATAATTAACATCGGTTGGTTCCACAAACCTCCCCACAACTCACAGTGTGCTGCCTTCTCTCCACGCTCATTCTGGCATCTCATCTGACATATTGCAAAAGCCTTCCTTCAAACTGGTCCACACGCTGCAGCCAGAAGGTCTTCCTAAAACACTCGCTGGTGTCAAGTCCTAACGAATCAGCATGAGCCACAGCACAAGGGCCCAGAAGTCTCAGTGTGCACAGCAGGCTCTGCCCCGACAGCCCCAGACCCATATTCCATCCCTTCCCTGAACACACACGGGCCGCCAAGCACCGTGAAGACATGGCCAC
The DNA here is from genome assembly GCF_036562045.2 of Rhinolophus sinicus. NCBI lineage: Eukaryota > Metazoa > Chordata > Mammalia > Chiroptera > Rhinolophidae > Rhinolophus > Rhinolophus sinicus. Next base: position 108,927,290 of record NC_133759.1, read on the forward strand.
CCCTGGGATATTTGCCCTCGGCCTGCAGGACCCTGTCAACTGCTCCTCTTAGCTGCGTCCTTTTCATCCTGAAAGGTTCAGCTCACTGTCATGTCCTCTGTAAAGCTTTCCCAGGACTGGCACCTCCCACAGACAAGCAGGTGCCCCTCTTCTGTGAGCCCGGAGACCCTGTGCTGACTCTGGTGGTCAGTGGCACTGGTCACGTCTCTAACTGCTGTTTTGCTCATCTCTCCCTCGAAGGAGTATGACCTCCCTGAGGTCCAAGTGTGTCTGAGGCGTGAGATGTGTGCAGCATGTGTCTTGTGCAGCCTCTGACATGGAGCCGGTCCTAATGAATTAGACATGTCGTCCCCGACAAGACTGTAAGTTCCTTCAAGCCAGCAGCCGTTCACCAACCCCCAGCACCCAGCACTACGACATGCAGTCAGTCGGCAGGTCAGAATCTGTAAGCACCGCAAGGGCTGATGCTCTTAGAACAGATTCTGTAGAGCACAGCACGCATGGTGATATTTGGGTCAGTGCATTAAAATTATGGATACTGCCCACCAACTCTCAGTTTACCAGGAAGAATAAGACCCCTCTTCTCCTTCCCCTCCACTGCCACCTGCTATCCCTAGATGGGTGTGTGTGTGGGGGGGCAGGGCATGTGACCCATCTCTGATTCTTGCCCTGCAATGTTACGTGGGCCCTATGGCAGCAGCAAAGGCAACATCCGACCTACAGACAGAAGCACTGCGGGTATACCCACATGAGTGGCAAAACCAGCAGTTGACCCTGGGTCTTGCCTCTGCAGACAAAGTACCTGTTCACTGGTTACTTATGTCCCACGGAGACAGACCTGGCTCTTAAGCTCTGTGAGGAACACTAGGTTGTTGGGTTTGTAACATAAGGTGGGGAGAAAGTGAAAGGCAGTAGAGGGAGATGAGACGGCAAAGACAGAGTATGTGACATTCCAGAATACAGTTAATAATGATAATTATATTAGTGATAGCGGGAATTATTCATATTTAGTTAATAGTCATAATAGCAATACTAGTAATAGTTATGAGTTAATGGCCTAATGATGATTGCATTGAATGTTGTAATAATAATGGATAGAAGAATCATTCTATGCCAACAGAGCAATCTGAACAGAAGTGAAACATAACATTGTAAGTGGTATGGATGTGTTCATGAGAAAAAGAGCCTTCCACATATGTGGGAAATTATTAGAGGATGAATTAGGTCAGCTAAAGAAGGAAGGCTTTCAACAGAACTGCACTTCCAATGTCATTTCCTGCAGAGATTTGAGTGACATGCAGATGGTTCCGGAGTATTTCAAGATACCGTGGTGTGGCGGTGGCAGGCATGGGCCCCACGCTGCTCCCGGGTCCCCCATCCTCCACTGAGTTTGGTGGGAAGGCAGCATCTGTCAGCTGATCTGACAACCAGTCAAAGGAAATGTTGCTGCATTTTCTCTGTCTAGACGGAGGCTCCTAAAACTATGACTCCGCTCGAGGCCACGGAATTGACTTTGTTGGCCCTGACACAGAAAACTGGCATTACAACAGAAGCTTTTTGCTTCACTGAGAGTTTGATCAGAATCTATGAGCCCTCGATGTTCTCATCTTCCAGTCATGACCATAAACCCCGAGTGCAGGCAGAGGAGTGTGTGCGCGTGCACGCGTGTGTGTGTGAGCACGTGTGTGTGTGTGTGTATACCTACATATGCATGTGATGTGTGTACAAGCAGGAAAGTAACTTTGAGATAAGTCTATTAGAAATCAAAATTCTGTCAAGGCTGTTTTAGTTTTTCCTCATTCAGAGCTCTGGAAATAAAAGGCATGACTTATGTTTTTGACAGCTGGTCCTGCAGAAGCTCCTCTAAGCTGATGAAGGAGTTTGGCTTTACACAGACGTTAGCCCAGGTTTCCCACTCCCTCCTCATTATCATCTCCACCCCCTCCTCAGGGTCCAGTTCAAACATTAACTCCGTGATGCCCCTGAGCACAGTTGCCTTGGGAAACCTGTCACGTGCTTTCTCGGTACAAGGACACTTCCCACCTACTTTGGGAGAGAAACCCTCATGGCTGGACACTTCACATTGGCGTCACCGTCTGTCACGCATAACTCCCAACAGAAAACGGAGGTTCAACAAGCAATTAGCTGAACACACGATGAACAGTGACTTGGAAATAGAGACACTTGCCCACAAGGCGATGGATGGAAATCAGAGACCCGCTATCAAGTGACTTTCACTTACTACCAAGTCAGATTCAAAATCACGAGCCTAAAAAGACTTTTGAGTATGTGTGGTCCACGCAGCAGCCTGAATCTCTGTCTGTTTTTCATACTGCCTCAGGACTCATTTGATAGGAAACAATCACTTATGTAGGAGGTGGTTTGTTAAGGGGTGATACTAGAATTTTTAGATGGAGATTTGCTTTAGGTTTGTCAGCCTCTGGGCCGAGAAGAGTCATCCAAGGTGTGAAATGCTGTCAGGCCTCAGGAATGTGAGAAAGTTCATACAGCAATTGTCCGCCTCTGCCTCAATGGGGACTCGGTGTAGAAGCTGAAATCAATCTGTCTACCTACCTACCTACCTACCTACCTGGCATCTGTAACCGATCCCTCCCATCAGGTGGAGTGGAATATGAAGGGTAATATGAACTATATAGAATTTGGAAGGAATACTGCTAAATTTCTCTAGTAATTATTCAGAAAAGAAATTGCTACTCAATATTTTCCCTAGAAATACAGAGTGTGTGCACACACACACACACACACAACTGTGTAATACTGGCAAACATCAATAATCCCAGCCAGTCTCTGAGTATTCGAGGCCATATTAAACCTTACCTAGGAATTGCGTAGAATGATTGATTGGACTATAACACACATATCTAGTCAACTTTCAATTGTCTCTTAAGATAAGGGCGGCGGGAGTACAAATACTCCTTTTTCTATCAGAAATTACTCTCAGAGTTTAATCTTCCTCCCACTTAATTAATAGAGGTGGCAAAGAATAAAGAAACAAACAGTAGGTTGCAAAATAAAGAAAAAATGCTACAGAATGAGCAGCTACCCACATGTGCCTGGCCGCCCACGTGTTCGATGGAGTTCTCTGGGTGGAGGTGCGTCCGGAGCGTGGGAAGCTGTGAGTGACACGTGCCTCAGTACTAAGCCCCGAGGACACTTCACTGGTCTCCGTAACCTGACACTGGCCGCAGAGGGTGCCTGGTGAGAACCCCTGCGCCCCAGTGCACTCAGCACACAGACTCCCCGCTCCATCTGGGTCCTTCCCCACTGCCACAGCCACCTGGCTTTGCCAAGGAGATGGCCAGAATGGGAGACACTGAGCTCATCCCATGAAGGCCACTGGCTCAGCCTTCATCTATCAATTCTGCCATTTGACGACTACCCTTGACCCCTTATTGTCCTGGGGGCCACTGCAGAGCTCTCAGGCACAGGGCCCAGGGCCCATGAGGGAGAGTGACCAGCAGCTGCGGGCTGTCTGACAGAATGTGCCTTAAACCAGTGACGGATGGCGGAGGATTTAAGTTTGACACTGGCATCCATGTTACCCACACCCAGGTCAAGTGCGTTCGCACTCACCCGTCACTTAGATCTGCAGAAATACTCACTTTTGGAGACATTTGTAATGATTTCTTTTTAAAAGCTTAAATGATTGTAAAGGTCTCATTTAAATTCACAAAAAGCAAGACCATTAACCAGTCATATCGTATGGACGTTTTCTCAACTTTCCATCAGCGTTTAATCAGCCGGTGGGGTGCATGGCTCCTGTGGAAGCATTTCTGGGAGCTGTTTCTTAGCCCACGTGTCTGTGGTCATCATAGGGACCCAACTGTCCTCAAGCAGAACATCAAGTAGGACAAGAGCAGGACAGATGCGTGCGTGCGCAGGAGCCAGCTGTGGGCGTCCCTGCCTCAGTCACTTAACTCCTTTGCAGAACCAGCTACAGCAATTCGGCTGCATCTGTGCAGCAGCCAAAATGCATTTCTGAGTTCCGGGAGGGAGAAACCCTCCACGTCGCTAGTCTTCTGTTTCCCCGTTTCTGCCACAATCGCCGTGATTTCAACGCAGTTTCTCTACATGTGCACACAGGTGTACACATTTCTTCATTTTCCCTGAAGTTTTGACAGAGCAGCCTTTGCCTCCTACCTTGATCACAGAAAGCAGCACATTATAAACATTTAAAAGATCTGACATGAAGCCAATGAGACAAAACAGCGTCAGGTGGGAGGAGGCACGAAGAAAAGGCAAACAATAATAATGGGGACAATAATACCACTGCAGCAGTGACTTGTGCCCAACTGTGACAAAGGTACGAGTGAGCCTGTGAACCCAATACAACGACAAGCTGCGATGGGCTTCCAGCAAACGCGGAACACGAAGCGACCCCCACTCCTGGACCTTGGGAATTGCTCTGTACCTTTCTTCGTCATCTGGAGCAGGCTCTCCTATCTACAGTGAAAGGGGGAAGCTTCCAGAAGAGCAGGCCTTGCCAAGGAAGAGAGGCCTCCAGTCCCAGCACGACCACTAACCAGATGTGTGACCTGGCGCCGGTCAGCCGCCCCTGCGGGCCTCGTGTACGCTGTCTGGGGTGATGCTAAGTCGGTGTGTTGGGAGAGCAGTGAAACAAAGGGCTGAGGAGAAACGTGAAGGGAAACCCCAGAGAAATGGGGGAGGTCAGGTCTGTCTTAGCCCAGACCATTTGTCTTATTTTCACTGTACACGAAGGCGACAAGAACAGGTGGATATGGAGAAGCCTTTGGTGAGCTCACTCAGGCAGGTTTCGGGGGCTGGGAGTTTATTGAGGGAAAGGATATTACCACAGCAGTGAGACAGCCAGAGGATTTGGGGGAGACACTAAGGTAGAGAGGCCTGCGGGAGGCAGAGAAGGACCTGAGCCCAGCGGATACAGACCTGGAGCCAGCCTAGTGGGCCTCCCGACAGGGCCAGGGGTTTCTGCCTCCGCAGATGTGTCCTGTAGTGCCTTACCCTACTCTCACCCTCACCCGCACCCTCTTCCTGCCACGAACTTCCCCTCGATCAGACTGCCATTTGAAAGGGGAGGGGAGGAGAGTAACAGGAAAATAGTGTCTGCTTGTCAACCCCCTTCCCCCCACCAGCTTCCCTGAGCCCTCACAGGGACACCTTCATTTAGTAAGAACAGATGGTGTCGTGGAATATCACAGGCTTTTCGGTTAAAAGATGAGCATTTTCTCCAACACGTCAGTGAATGAATAAGGAAGTCAGGTTTCCGTCCCCTCCATCTAGCAGCGTCCTTGGTGTCTCCTTCTTCCTCCCACACGATGTCTTGAGCCCCACGCTTGACTCTGCTGGAGGACATGGGACAGCCAGCCAGCAAAGGAGGGCCCCGGGGGTGGGAAGCACCGAGCCTGCTGGGCTCCGTGGCCAGGGGCTGGCTGTGTCTGTCACCTTCAGCCACTGGAGCATGGCTCCAGCCGTTACACGTCTTCCCTAGAGCATGTCATCACAGGCCTGCTTGTCTGACACCCGCCCACGAGGCCACCAACAGACTTCCAGCTCCGTCAAGTTCCTCTGTCACCTGGCTCATCTTTGTGCCCTCCGCTCCCGGGAGCGGGCCCGCCTGTCTGCTCACACTGACCCCTTACCCGAAATGCTGTCCCCGTCTGCGAATCTCTGCTTCTGCCCACGGCTCTCCAACCATCCCCATAGCCAGACGAGCTCTCTATCTAACTCTCAGGTCATTTATTTGCACCCTCCACTTGGCGACTCCCATAATACACTACCGAGGGCGACTTGTCACTTCCCCTCACGCTCCTTCAGGGCAGGCTGCTCCCAAGGCACCTCACCCATTTTCCTCTCTTGTGTGACCTCCCCCGACAGCTGATGTACAACTGGAGGGGAGACGGGGGTCCAGTGAAGAACTGGCGGGCCCAGGCCACTTACCAGCGACAACACCCTGGTAGGTCACCTAGTTTCTACCGTTGCCACTTTCCCTAATAAGGTTACAGGCTTTGGCATCCAGATAAACATGGGTTGGAAACCCATCTCTCCCTCAGGCAGAGAAAAGCACGTCACAGCCACGGTGGCTGCCTGAGACCATGCACATTCACGTGGATCTGTGTTTTGTACTATGTGTCATTTTAGCTTTGTCCCAGTTCACAACGAGAGGTTCCACAGGAATTCCCCAGCTGGGCCATTCCAGTCCCCACGAAATTTAGAGCTGGCATTGGGTCAAGGGCACGGTGTTGGGAAGGGCACACCAAGCCAGTGTGTGGGGACAGCAGGAAGCCACGCCTATGACCTTGAAGACAGAGAAGATAGCTACTGTGTCCTGCAGCATGTGTCACGTGTAGGGGATATGATGGGATGTCGATTATCCAGACTACTGTGGGGATTTAACGATCCGAATAATCCATTTTTTTCTGGATAAGTGATCATGAAGGATTCGAGAGGAAGAATCAACCAGCTACTCAGGCAGAAGGGCCAAAGGACGGGCTTTCAGGTGACCGGCACGCCAAAAAGTAATACCAAGGACAACTTACAGGCTCAAATTGCAGGCCAACTGGGAAATCAGGATGTCCGTTTGCGTCTACGGTGTGCCTAGATGGTACATTTGTGCAAAAACCCCTCTGAGAGGCTGGAGAGGGTTCAGACCAGGATGGTAGCATCCGCGTAACAAAGGTACAGTCACTTCATACTTTTTTGTGACCTAGCGGAGCTCAGACACCTTCCAGAATGCTCAGGAAACAGATTCCCTACTTTTTCAGGCAACATTCTGTAACGTGCCACTGTTTTCCCTCCACGTGCAAATTCTCCAACACAGAGCACCTCTGTGGACATAACAGGCACATAAATGTGCCCCACGAGACAATTCTGAGCGGAGCAGACTGCTGAGCGATGTGGCAGCACCAAGCACAATCTGTTTTCGGCCCGTGCTGGAAGGAGAGCAGAGGCACAGAGCGTGCGCACTCCACCAAAACGTAACGCAGGCCAGGCAGGGGCCCCTCACACACCGTGCCACTGTTCTCCCGCAAAGGGACACAATCATCCCACTTCAGCAGCACCGAAAGGTTCACAGTCCTTTCAGACGGCCTCTCAATTCATGAGTGCTTTTATTATTTTTACACATTTTACATGAACCTGCTTTTTCTCATATAAAACATCCACTTCCTGGGGGGTGTAGATGCACAAGGATCCTTACTGCTCATTTCTGGTTTCAAGGCTGTTTCTGTCCGGTTGTGTTTAACTCTTATTCAAAAAGGGGCTGACTTATGTATTAAGAGGTACCTTACTTTAAACAGGTAAGATATACAAAAGGTAAAGCCATAGATCATGCAAATTAAGAGAGGACTCTTTATTCATTGAGATTCTCTGTAGTAAATTTAAAAATATTTGTACCTAGCATTAGAAATAGAGACAGTGGAAATGTAATGGCTCTGTGTGATGTCAGAGGGATAGTGGATGGGGAGAGGGGGGTTCACCCAGTGTGAGGGATATAAATGATAAACGGCTAAGTATTACTTTATCTTGTGTACCTGAAACTAACAAAAAAAAATATTTGTACCTAGAAAATGTATATGTGCTCTTAAAAATCATATAACCTCATATCACATAACACATCAACCGCCTCCATGTCGACACGCTTAGTGTTTGGAAGACGCTGCACCAGGCACAGTGGGGACCACACACACGGCCCCTGCTCTCTGCATGTCTCCTGGTCCTGTCCTCTCTGTGAGCGCCAGGGACACACTAAGTACAGAAGGCCAACAGCGCTGCCAGGCAGCCATGCCAGCCTCCGAGGCCAGCATGGAGGAAGCCCACGGGGCTGGCACACCCCATCCCTGCTCCGCACACACAGGGAAGATGGCCACCATCAGGGAGATTCGGTGTACTCAGAGACAAGCTTTCACCCCTGAACTTGAGACGATGGGGTAATTTGAGAGAGACCATAAAATAAGGAAGTTTGAAATGACTAAACAGAAGAAAAGAAATGGAAACTAACAAGATAACAGAATGACGTGAAAAAGAAAAGATTTAAAAAGTGGCAAATACAACTTGTACAAATGAAAAACATAGTCATTGGAATTGAAAATTCAAAGGTGAGGATAAACATCAGATGAGAGAGAAAAGTGGAAATAATAAAATTGAAGAGAGGTCAAGGAAATCTCCCCAAATGTAGCAAAGACAGATGAAGAGATTAGAAAATATGAAAGTGAGGCTAAGAGAAATTAAGAAAATAAAAAGGTCCAAAATATGTTTACATAGAAGTCCTAGAAAGAGAGACTACAACGAGAAAGAAAAGCAATACTCAGGAAAAAAAATAGCTAAGAATTTTGGAATTGATAAAAGACATGATTCTGCAGACTTACGAAACATAGTGATTCTTTAGCAGGGGAAATACACTGCCTAGTAAAACCAGACAGCCAAGAGGAGGGGGGAAATCTTAGGAACTACCATAGAGAAGGACAACTGAACTGGCAGCAGATTCCTTACCAGAAGAATAAAGTGGCTAGAAGGAAAGGGAATAATAGCATCAAGGGGTTGAAAGAAAGTAAACTATCAATCTAGAACTTTATACACATCCAGGCTGTCATTCAAGATTGAGGGTAAAATCACCTCCAATTATATACAACCAAATGCACAAATATTCCTTGTGGCATTACTTACGAGTATAATAGAAACAAATTGAAAACAGTTCAATGTCCATATATAGGACACTGACAGGTCAGCCTGTCCATCTAGCGACATACGTGTAAAGACGGGCCTGTGAGGGAGGGGCTGGGTGCAGTGCAGAAGCAGTGGCTCCATTTCTGGAGGCCAGGAGATGCACCTGCATTCTCCTTCGGTCTCCCCAGCTGTCCGCTCAGGGAGCCACGGCCACTCGTGTGGCACAGACGGGGAGACTGATGCTTGGAGAGAACGGGGACTTGGCTGCAAGTCACATAGTGCCTGATGGACTAAGGATATGCACACGGGTCTTTGTGACGTCAGAGCTCTGGTCTACAACAGATTTCAACCTGCAGGTGATGGACAGGTGTTACAGATATTACAGAACCATAAACAGATGGGCCATGCAACAGCCCCATGAAATTTTTAAAGCAGAATATCTCTGTAGGGGAACCGAGGGCGAGATATTAAAAAAAATCAAGGCTAGTTTGGAGTTCTCCCAACACCAGATCAAGGAGGGCAAACATCTTTACTTTCTAAGGCAATTCTCACACACCATCCTCCCACCTGATGTTGCAGTAAATCTGGGTGGATTATAGGAGATAAGATATTTTAATAAATTTCTCATGATTAAAATTGAAACTAAAAAGGAATCTAGAAGTATACTGATATAATAATAAAATGAGGTACACATGGAATGTTTTACTTTACTATATAATTGGAAAATGACTAATTCAAAATTTGTGATAAGTCACTTAGGGATTGGGCTAAAATAATCTATATTGGTTGGAAGATAAAATTTTCTCAGCCAATCAACAATATTAGAAGCTGTCAGAGATGCATCTAGTAGAGAATAAACTTTTTTACACTTATAAATGAAAAATGTGCTCTGAAATAAAACCACCATCTAGTTATTAAAACATGTTCCCAAAGAGCTCTATTTGCTAAGACCTTGTTTGACAATCAAGGCTGACAAAATGCCTTCACCATAATAAACCTAAAATTCTAAATTAGTTATTTGAACTTTTTACTCATTCAGATGACTTATTATCATTAGATTTACTGAGAGGCTGCTCTTTTGTTTCAGGAACAATTATTAAGAACAATAGGATGTAAAAAGCAAAAGACAAATGATAAAATTGGAAAAATATATGCAATACACAATGTTTAAAACCAATCAAAAATGGGCAAAGTGCATGAAAAATCAGTAATAATTTTCATTGTCCAATTTTAATTGTCACATGCATAAATAATTTTCTATACATTACTCTGAAATTTAAAGTTAGTTAAAAAGAATTCTTGGGAAAAGAGATCCAAATGACAGAATGACAAGAACATTATATGAGAAGGTGAAGATTCTTCCCATTGCTCCCATCATTGCTTTAACTTAGGAAATCTTTCCACCATGGATAAGGCTGACTGTGCCCAGTCTTAGGTCCTGGCCAACTCCAGCCCTTCCGTAAAGCTGTCCTAGATCACCCCAAGCCAAGAACAACCTCTCTCACAGAATAACTGAACTACTGGATGTGTACTTCTTCTCTTGTATGTAGGCGATTTCAGCCCACGTTATAGTTACTGATGCTCATGTTTTTCTTTCCTTCCTCGACTGTGAAATGCTTCACGTGAACGTGTCAGCATGTCAACCATGTTGACTGCCTTTGTGTACACACGGAGGCTTCGTGTAGGAAGCACAACACACAAGTGTGGAAGGAAGAGTGGGTACAGAAATGGGTCAAGAAGAGCAGAATAGGAAAGGAAAAGCAAAGAATGAGGAAAAAAGAGAGAAAGAGGGAAAACAAAGGAAAAAGAAAGAAGAAATGGAAAAGAGATAAAAGAAACGAAAAGGGCACAGAAAGGGAATTTGATCGACGTTGGCTAATTAACTATATCCATTTATCTATTATTTCCCTGATAATCATATATAGAAATATATACACACTCACATACACCTGTAAAAACAAACTGGACCACATGGTGGGTGTCCACCAACATTTGAAGAATTTGAATAAAGTTGTGGAACATCAAAAATACATGCAGAACGGCAGTGTTATTCACAACAGCCAAAGGCGGAAGCGAGCCATCGTGTGCTGACAGAAAGGTGGATGAACAGAATGTGCTACACAGACACACGATGGAAATGAAGCCTTGAAAAGGAGGGACGTCACTAAGCTAAGTGAAATAAGGACAGTCTTATAAGCTTCCACTTCTCGGAGGTCCCTGGAGCAGGCAAACTCAGAGAGACAGCAAGTGAAGGACGGGCGCCAGGGGCTGGGGGAGCAGGAGTGGGGAGAGAGCATTTAACGGGAACAGAGTTTCAGGTGGAAGATGAGAAAGTTCTAGAGATGGATGATGGTGATGGTTGTATAACAATGTGAATGTACTTAGCACTACTGAATTATATACTTAAAATGGTTAAGATGGTAAATTTTATGTTATGTGTATTTTAATACAATTAAAAATTTTATTTAAAAAGTAGATGAAGAGGACTTTTCCTCTCAGCCATGAGCGAGTAAGAAGAATCGGACTTACCCCTGACCTTAAATAGCTAGAAAACCAGACAAAATACACGGAACAGTGATTTTTAGAACTTGGACCATGGGCCGCGCAGGACAGTGATCCCCGAGTGAAAGCAAACAAACGGGTGTTCCAGCTCACTGCCTCGAGAGAGATTCCAGCCCAGGGTGAGGCTCCCCAACACACCCCAGTGGGGCGTCTGAGCTGACAAGACAGTTGAGCATGTGGGTGGCTAAGGAGGCTAACGCTGCTGGGGCAGAACCCAGAGACCTGCAACCGCGTCCCCTCCAGTCTTCTGCTGCGTGCCGGTCTGAGCGTGTGAGGGAACTTCCAAAGCTGGGGCCAAGAGGTGGGAAGGGAGGGAAGGCGTGGGTGGCGTGGCCTCAAGAGCCCAACAAGGCCAGGCAGCCCTTGTGCTCCCACCAGGGGCATCCAGTGGACTTTCTCACCACGGCCAGCTCTCCCAGAAATGTCGGAGCAGTGTTGTCAGGGAGACAGAAAGGGTGTTAGACAGACAGCTGGATGCACACCAGGGGATAAAGAGTACCGCCAAGGGGAAATATGTGAGGAATATAAAAGACTTTGTTTCTCATTAAAAATTTTTTCTTTAAAAAAAGTAAGACTCAGTAAAGATATAGAAGACTTGAACAATATTAGAACCAACTTGACCTAATTGATATTATAGAACACTTCACCCAACAGTAAAATATAAATTCTTTTTAAGTGCACTCAGAACATTTGCCAAGATATTCTGGGCCATAAAACAAATCTCAATAAATTTAAAAGGACTGAAATCATGCAAAGTATGTTCTCTGACCACAACAAAATTAAGTCAGAAATCAATAACAAAGATATCTGGAAAATCCCCAAATAGTTGGAATTTAACAACATACTTATAAATAACCCATGGGTCAAAGGAGAAATTACAAAGTATATTAGAATATATTGTGTCATGAATGAAAATGAAAACGCAACATATAAAAAATGTGGGATGCACCTAAGTGCTCAGAGAGAGATTTATAGCCTCAAGCACTTACATTAGAAAAGAAGAACGGTCTCAAACCAGTGATGAAAGAATCCACTTTACACAGCTTCAAAAGCAAAAACACTAAGGATATACGACCCAGTAATCCCTCTCTTGGGTATTTACCCCCAAATCCAAAAACATTTATTTGTAAAGATATAGGTACCCCTATGTTCAGTGAAGAATTATTTACAGTGACCAGGATATGGAAACAACCAAAGTGTCCTTCGATAGATGAATGGATAATGAAGATGTGGTACATATACACAATGGAATATTACTGTGCCATAAGAAAAGATGAAATACTGCCATTTGCAACCACATGGATGGACATTGAGATTATTATGCTAAGCTAAAGAAGTCAGACAGAAAAAGTTGAGAACCAAATGATTTCACTGATATGTGGGATATAAAACTGAAAGCAACAAACGAACAGACAACTAAACAAGCAAAAACTCACAGACACAGACAACAGTTTAGTAGTACCAGAGGGTAAGGGGGGAAGCGGGTGGTAGATGAAGGTTAAAGGGGGTCAAATATAAGGTGATGTAAGGAGAATTGACTCTGGGTAGTGAACACACAATGTGATATATAGATGATGTATTACAGAATTGTACACTTGAAACCTATGTAATTTTACTAACCATTGTTGCCCCAGTAAATTTAATAAAAAAACAGAAAGAAAACGCCTGGTAAGGATAGCAGAGGGGAGAGAGAGGGCTGGGGGAGTGCGCACGTGCCTGGGTGCTGCAGAGTGCTGGCCTCTGCCCCCATGTGCAAGGCTGCAAAGCTGCAGGATGGTTGTGCTGTCTCCAGCTTTCCATCCCCATTCCAGACACGAAGAAGGGAGAACGGCAAGGGGTGTGAACCCTGGTTTTCTCGTTTTATCCTGAACAGAACCTTCCTGGACGTGCTACTCAGCTGACTTCCACTGAATTCTCATCGGCCAGAAGCTTGCACCTGGCCACATCTGGCTGGGAGCATCTGGGGACGGCCCGGGGTCAGCCTACAGCACTGGCTATGTAGGTGAAAGCACCAAAAAATCATAAATCACATAAAAACCTTGGGATTAACATCATCATGCTCCAATCACTAATCACACGAATTGCTTCTGTAGTGATTATGAAACCGAATCTCCGGGCACCAAGCCCTGAGCTGCTTTTTATCGTGATCTCTTTCTCCCACTACAATGATGCCTCCCACACCTGTTGGAGATTTTGTGCCAGTCTTATCCTATCATAGACGCTTCTACCATATTCAAAGTACAAGTGACAAAATTCTTAGGAGAATGAAGGCGACACATTGATAATTGGCAAGTAGGGAATAAAGGTGACATCACCCTGCTTTGGTTTCAGTGCACACCTCGCGTTCAGGGAAGCGCGTCTCTGTTCGGCGATTTGATGCCCTGACGTTGCACCTGTGCAAGGACATGCTCTGATGGACAGACATCCTGGAGCATGACTGGGCTGAAAGGGTCCATCTGGGGAGCTTCTCCCTGGGTATCCCCAAAGCCTTCAGAAGGAGGAAGCCACGCTGCTCGGCGCCCTGGGGCCTGGCACTACTACTCGGCAAAGGCTGTCAGGAGGTACAGACGTGGGGCACACAGCTTCAGGGAGGCAGAGTCCCCAGGCTTCCAGGCACCGGCCGTGCAGCCCCCAGGCCCAGGAGGCTGAAGGGGAAGGTCTAACGCAGCCAGAGGCATGCACGTTTGTAAACTGCTCCTGATGTCAGTTACAGGCTGAAGTAAACTCAATTCTATGAAAGCTGTGACTTTTAATACTATCGGCAGTGTATTAAAATGTCCAGAAGATTATTTATGATACATACTTTTGTAAGCTGATCCAGCTGCAGCAGTAGAAAGCATGAAAAGCTGCCGCTCAAGTACTTAAAACACTCCTCGCCATACTTAGAGGGAAATCTCGGGACGCATTGCTGAAGAAACCCCGGTGTCTTCCTGGGAATTTATGCTCGAATCTTCAGCACCACTGCAGTGCTGCCTATGGTGTAACCGGCCAGACGTCACGGGCAGCACGATGCAGGCGATGCTGAGGATTCTGCCCTTGACGGCCCCGCTCATGTAAATCCCGTTCTCCGAGAGGAGGCTGTGCTCCCTAAGGCAACCGAGTTTTCTACAAACACTGAGGGATTAGCTACACTCATTCCAAATGGCGCTCGGGGTTGCTTGGTATCTAAAGGATTAGGAAGTTGGAAAAAGTCTGAGTTGACCTGATGTGTGAGACGAAATGCTGAGTGGATCAATCCCTATTTTGAATGTAAGTGGGGAAGTAAGTGACCGGTTCCTAAATAGATGGCTGGAGCCCTGCGGGTGTGACTGCCCACGACAAGTCGCTCCAGCTCTGATGCTGCTCCCTGGCCTCTGAGGCAGTTGCTGCAGCAGATTCCAGGAGGGGACAAGACAGGTACCAGTGCAGAAACCCTGACATCTACAGGATGCGTGAGGGAGCTGAGATGGCTTAGCCTGAAGACATATGGGAGGGTGCAGAAGGCACGAGACTGGGCAGGCGCTTGGCTTCTGCAATAATTACAGCAGTAGCAATAATAGCTACTAGCTTTTGCATGCGTTAGCTCATTACTCTCACAATAAGACTGGGAAGCGGGTAATATTAGGAGCACCCCTATGGACAGGCACAGGAAGAGGCTTTGAGATTCCTCCACGACCACCGGACAGAGCTGGGTGTGGACCCGGCAGTCTGCACCCACGCTCCTCACCACTTTGCTCTGCTGCCCTGGGACAGGGTACAGCTGGGGCCGAGCCTGACTCAACAGAACAACGCGTTTTCCCCCAATAGGAACTGCATAAATTAATGCTCCTACCATCAGCTCTATAAAGTAGGGGCTGTTACGCTCCTTTCACAGACAAGGAAACACCCAGAGAGCTTCCTGGGGCTCATGCCCCACATTGGCCAGGCTGCAGAAAGGGATGCAAACTCCTCAGCCTGATCCCCAACCCGCGCCCTTCCTCCCGCACCAGGCTCCTAGGAACGTACGGAACGCGCTCGCGCGTATGATGTGGTTCGGTGGAGAATCAGAGCCTCACGCCCGAAAGCCGCCCCAGATGCCACCTGGTCCAACCCTGTGCTACCAATCAGAGGGACGTGAGGCCCGCAGAGGCACAGCTGCTGGCCTCAGCGGACGTGGACGTGGCGGTGACCGCGGCCGGACCCGAGGCCCCGTGCACAGGTCCTCTGCCCGGGAAGGAGGGACCCCTTCCTCCCTGGCTCACATCCTGCCTCTGCTTCCGCCTCCGTAAAAATGCAACGCAGCGCGTTTTGTTACAGCGTCTACACCTGTGAGGCTGTTACTTGTTCAAAAGTATTTGCCTCCACCCTGCCCTCATCACGCTTCCCCACTAATTTGGGTCTTGCCACGTAGCCTGTGGGAGAGGTGACAGCGTGCCAGCTCCCAGCAGAGGCCTCATGAGACGGTGTGGGCCCCGCCTGCCTCACCCACCAGGAGGGGACAGCCCCCATGGCAGTCCACCCACCTCCGTCTTGGCACCAGGAGACTGGAGAGCATGGCCAGGCAAAGCAGGCCGCCGTTGACTTGCAGGATTTTTAGGTGAAAACAAATCCTTAGGTGTTGTTGGAGGCCACGTGGATTTGGGGGTCATTAGTCACTGTGGCAGAAGCTGACTACTGCAGAAACTGGCACACACAAGTCGGGGCTGCCATAGCAAAATCTGAGACATGAAGCAGTGGTTTGGGGTCTAGGTGATGGGGAGCCAGAAAACTCATAGAAAGTTGAAAAAATGGCCACCCAAGGTATGCAGGAATGAAACCTTTGGCCAAAAAATATCACCTGTGATAACTTAGAAGGTAGAAAATGCACCTATTAAACTTGTTTTCAAAACAGAATGCTACCAGTGTGAATTGGTTGTTACAGGATGTCTTTACATCTGCAAATGGAACTATTTCTCACCAATCCGAGGTTGGTCGTTGAGTCACAGCCTCTTGTCAGAGACCAAACTAAAGGTGGGGCTGTTAGCCCCTTTGATTTGGATGAAGTCCCCCAAAGGAATCTCTCAGTGCCCAAAACGGCCTGTGGAAACAGGCAGAATTTGGTCTCTTGGAAGCAGCATGAGCTCAAGCACTTGTCCTGAGTTGGAGAAGAACCGGAAGTGGAAACAGCTGTGGGAGTGCCACACGAACAGAGTGACCGGAAGCACACAGATTAAGAACAACACAACAGTTTCAGGAGAGATCAAGCACTAACATACTCTGAGCCTGTATTGAAATAGACTGTGACCACCTGAGATCTAAAGTCATCCCTGGCTTCCATCTTTTCTATGGGCAAGAAACAGGTTAAGAAATCTGCTGAGCCATCAAGGAGGGTATATGTGCTAGTGCCTTCCACAGGGAGGAGCAGAGCAGAGCACGGCTCCCAGAGGGCTGATCCAGAGTTACGCAAAGGACAGGCCAGGGAGCTCTCCCAGTGAGCGTGGCAAGAGCTAATCAAGGAACGGCCCCACTCCCAGCCTCAGGGCCCTCAAAATATTGTGCCCGGCAGGACCTCAGAACTGATATGGCCTGTCGTGGGCTCCACCCGCCCTCTCTCCAAGTGAGAGTGTTACTGAGCTGATCCTGTCTTTGCTCCACCACTGAATATTGGGGGGAGGGGAGAAGCAATTAACTTGTCCTTTTGGTTCATGAAACTCTAGGTCAAGGGGAGCTGTATCTGGACACAATGTGGATCCTGACAGGACTTTGAGCCTGAGGCCATTAAACGTACGATAGTTCTAGGCTGTGCTGTGGGGACGAGTGCGTTTTTCATGTGGCAGGAGAGGGGACACGTGTGACCAAGAGGGCAGTGTGTGGCAGGCTGTTTACATGGTCACAATCGTTCCTTATCTTCCTGCTCGTGCTGTGTTTTCCCAATACACACACCTGCCGCATCTGCTTTGGACTTGGCCATGTGACCACTTCGAGACACGGAACATGAGAGGAAATGACCATGTGCCAATTCTCAGCAGGGGCTGTACGAGGTACCCGTGTTTCTGCTCAGCCTCTGGAGCCTGTACAATGAGAAAAACAGGTCCCACGCAGACAGCGATGACGCCACCACAGCCTGGGTCCCAGAATGAGGGGCCTTGCTGGCGGCTGAGGTGAGCCCAGCTTGGCCAAGCCCAACAGACCCATTGCTGACCGGGCACTTGTCATGGGAAATCACTGTTTGTCGTTGTGTGCCCCCAAAATCTGTAGAACAGTTGTTCCCACAGCAAAAACTACTAATATTCAGGTGTAATCACCATAGACTTGATGCTACCACAGAGACTCAAGTGCCATCTTCTCTCATGACTGCATTCAGCAGTTTTTATTCAATTGAAACATAGTCCAAGTCACACATGTAACTTAAATTTTCTGATAGCCACACTGACAAAGCAAAAGAAAGGTAAAAACAAGTTTAAAAATGTATCTTATCTTACCCAATATATCTAAGATATTATTTCAACATGCGATCAACACAAAAACCAAAGGAAATGTACTTTTTGGGTACTAGGTCTTCAAAATCTGATGGTGTTTTACACTTACAGCAGTTTGTGACTTGGATGGACCACACTGTAACTGCGTAATCGTGACCTGTGGTGCGTGCCGACCATATGTGATAGGACAAGTCTACAGGATGATTCTTCTTCCTAACTAGAACTTCCACAAGTGAAAAAAGCCCTGGATTTGGTGCCCAAAGCACAGCATTCTAGTCCCAGCTCGGCTACCAGCTCTCTGCGGGACCCTGAGCCAGGGGTATGTCTGGGAGTCATCTTAAAATGAAGGCTGAGACCATCTCCCAAGACTCTTTCTGCTTTGAGCACCGAGGAAATGTCAAACCAATACTGACTCACTTATCGGGGCTCTTGGTTGTAAATGGCAGAAACCAACTCAGGCTAATTGACGCAAAAGCAAGGAGGCGACATGGGGGTTCCGGGGAGGTTCTCAGGTCACAAAACTGACAAGAGATTGACTGGCCAGTCTTGGAAGACAGACCAACAAGAAAGGATCTCTGAAACAGTATACAGTCACCTTCTTCTGGCAAGAACAGTCTGGCTTGGGTATCGCTGGCACTGCTGTAGGAATCGCCACCTCTGGACACCACCAAGGTGAGTTCTAAAGCTGCTGTGTCTTTGTGTCAGCCATGCTACATGCAGTGTCCTGGGAGATCCAGGTAGATGCCGGACTCCTGGATGCCAGGGGGCCCGGATAGGGAGAATCATCCCTGCACTGTCTCCCTGCTAACTTCCCCACTGGGAATACTTCTGGAGGTAAGGCACTTGTCTTACCATTGAGAAGTTTGCAGGAATTCAATTAAATGCTCTTATATTCTCAAGAATCCTATTATTTGGCTGGATCTTTGAGGCATTGATTAGACATCACTTTCATCTCATTCTTATCAGAGCTAAGAGCTGCTCCTGGGTTCTGTGAATTTCAAGGTCTTAGAGGACAACAAGGACTATCGAGGATTTTGTCAGGATCATTTGGGTAGTATCAACACATCTCATTAAAAAATTAATAGCAACGAACTTACGCTATTCCACTATCTCCATGTAAAAAAACAATCAAATTTTATAGTTCCTTTTTTTAAGTTCTTGTAATTTTCAGAAGTGCTCATAGATTTACTTTTAGGTAAAATGAAAAAATAAACTGAATATAGTTTATCATATGGAATAAGAAGAAGATGAATCGAAAGATGTGTAAACCTTTCTGCACCAATAACTTATGTAAAATACCGCCTCGCCGGGGGTGTTCTGTATCTCATTGCAATGCAAAAATGAAATCGGCTTCTCCACAGGTACTGCTAACCCCAAGTTACAGCTGCATGAGAATTCTAAGATCCTCCTTGTTTGTCATTTATCCGTCATCGTTACTGTGCTGGTATCACTGCTGTTTTGTGATGATCTACTGTTCAAAATGCCACACTGGTGAGTATCAACAGTGAGTATCAACAGTGAATACAGTAGCCGTCTGGTAACGCACCGCCCGCTGACCCAATGGCCGCACTCTCTCCGTGGGTCCTCCCAGGCCTCTGTAGACCCACCCCCTTCACACCAACGCCCTCCAGTGGTGGGCACATGGGACGTCCCGCTGGCTCTCCGTAGATACCTGCCAGTTCCACCCCAAGATCAGATACCAGACTGTGGATGGGGCAATGTCACCGAAACAGCATCTGATGAAGTAACAGTCATTTTTACTTGGAACAAGGAGTATTTCCACAGTTTTCACAACAAACAGAAGAGTGAGGACAACCTGGAAATAGCTGTAAACGTATGATTTGCTCCTTTATCAAGTGGAATCTGTGCAAGTCAGGCAGAAGGTACAGCATCTGTTATTCACTGATGAAAGAAGAAAGTCGAACATCAACCGTCCATTTAAGTAGAACACAGCCAGAGCCTGTCTACATCTGTTGGTCGCCTTTTGGCTGAATGATAAAAAGACCATTTGGGAAAGGATTTGTCCATCTATGCTGTTAAGGTGGCAAGAACTACATAATTGTCCCTTTATCTATAAAACAGTCAGACAGACACAAGAAAGGATGCATCAAGCATAGACGCACGTTTGCAGAATGCAAGACCAGCAGATCTCGTATCAGTTGCTGAGGGGAAAAGGTTTATTACAGTAAACATTAAAATGCATTTTTTAGTTGTTTAGGTTTCTAAAGAGCTGTGAGAACGATGGGTAACTATTATCCATGACGATATTTCATGCTGGTGAAATTTATTCTCAGCATAACGTGGAGGGAAAGAAAAGAAGATGTACCTAATACTGCATTTTACTGTATAAAGTGGAGAGCACTCATCTGCTTAAAGATCATCGGGACTGGGGGAGATGACAACATGCTTTCTTGATTTGTTAAATAACCAAACAAGTATATCTTATTAGCAACAGCAACGTTGGCTCTGGGCATTTCTGATGAATTGAATTAATGAGCAACTGACATTTACAGCCCATGGCAAAATTCTTCCAGCCTCTTGGAAATCAGCAGGAAATGCCCTAGGCGGGCCTTGGTAACGACTGTTTAATTATTATTAGTCCTCTACTGGGAGAGACACTTCCGGTGTTCCCAGCTACCCAGCAGTCCCTCGCTGCCCTTTCTGGGCACACAGAAGACTGCACTTCTCAGCCTTCTTGTAATTAATTGGGGCCATGTGACAACTTTTGGCTAACGATATGGGAATAGAAATGGCATTATCATTTCAGGACTGAATTAGTGGAAAGTCCGAGAATATTCCAGTCGCTCCTAGTTCCTATGACCTGCCTGCCACAGCTACGAATGAGCCGGGAACAGCCTGGATCCCTGCGAGCCACACGGAGCTGCAGTGGACTGTGTGCGTGAGAAGTAAACCCACGTTGCGCCAAAGCACTGAAAGTACAGGGGTGTCGATAGCAGCCACACACCTAGCTGATGTAGTACTCAAAGTCTGAACGAACAGTGCAGCGCTCCAACAAAAAGTGGCCTGGCCTCATGGCTTCTCTTCAGAGGAGGCTGAAATGTCCTCCTTCATGAAGCCACGTAGGCTTGGCACGTCAAGAACCCACTTCTGGGGCAGGATCAGGTGGAAAAGACACCCATCCCAGGGAGAGGCAGGTCCCAAGCTCACTCAGCAACTGTGGAACTGAGCTGCAAGTGAAATATCTGGATTGGCGGGAAAGAAGGGGAGTTTCCACAGAGGAAACAGAACCTGCAGCCAGTACCTCGGCCCAGGGAGACTCAGCGTGAGCATCTGTCAGACGACTTGGCACGGCGGCCTCACGCTCAGGTGCTGTAGGTACCTGCCCGTCCTCCCCGCTGTACCAGGACCGTGCTCGCTGGCCCGCCCCCTACAGCCAGCATGGGTATCGTGTCACCTGACAGCTTCTCTGTGGCCAGAGCCTGCTCTGCCTTCCACCAGAGAATCAGCTGCCCCTGTGAGCAGCAGTCACACCGACTGCTGGGAGATGTCGTGTCAGCCCAGCCCCCAGCCCTGTGGTGGGATGAGTGCGCAATGCGTCACTAGTACTGGCTGCACAGTCCCCAGAGGGACTAAGCTCTGGTCATCACAGTACTCTGTGCCTGATAATAAACCTGCGATGGCCCCCTTCCCTTCCCTGTCTCACATGTCCCTCCTGTCCTCCAACCGCCTCCTAAATAAACCACCTGCACGGAAATCCTTGGCTCACCGAGGCCTTGGGACAGTCGAAACTTAGAACTCAGCTGAGGGCGTAAGTAGGAGAATTCAGAACGAAAGGCAAGATGCACAGTCCTGGGCCGTGTCTCCAGAGAGCGCGCAATGGACTTCAGCAGTGGTGGCTTTCACTGCTAGTCACTGCGAACGCTGGGAGGAGGCGAGGGACACGTCAGGCCTCAGTGCTGCCCTACTGCTCACGAAGGTCGACATTGCAATGACGGGAAACGAAGTAGGCCAGGAATTAACTAAGTAGCTATGCAGCATCTCTCCTGTTTATTGAAAGGTATGCTAGCAGATGCCATAGCAGTCCCCAACTCAGGAGAGAAAAGGGACACAGAATGCCGCCAGCACCATCAAGAGGTGAGGGTGAGGGGCTGGGTGAGGCTGCCGGGACGGTGGCCTGGCTTTGTTTGATACTAGAAAGCAGTGGTAGTTTCTCACTAAGTGACACAGGCCTAGGACACTTATGGAAATAATATGCGCCATCAAGTTGCAGCGGTCTCACCGGCAGGCAGGTTCTGGCTCAGGTACACCTGACCCGCCCTCCCACCGCTGGAGCAGCCACAGAAGAAGCCAGAGAAGTCTAGGGGCCACCGGTCAAGGGAGACCACCTTCCTTCCCACCCTGTCCGTTCCCAACATGCCCGCTTGGAATGGCGGGGGCCAGTGGCGAGGAGAGGGTGACGAGCTCTCACCTCTCGTGTCCCAGGACTGAAGGCCCAGGCCCACTTTTCAGTGGAGAAGCCCCCACCCCCACCTCATCTGTAATGACTTTCGGGGGGGGGGGATCACCTTTTCCTTTGGACGTTCAAGGCACCACATGATAGGTGAACCTCATTTAAGGAGACCAACCACACTTGCTCCTCCTAAAGTGGGGTGCTCCTTGCGCTCCTGCGTGCTGTGCTTCCCTCTGATGGAGGGGCCTGCCCCCCACCAGCCTGTGAGCCCCCTGAGGGGGCTGCCCTCAGGCTCCAGCAGCTGTGTTCCCGGCACCCAGTGCAGGCCTGGCACACAGTAGGTGTGCACGAATTGCTTGTCGAAAGGACGTTAAATGACAACAATACGGTTAGACGGGGCATGAGTCTGTCTGAGCCCAGGTTTCCTGTGTCAGAGGCGCAGTTAATCACTCCCGCCCCTTCTGGTTGTTGTGAGGTGCTCAAACAGGCATGGCCGTGTGTCAGCTGTCCAGCACAGTGATGTCACCTAGTGGCAACGAAACACTTCCTGTGGACTCAGTTCAAACACACCGAACACCTTTCATGCATCAGACGCGAGGGATCCCAAAGCAAGCGCCATCCGTGAGCCTCCGTCCAGACGCGAAACATGCGTGGCCATCAGAAAATTGCAAAGAAGTCACTTCGAGTGCGACTGTGGAAGGACTATCAAAAAAGGGCTGTACAAGTTCCTAAACTTTTCAGGAACATTTTTTTCCAAAAGAAATGTCAGGACGAACCCAAATGTAGAAAAGAGAGGAATGTGGGGGGCATGTTGGATGCAGGTGTGTATTGTGGGGGACACCCCCGGAACCCTGCTCATTGGCCTTCCAGGAAACCTGCTTTACCCGTGGGGGTCTCTCGGCACCTTCCCAGGATGGCTGGGCTCTCCAGAAGCCCAAAGAAAAGCGTCCGGGCTCCGTTCATCACACAGCAGCTCAGAGCGGCAGCTCCTGTGTTCCAGTTTCTTATGAGGGTCACATCTGTGCGGCCCTTCCAGCCAACACTCGTACTGATCCAAGGAAATGGGGCACATGCTCCATTACTGAAATGACATTTGAAGGGAACAAACGCCAGAACAATCTCTCAGGTTTGCACAACTAAACTGTATTCTGCATCAGAACAGTGCAGTAATTCAGAGGAAGCAGAGAAAGTCTAAATTATAGAATTTTTAAAAATTCAATTTCATTCATTTTAACTGCTCAAATGAATTGCTAACAAAGTGGTTCCAAGGAGAGGCCCTGCCAAAGCTGCTTTACTAGAAAACAAGGTTCATTTGTAAAGCGTGACACCAATGGATCTAAGTCCTGAAAAACAGTTTGTTCATGGAAGTAGGCAAAACATGTCCCATACAATGCTATTTACATTCTAAATTGGCTCCATGTATGCGCTTCTCAAAAGTGCAAGAGTAAATTTCACTCTAGGCCAGGTCAGATGCTCATAAATTCTAAATGAGCAGAATCCAAGTGGAGGTATTTACTGAGTCTAAGCTCAAATTGTAGGACAGAATCAGTGTTTGGGGTCAGGATATAAAGGGGAGAAAAGAGGTCACAGTCTGAGAGAGGATACCTCCAGAGAAAGGGGTCTGCGTGGTTACTGCTGGCCTTGACCTCCACTCTAACCTCCTGAGGTCAGCCTGCCTGCACCTTCCCAGGAGTGGGAGGCACCTCGGGGGGTCTGCCTAATTCAGGAGCATCTCAGAAGCAGGGCTCCAAGGCCCCATGGCCCGTCGCTCACATGGACCACTCGGGAGAAGGTAAAGCTAACACATTTTTAAAGACACATAAATAGAGCGTTGATATTAACTTCTCCGGTGTGCGGCCTCATTTCAGATTCTCCCTACTGAGTCATATTGAAATCTGTCTGCCAGAGCTGGGCTTCTCTCTCTTCTTTTGTTCTCAAGGGTGAATGGCCAGCTAGTTACCCTTCACCTTCTGATCATCTCAGGAACCTCGTGTGTGCTTGATGTCTGCACTCAAAGACTCCTCCGGCCTCTTCTTCCCCAGGATAAATGGCCTGTGATGTGCAAAGATTTCCGAAGAAGTCCCGCTGTGCCCGAGTGCTGTTCAGAATCTCAGCCGGCAGGGCTGTGGGAGCTGGGCTCCTTGCGCAGGAGCTGGCTCCCTGCCTGCCTGGTGTGTCTTTCTGTCAAGGCCATATCAGTTCCGTCACCTCCACCAATGAATGTTTTGGGGAAAAACCAATTAAGAGAGGGACTGGATGGAAGGAGTGGCAAGTAGACATCTAGAATTTAGCTCAGGTGCTTCTGAGCTGAAAGGGTATTTGTTTGTCACCTATATGCATGTTTAAAAAACAAAAACAAAAAACCCAGGGCATTGTTTTAAAATGCCACCACACATCTGTGCGTTGCAGCATTTGTGTTTTGCTCACAGTAGCATTCCACGGGGCCCGGGCACATGTAGGCTGCGTTCCTGCTGCTCTGTCCTGCCGGTGGGCTCCGGCCCTCACTGCGGAGGGCTCTGCACTCACTCCTGGGTCCCTGTCTGTGATTGCTATGTGGAGCTGGTCTGCAGCCACAAATGCTGCTCTAAATGAGCAAATATTTGAAAATAATTTTTGCCAGAAATTGAGGCACGCCTGACCGTCCTGAAGTCGTGGATCAGACCTTCCCCCGCAGAGTACAGCGGGAATTACGTTCGTTCCATATCTGCCCTAGTGCCATCCGTGCCATCAGAGGGCACAGAGCTGACTGACCTTGGCCCAGGAGTAGGGCAGCATTATTTGTCTTGATCACCAGCAGCAGAATAGAAGGGAAATTATAAAGCCATTGAGAGGATTAATACGGACTTGATCTCTCTCTCCTGGCTCTTTATCTCAAGTGATTAAAATTCTGCAGGAAAAAAAAAATGGCCACGTAGCATCCACCGGCTGCCCCAGATGGATCCGGTACCAGCTCCGTGCATCAGCTTGCTGTGACAGCCTGCGCAAAGGTTAATTATGCGTGCTGTATATAATCACGTTAATCAGAGGATGGGGCCGCTACAGACCAGGCTATAACTTTTCTACAAGCACGGGAAGCACTTGAGGCTTGGCAGTGTTTGTGTAGGGGAAAAAAGGGAAGAAAAATGATACATTAACCGCAAAAAAGAAAGATAAGGCAATAGCTACTGACCGGTCAGCAGGCTGAAACCGTGTGCCCCTCCCACACACGCAGGGAATGGCTACCTGAGGTTGACTTTGAACGTTCTCTGCCCGAACTCGGAGGCACAGCCTGGCACCTGGAGCGCTATGAGAAGAGACACACAGAAGGCAGCTCACTGGACGTAACCTAAATGTCCACTGATGGACGTTATTCCGAATTCATTTCACTTGGAACATCCAGATAGTGGTATTCTCTGGTGTTGTTATTGCCGCTATGGAAACACGTTTGGTAGATAGCAATTAAGTGAGAAAAGGGTTTGAAGGCATTATATTTAGTGTGATAACATTCTTGTACACAGTTGTATATTTTCACAGAAAGAACATGTGGCAGGGTACACTTCAAAAGGTGACAGTGGTTAACTCCGTATGATAAGATTACAGGTGACTTTACATTCCTTTTTCATACTTTTCCTGTATTCTGCTATTGTGTTATTCTTTTATAATCAAAATTAAGAAGGGGGAAATCATCTAAAGATTTTTAGCTGGAAAAGAGAGAAATGTCTCCAGTAGATACAAGTTCATATCTCTAATCAATCAGCCAACGCCCCTCAATGTGAATCCAAGGGCACACTTCAGCATGGCACTGGGAAGGGGCATACTCCCTCCCTCCGCGCTGTCTGACACCTGCCAACATCACAGCAGCAGCTGCCTTCTGCTGAGGGCCTACTGTGTGCAAGGAACCACTGTACTTTGGTTAATCGTCATTACAACCCTGAAAAATAGAGGCTATTATCCCACATATGGAGGAAACCGAGGCTGGGAGAGGCTGACATGACAGGACCAGCTGTCCCGGCCAGAAGAGCCCAGGGTGAGGGGCTCTCTGGGAGGTCCCAGGCCCGTTCTGATTAGTCAGACATTCATTCTGATTGATCATGAGCTCATTCTGATTGATTAGGTGTCTGCTCCTGGCAAGAATTTAAATCCAGGTCTCTCTGATTCCAAAGCTGGATCTTTTCAGTGCCCTTTCAGCTGTGAACACATTGCTTCTGCATCTCCGAATTAAGATTTATATGTAAGATCGATGGGAGTGGGCAGAGGGCGAGAGGTCATTTACCTTATCAAATAAGCCTTTGCTTTACAAAAAGAACAACTAGGATATATTGAAAAATAAAACCCCCACTAATATTCAGACATATTTCAACTCCACACCAATTATCATAGGGACACGGAGTAAAGGGCGAGGGAGCTGTGTGAAAACGCTGAGACTTGGTGAAGCCAGCTCCGCCTCTGTATCCCACCTGAGTTACCAAGGCTCACAGGGAAGCATGTCGTTTATCTTGACTCAAAGTGCCACTATGTCAAAAGGAAATGGAGTGTCTATGTCCCTCTAAAACACCTTTCCTTTGGCCATTTAAGCGCTACATAGGACTGTATTTTGAGTTTCGAAATCTGAAATGTAATCTTCAATATTGTGAAGTTGCAGTACCTTGGGATGGTATGTGCTCCCTATGGCCACCTGTTTTCCAGGTTAAAATTATAAAAATAACACCCAGAGAAAAAGTACTGTCCTGCAACCAGTTACTAAAAGCATCGATTCACTTACGTAGAACAAGTGCTGGTAAGAGGGTCTTAATAATGGATTCTTTCTATCTTAGTTCCTACTGAGATTCCAAGGACTTGGAGTAACAATTTCTTCCACATTCCAGAGTGCAAGGTTCTCAGAATAGGACTTGCAACACTGAATGTCAAAAACTTGTTTTGCAACTTTTAGCTGATCACAAATTTCCTATCTAAAGGACACGGGGGTAAAATAGCACCAAAAAATGCTGAAGATGAAAAAGAAACATTTTGGAGAAAGTTGTCAGACTGCTGGGAGTCCCACCCTTAGCCCGGTTCACCACAAGTTAAGTGAAAGGGGCTTCAGGAGACCACTCAGAGAGTTTGGATATGTGTCCCTGACAATTTGGCAGGACACAGGAGACTGGCATCCAACTCACACCAGAGTAATTTAAGGTCAAGAGATGAACTAAAGTGCCTGCAGGAGAGGAGCTGCCATCGGGAATGCAACTGTCCTCCCACCTACGGCAACAGGGCTGTGAAGATGCACATTTTCAAGGGACCGTGTGAGAGCCAACCTGGCATTGTTCAGACCTTGCCCAGGAGATGTGCCCGGAGAGCAAGAAGCACAACACCTGTACCTAGGGGCTAAGGAAGGGGACATAGACCTACTGGCTGGAGAAGATGCATTCTTCCATATTAAGGGATTTGTAGATGAAGACTCCCCAGCACGCATGAGTCTCAGGGCTCTCACAAGAGAATGTCCCCCTTAAAAACCTTGGCCAGTTCAAGAAAGAACTAGTCAAGTAAGAACTTTCCTGCATCCTTTCTTGATATCCCCACCCAACCTCTGGCCAATCTTTCCTTCCCCTGTCACTCAATCTCCAAACTATGAGGGTTCAGTAAAACCCATGGCTAGCTGGGAGAGACGGGGTAGAAACAGAAGTGAGGAAACAGGAGACGACAACCACGACCCCCTTTCCCACTGCCGACAGCCAGCTCGACTTAGGCCTGAAAGGGGAGGGAGAACGACAACTTCAAGAGCCTTTCCTCTATGTTTTACCAGATGGTTTAATTTCTGAACTGGGAATTATCTGGGGGTGTTAATGGGAGTGAAGGACTATTTATTTTTCTGTGATTGACTTGAAAGACAAATAGCAGAAAATGGTTACAGCGAACTTCTGGTTTCAGCTCCTACATGGAAAGAGCTGGAAAAAGCATCACCCCCACTGTTACATCAAGCAAAACATTGAACAAAGTGCAAACTAATGGCTTTTCTTGAACCTGTTGGAGAACTGAGGTAGCAGGCCAAACAATTAACACAAAATCTAGAAAGAAACAGGCATTTCCAGAAAGAAACAGCATTTGAGCATTTGCTTATCTAAAACAGACACCCCTGATTATAGTCAAAGCCCATAGGAAGACTCAGCTAGAAGAGTTAATGACTTGTCGAAGGTCCAGTGTGGGCTCGTGTGAGTGTGTGCAGTCCTAGGGGCATGGACATAAGAGGGGTAACAGACTGGTGTAGGGTTTTTCTCCAAGAAAACTACCAGGTGTTCACAGGGAAGATTAATGGGGATTCTAAGAAAGTTCCCCTAAAATGGTGCTGGATGTTTGGGGGAACAGCAGCTACTACTGAAACTCTGCCCAGACCCACCTCTTTTATCCCCTGAAGAACAAGACCCTTAATCTGTAGGAAGAGGGACAAAAAACAAAACAAAACAAAACAAAAACAAACAAATAAGCCTTACGGCACTGGTGGAAATCTATTACAGCTGGAGAAGGGAATGGCAGTCACCACTAAGATTCTGCCAGTACCCATTTCCTCCAAGTCCCCTAAGGAACAAAAGCCTTACTATGCAGGAGAGAGAGTAACAAAACTGTATCACGAAGGCACTATGGGATCCTACTAGGTGTTCCTAGCAGGGTACGGTAGGGGAGCAGAGTGAGGGGAAGCTCTGTCTCTGGATGGAGACAGGAATATATGCCAGGATAGCACGACATGCAGAGAAGGAGCAGGAACAACCCTGAGCCCCAGGTTCACAGGGCCTGCCTAAGAGCAGGGCTTAATCAAAACATAAGAGAATTCCCTCAGTCCCTGCACTCCATCACACATGAAAAAACAGTAACTGAAATGACTGAGACATACAGCTTGGGGAGCTGCAAGAGATAGATTCCTTCTGGGGAGCAAGGCAAAGAGAAGACCCAAAGTCAAGCTGGGGGAATCAAAGGCAAGTGGGAATAGGCAGGGGGAGCAGAAAAACCCCCGGAAAGTTATCCCATACCATAAACACAAGATATTACTATAGGAATTTGAAGACTCCAGTAGAATGAAGGTAACCATAGCAACAGCAAACTTTAAACCCAGCCCAATCACTGACTAAATCAACACAAACCTTCATACTAAAGGCCTAACAGAAGGAAAGGCATGCTTATCTCCAAACATAAAAAATGTATATATACTTCAGTATCTACCAACTGTGGCAGTTTTCAACAAAAACTATGAAGCATAGAAAAAAGTCACACATACACACACAAACCCCCACAAAAAAAACACAAAAAACCAAAACAGTCCACAAAGAGATAAAACAATCATCAGAAGCAGACTCAGAAATGATATGGATGTTGGAACTGGTTAATACATTAAATACTCCAATGGCAAAGGTAGGTAACATACAAGATCAGATAGGTAATTTCACACAGATGGCAAACTATAAGAAATAATTAAATGGAAATGATAGAAATAAAAACAGAGTAGTGAGATGAAGAGTACCTCTGATGGGATCATCAGTACACTTAAAAGAAGACTATTGTAACTTGAAGAGAGGTAAACAGGAATCACCCAAGTGAAATGTAAAAAGAAAGAAAGGTGAATAAAACAGAACATGCAAAAATTGGGGGATAATATCAAACAGTCTAACATGTGCATAACTGGAATTCTACAAACAGAAGAAAAAGAGAAGAGACAGATGAAATGATTAAAGAAATAATGCCAAATTTCCCCCCAAATTAGTGACAGACCCTAAACCACAGATCCAAGAAACTCAGGGAACAGCAAGCAACATTTTAAACCACTCCCCCACAAAAATATCACATCTAGACACCTTATTCAAACTGCTGAAAACTAGACAAAGAAAAAAACCTTAAAGGAAGCCAAAGGGAAAAAAGACACACTGCCTATAGAGGAAAGATAAGGAATACAACACACTGCTTATCGGAAATCATGCAAGCAAGAAGACAATGGAAGGGCATCAAATGTTGAAAGAAAAATGTCAATATAGAATTCTATACCCAGTAAAATAGCCTTCAAAAGTGAAGGAGAAATAAGACTTTTCGGAAATGCATACACACGCATACACACACACACCCTCAGGGAATTTATTGCCAGAAGACACTCTACAAGAAACATTAAAGACAATTCTTCAGCAGAATATGGCATATGTCAGAAACTTAGATATACACAAAGTGGAAAGCATCAGCAATGGAATAAATGAAGGTAAATTAAAATTCTTTAAAAAAATTTTAAATTCTGTAAAAGATTACTGACTGTTTTAAGCTATTGTGGCAACAATATATTGTATGCTAGTATGTTTAAAAGTAAAATGTATGATTAAGATTATTTTAAAATGTATATTGTGAACTCTTATAGCAGCCATGTTAAAAGTTTTTAGAAAAGGGGTATAAAATCAATGAAATCAAAAGCTGTGTTTTTGAAAATATTAAAAGTGATAAACTTCTAGACAGTTGATTGAGGAAAAAGAGAGAAGACACAAATTACAAATATTGAAATGAGAGAAGGGACATTACTATTGATACATATACATTTAAAAGACAACAAAGAAATACCATAAACAATTCTATGCCCATAAATTTGATTACTTAGATGACATGAACTAATTCTTTGAAAGAAATAAACTACCAAAACTCCCTCAAGAAGAAAAACATAACCTGAATAGTTTTATATCCATTAACAAAATTGTATTTGTAGCTGAAGCATTCAAAAACAAAATGAAACAAAATAAAACAAAACTCCAGAACCAGATAGTCCACTAGTGAAATCATCCAAACAAACATGATCATTCTATACAATCTCATATAGAAAACAGAAGAGAATACTTTTCAACTCATTTTATGAGGCCAACACTACCCTAATATCAAAACTAAATAAACACATTACAAGCAAAGAAAACCGCAGATGAATACTCTTCATGAATATAGATGCAAACATTCTCAACAAAATATTAGCAAATTGAATGCAGAAATACATAAAGGTATACAAAAGAATAATACATTATTACCAAGTAAGGTTTATCTCAGGATTGGAAGGTGGGTTCAATATTTAAAACTCAATCAGTGTAATTCACCATATTCACAGACAAGATATGTAAAACGATATAATCATCTCAATAGATCCAGAAAAAGAATTTGACAAAAACTAAACATCCATTCATGATAAAGACTCACAAATTAGAAACTGAAGGTAACTTTCTTACCTAAACAAAGACATCCAGAAAACACCTATAGCTAACATCATACTTAATAATGAAAAACTGAGGACTTTCTCTTAAGGTCAGAAACAAGGAAAGAATGTCTTCTCTCACGACTCCTATTTGACATCCTATTCAGTCCTAATGCATACAACAAGGTAAGAAAAAATAATACAGATTGTAAATGAAGAAATAAAACTGTCTCTATTCACAGATGAAATGACTCTCCACATAGAAACCCTCAAACAATCTATTAGAACTAATAAAGTGAGCTTAACAAGATGGCAAGATACAAGGTCAATATATGAAAGTCGATGTATTCCTGTATACAGCAATGAACGATAAGAATTAAAAAAGAAAAAAAAAAAAAAGAACCAACCATTTACACTAGCACCAAAAAAAAAAAACCCATAACAAAATGACAAGAAATAGGTAGGTATAAATCTAACAAAACATGTGCAGAATCTGTATGCTAAAATCTATAATATACTAATGAAAGAAATCAAAGACCTAAATAAATGGAAAGGTATACTATATTCATAGATTGGAAGATCAATGTTGTAAAGATGTCAAATACTCTCCAATTTGATCTTGAGATTCAATTCAACACCAGTCAAACAACATAAGCTTGGTATTTCAGTTAATGCTCATGTACCATTGTGAATTTCTTAGTTTTAATCAATATATTATGGTTATGTAAATGTTAATGTTATGGGAAATTGGATAAGTGTATACAAAACTCTGTACTAATTATGCAAATCTTCTGAAAATCTAAATTTATTTAAAATTAAAAATTTACTTCTTTTTTCAAAAAAAGGTAACAGGCATGGGCTGGAAGTATACCCCAAGCAGTCTAATTTAAGGAGAATCTCTTGAAATGATTGTGAGAGACAAGAATAAAAGCTATTTATTTAAAAATTATGTCATCCTTCTAAGTCCTATTTGTTCAATGTAACAGCTACCCCTATGGAGCACTTATTTTATTCCTGGTAGCCATCAGCTTCCTCTGGAAATTGGCATATAAGGTAGGCTGCCTCAGGTTGAAAGGGACAAACAGTTGTAAAAATGGGAAGTGGCAATTACTTGATATATTAGAATAAATTTATAGAATGAGAAAGTTAAGTTTAATATATAAAAAACTCATGGAAACTCTGGTCCCTAGATTGTAATATCTTTATGGAGTCTTAAAAACAAAGCATTATACAGCTTTATGTAAACTTTTCTGAGTGCTGACAATGGCTTTGTATTAAAGAATAATACATTTTCAAATGCCATTTAGTATTGTGATCATTGTAGCTTTTAATGACCCAATGACGGCACTCCATTTACACAGAACCTTTACATCACACTTAGATGGATGATGGAAAATAAATCCATGAGGTGCTTAAGTTGTAACAGTTGGGGAACAGCAAGTATCAAACGGCATTTCTTTCAAATGAAATGAATTAAACAGCATTTTCTTTTTTTATCTGGGGGAACAAAAGGAACCCATATATGATTTGTTAAAGGTTGCAGGCAACATGTGATGCTGCTTTCTAATT
The DNA here is from genome assembly GCF_036562045.2 of Rhinolophus sinicus. Lineage (NCBI taxonomy): Eukaryota > Metazoa > Chordata > Mammalia > Chiroptera > Rhinolophidae > Rhinolophus > Rhinolophus sinicus. The sequence continues at coordinate 108,960,063 of NC_133759.1, forward strand.
GATCCGCATGCGTTCGCCCTGCTCTGAGCTGGGCAGCAGGGCACAGCCTCGCGAGGTGACTGCCTGAGAGACAGCGTCCTCCTCCAGCTAAGCTCTCAAGACCTTCAGTATCAGAGTGAAGACAGTGTGCCTGCATTTTCCTGCAAGGAGAACATGGCTGCCCCGTGGGAGCCCAGCGTGGCCCACGTGGGAGGAGGCCGTGAGCTGGCTCCACAGGCCGCGGCTTCAGACATCAGAGAGCCAGGGCCCACCTGGGTTCCAGCTACCCCATTTCTCTCCGGACTTTGCTCCCTGACTGAAATCTTAGAGGAAAGAAAGACACAGCTGGGCCAAAACGCACAGTCTTAGTTTCCACTAATTGTTTAAAAAGAAATCTTCGATTGACAATGCTGGGCAGCCACGTAGAATTCCCCGCCCAGCATCACCAGAATTAGCTTAGTTTTTCCCACGTGAGGAATGTCAGTCAGCTTCATCTTTCCACTTTGTGTTACTGCCTTCCAACACTGCAATATAGCAGTTTACATTTCTGATACAGAGCGATGATACTGTGCACATCATTTACTCATCTCAAAACACTGGGCAAAAACAAACACGCACACAAAAAGCAAGTGTGCAGATGTGTCTCACGCTGAGGTCTAAAATGAGGCCGAAAGAAGCTCCCTTTCGTACACAGCAGCTCTGAACACAGTCCTGTGTGCGCGAGTTGACAGAGTATCTGCAATTTGTTATGGAGCAGAAGCCACACGCTATGGGACCCGTAACTTCTGTGCCCTTAGAGGTGCCCCTCACTTCTGTAGAAATATCACACAGAAGAGTGTAGATTTACTTTCATGCTAATGTCTGAAATTAGGATGAAAGTCTAGGCTGTTTATCAGGAGAGAATGCAGTATCAAAATACTGGTAAAATCTTGTGGTAGAAAAGTCTAGATGAAAGAACAGGGTCTGGCCATAGCAGCATGACATTATCTGGTTGTGAAGACTTCCATATATTTTATCTAATAGTCATGCAAATTATGTTTTCAACAAAAAACAGCAAATTTATTAACCAGATGTCACCCAGTCTGTAAAGCCAACTTTGATAAGGTGGCTTTCTTTTTCTATTTCTTTTTTAATAAAGTCTAGTTCCTCTGTACAGGCAGTTTTAATCTCATTACATCAAGGGTCTGCTTGATGATATTTAATAACCACAGTGCTTCCCTGAAACAAATCCTCCTGCTCAGATGATACCGTAAGTCACTGGAATAAACTAAGAAGCGCATTTTTCAGAATCAATGATTGGTGACAGTTTGTTTATTGTTCATTAATAAACAATAAATGATAACATTCCTGGTGGGTAATGTCAAGTTACTTGATTACATTTCCTTTCAATTTATAAGGCGGACCTGTGACTCATCAATTTTGGGCAATTCTTCATCATGGCAACTAAATATGGCAGGATTAACATTGTGCTAAACATTCAAATCAAAATTACTCTCCAGTTATGAAACAGGGTTTTTATGAGAGGTTTTATGTAATCTGTGAACTCTGATCATCTCTAGAAATATAGAAAGCATAAGTAATGGTCTGCCAGGAAATATTTATCTCTTCCATGAAAGAAAGAAAGAGAATACGCTAATACAGTGGAAAACCACGCACAGAGAACGGAGGATAGCTAAGAAATAAAACATTATTATTTCTAAAGAAAATTCTAATTAAAAAAAAACAACCTCTATCTCAAAGCTAGAAAATAACCTAGAGATCAAAAAGTGTATTATAAGTTTAAAAAAATGCTTTAATCAGAAGGAGCTGCATTTTTTATATACCTTGACATCAAAATAATCAAATTCTAATTTGCTAATGTGCTTGGGGAAAATATGCTTTTAATTTTTTTCCCACTCCTCTGTTGAAGGCGTTCAGCCCGTTTAAATTCACGCTCTCAGACAGAGTGACTAAGGCTAATTCTTATTTCATTTGAATTCAACACGATAACGATCACCAAACATACTTTTACTGTGTTTGTCTGAACCTTAATTTCCTTCAGTTCTTATGTCATTGCTTGGGAAAATATGGCTTTTCCATCAGCCTTAGGAATGAAAACCCATGCCCACACACACCAGCCCCGTCTCCACTCCCCCCGTGTCAGCCTGTTGATTGTAATTTGCCAGAGGGACAGAGGAAGAGGGTGATGGCTGCATCTCTCCAGCCTGACTCCCTTCAGGGAGCCCAAGGCCACACCATGACACTGGGGGCCACTGAGCTGAGAGCTGTAGACTCGAGGCCATTTACTGTCTTGGTAACCCAGCTCCCACGACCAATGGATCAAGTGCAAACTCTTCAGCTTGGAAATCAAAGTCCTCCAGAGTGGGTCCCTACCCTTTCTCTCACACTGTTTCTCCACTGTCACCATCCTTGCAACGTGGCATGTTGTCCTCACTCGCACCAGTTTGGTTTCTGTATGATCCAAATAAAAGCTCAACCTGTCTCTTGAATCAATCTGTGGTCCACGGATTCTGGGCGGGGTGTGTGTGTGGGGGTGTCCATAACCCCCTGGAATAGTCTGAATGCGGTGTGAGTGACCATCGTCCTGGAGAGCTGGTCCATAGCATGCACTCTCTCCCACACTCCACTCCCCTCGGCAGCTCTGATCCAGCCGCTCTGGCATCCGTTCCCCAACCTAATAGAGTCCTCCCTTCCTACGGCCTTCCGACTGTTCTCTCTGCCGCCCTCATCGCTCCAAGCGCGATGCACTCTGCAGTGATGGACGTCAGGTGCTTCCTGACTTACTATTCACCTGTCCTCCCCTCTGGAACGGGAGCTCCCTGGAGTAGCGTCACCACGGAATCCCCAGAGGCCGGAGCAGACCTAGGCAGGGTGGGATGATCAGTGCCTTTTGCTGAATTAATGACTATGTGAACAAATCAGCCCTTCCAAGCTGTATGAGAACTAAGAAACATTCCGATACGTTCCCTCCAGCCGAGGAAACCAGCTTCCCAATCACCAAAAGACTCCAGGTCATACATTCCAGAATCTCTAAAGAAACAACTGCCACAACACAATTGTGATGTTCTGCTCCCTTCTGCTGTGTAACCGTGACTCCTTTCCCTTCCCTTTCCTACATGTATCAGAACCACCTTTCAGGTGTATATACTGCCTTGTTTACTGTTGCAGCCTTTGTTTTCCAATGCATATTCAAAGTTTGTTGACTTGTTTTTGACAACAAGGGCTTCCCTCCCCTGTGAGTCCCAAAATAATCTCTGGGAAGATGGTAGTGGTAGGAATCTTGGGTTATATAGAAGAAAACCCACAAAACTGACGTGTTAAGAACTGAGGAGCACAGTCACCTGGCTTCCAGCTGATGGTTGTTCTATCATTTCTTCCTGATGACAGAATTTTTGTAAATGGCCATGTTATAGGTCAAGAAAGCTCCGAGCCTGTGCTCTTGCTTTGCCTACATTGCAGCACGCTTCCACAAGGAGACGGCTGAGGTGCCCTTCTCCATCCTTTCTGTCACCTTGGCTCACTCTTTTACGAGAATTACAGCCTCCCTTCTTCTGGAGGGTCTCCACGTCCACCCAAACCCTGTTTTCCTCACTCTCCCACTTCCTTCGCTCTCCTGCCCAGTTCAAGGTGGCTCAGATATGGCTTCCTGAAAATCTTGCCTCCTTGGACATATTTCACTCCCCAAGACCAGGGGCCAGGCCATAATCTCCTTTCTACTCCTATCAGTAAAACATGTGGGAGGACCCAGGGCCTGTTGTCAAGGGGAAGAGGTCTGAGTAGTGGGAAGCTGCGTATATATATGAGAATGTGGTCAAAGCGAGCAGCCCAAGATGGCCGTCACCGAGCTCAAGTTCAAGCAAGAGTGAAGGGCAGTCTGTTCAAATGGAGGATTCCTACTGGGGAAATGCTTCTTGCCACTGCTGTTTTCTTCTTTGTGGACAGAACTCCACTAGTATGACTCCTGATATATGTATTTCCCTCACTGCGGAAAAGAGGAGTGATTAGCTAAATAGTGAATCTGGGAAAAACAAACAAACAAAGGGTGTGTTCAGCTTGGCTCCCCGCCTTTTCTTAGAAAGCTGGCTGCCTACGGTAGGCACCCCTCTCGCTGTCCGAATGCCTAAGACTGAGTGGCCAAGTTCAACTCCGGTTTCGGTGTTAGAAAACCAACTTTCTTGCACATCTAAGCCACATCTCCAAAATCTGTTTGATTAGTTATGAAGAGAATATTTTGATCTCCGACACACCTTTCCCCTTTGTCTTACCCTTTAACAGGTTGAGAACTCAGGCAGGAGACAGGGTACTGTTTACTGGGCTCTTCAAACCATAACAATTGTTAACATGTATTTACTTTCTCTCCTTCCCAAACTCCACTAAAAGGACAGTAAAAGACTTTTTAAAAAGTATTGGCCTATAAGTACAAAGTAAACAAAAGAGGAGATACAACACATTTTTGGGAAAAAAAATGTTGGAAAGTTACAACCCAAGTGTCTGTTTAAAAAAGGCACCTTTACAAAGTGAGGCAATTCACATTGCAGAACCCAGAAAAGAGACAGGCCTTGGGGACTCCAGGTATCACTGAAGGTCGGTGAGCTGGAGGCTGGAAATGGAGAGTTGTTGCATACTTCTGCACAGAGCTATTGGAGCCCCCTCCCCAAATTTTATATAAAAACAATCTCTTTTCTGAGTAAAAATACTAGAGGTGAGCCAGCTCCAGAAAGAGTTGTCCTGAAAACGAAGGAGCCAAGCCCTCCAGACCCATTAGAATATCTATTGTGATAACAAACAAAACAGCACAAGTGCCGGCCAGACCACGCAGAAGTGGGGCCCTCGGGCACTGCTGGGGGACGTAAAATGGCACCAGTGTGGAAGACAGTATGGCGGGTCCTCCAAGTCGAGCAGATAACTCACTTCTGACCCCACGTCCCACTCCTGCGCCTGCGCCGAGAACAGAGCTCGACACTGTTCATAGCGGCGTGACTCCTAGTCCCCAGGGGGTAGTCCAGCCACGGAGGCAAGGGTGGCAAACGTGGCTTATGCACACCAGTGGAACAAAGCTCTGACTTAGAAAGGAAGGAAATTCTCACACCTGCTACAGCATGGATGAAGCGTAAAAACACACTAAGCGAAAGACGCCGAGCACCAACAGACCAATATTGTAGCATTCCACACAGATGAGGTGCCTGGAGTAACCGATTCACACAGACAGAAAGGAGAACAGCTGTTATGGGAGCGGCGGCGGGGGCAGCAGGCAGTCGTTATGTCATGGATCCAAAGCTCCAGTTTGGGGAGATGAAGGAGTTCTGGAAACAGAGAGTGTGGTGGCTGACAATGCTGTGAATGTACAGAACACCACTGAATTGTGCATACAAAAATAGCTGAAATGGTACATTTTATCTTATGCATATTTTACCATAATTTACAAGAAAGGAGCTGCCGGGCAATAGGGTGCCTATCTCCGAGGGGCACTAAGCCATCAGTGGAAATGCTGGCAGGTGGACAGAGCCTTCTGGCAGAATTCCTCTCTGAGGAAGTTGTCTGTTTACGTGAGAGGCACCAGGGAGACGAGCGGGAGTGACAATATCTATTCTGTGTTCCTTCGAGGCATTTCGATTATGTTTGCCAGGTAGAATATTCCAGTTTGAGACGAAGGTGAGTGGCTCAGGACGAGACAGAACGAGCTAGGCGTTCGTGTCAGCATTTGTCTGCCACCCTCTAAAATCAACGCTGGAATATGGCGCTAAGAGAAGATGCCGTAGGGAAACCCCCAGTACCTCAAATTCTCGTTTCCTCAGAAAAAGGCTGACATTTCCAGTTAATAGAAGGAAGACCAAATGAAAGTCACTGCTGGTTCAAGCTTTGCCTAACAAATAATTCAGATGGCCACCTTTTCCAAATAGAGAATTAGAAAGCATTATCTGAGTAAGGGAACTTTCTCATTGGTAAATATGAAAAAAAAAAAAAAAAAATCTGACAAGCTTACAAAAGTTACCTTTAGTTACACATTCAATACATAGCCTTTACTGAAAAGAAAAAAAAAAAAAAAAACACGTCAAAAATCCTTCTACTCCAAAAAGATATGGTCATCATATTATAACAACACAGACTAAGGCTGCACTGGCCTGGAAATGCGTGTAAATCGGGGTGCTCGATCCGGGCTGCAGACTGGAGCCACCTGGGGAGCTTCAAGAAGAGCCCGCGCCTGGCTTCCTCTGGTGACGTTCTGATGTAACCAGTCTGTGTGGGTTCTGGGATTTTCCAAAACTCCCTGTATGGTTCTAATACGTGAGCTGGTCTAAATAAAGGAAACCAATTTCCTAATTATTGCGAAAGTAGATGGATCTGTAGATGGAGTAATTCAGATGAGATTGTGCAGGCAGCTCCCACTGCCATTGGCAAGGAACTTTCTGGAAACTTGCTCTCAAAATGTTTACACAAAATAATACCCAGGAGCCTTGGTTTTATGCTGGGCCACTTCAAGCTGACAGCTAGGGTCAACCTCACTCCCAGTAGGTGTCTGCGGAAGGGAACCTATTAGTCACAGGAGGCTCCTGGACCCCAACAGCCGCTCGGATTGTGTTCCCCAGAAGAGAACCCCCTCATACTGAGACAGATAAACACAAACCCTCCTAACTCAGTAATCAGGGCAGATAATGGCATCGTTGTAATTGTTTCTTTTCTTCAGCTTAGGTTCACATTGATGGGAGATGGTAAAATTAGTCCACAAGCCACGAGAAGTTTGCTACTTTGCTGATTAAAGCCTTAATTGATTCGGAATGTTTTACAAATCAATCTCTGTGAATCACTTCAGGCACATGAAGGCAGCTTCTAAGAAGGGGTGGCCCCAAATAAGGCTGTGAACGAGCATCAAGTGAACAGACAGCCTTCTGGTGAAGACATCTGAGTTCTCCACGGCATGGAAATGGGTCTCGCTCGCTCCCACTTGTGCTCACATTACGGACTCCATTTCCTTGGGCGGCATCCAACCAGCAGGGGGTCCACTAAAACTCTTTGGTTTGAAGCACACAAACACCCTCCAAACCTCAAAATGCCTGCGTGCTGATTACTGCACTCCCGCAAGCACAACAACGATGTACAGGAGACGTTGGTTCCAATTTTACAAAGACAGCAAGTGAAACAAGTGGCTTTTGTTTAAACTCTATATATACACACACATACGACTTCAGTAACTAGTGGAAAGGGACCTCCGATCAATACTCTTCTCCGATCTTTATGCCTTTATGCGTAATACCACACGCGGGGCACGCACAGTAGGGTGCTTAGCCGTCCCGTTTCAGGACCAATGGGACCATTTCCAGTCATGTTTGGTGCTGTATCCGCAACAACTGACATCTGATAAATGCCTCCCAAAACTGCTGAATAAATGAACGAACAACAAACTCCACGATCTACACTCAGGACTGCGAAGGTTTCCAAGGTTAGTCTGAACACAGCTTGTTTCCCGTCATTCCAACCAGAAAAGTCGGTGTGCACTGGGCGTCAGCAAGGTCGTGAAGACACTCAAGTGACAGACACTCCGTCATCCGCTCTGCTATGTAACCGCAAGTTACGCTTTGCCTTCACAAGAGTGGATTCTCTTAGGAAGACAGACTACTACGACAAAGGCACATGGGATTTGAAGACTAAGGAAACTTATGCTTTTCTTTCCTTAAAAAGCATATTTTAAAAATTAAATTTCAAGAAGGACATTTTTAAATAAATAGTACTTCTCTCACCTTTTTCAAGAGTCATAAAACAGATGTATTTCCAGCTGTGATGGCTGAAGACAGCCCTGTATCCACAGCAACGCAACCCCATCTGCCAATCATGTGAATCGTCCTCCAAAGGCCCAAGACCACCCATCACTCTGGGTGGGCAGGACAGCGCTCCATACTTACAGGATATTGTCCAGGACCAACGTGTAATCAGAACCTCAAAATGACTTAATAATCCCCCCCAAACAAGACTGGAGCCAGCCCTCACGTGTAGTTCATCGTGAACATGGGGGACGGGGGTAGCCGTGGGCCTGGCCTCTGCGTGGTGTCTGCAAAGGGCTCTGCGGGGGGCAGATCTCTGACCCAAGGCGACATCCCTTCTCTTTGCGTTCATCTGGATGAACTCCAACTCCACAGCCATCGCTCGGTGTACCAGCAGCGTTAAATCGTTTAAACCACACTTCGAGCATGCACTTCCTGTTAGCAACACATTTCTCTCTCATTTGTCCAAATATGTCAGGGGTCTGCTTTATTTATAGATCTTATTCTTCTATAACAGCACTTTAGGTCGGATTTTTCTTCCTCCTGGGAGTGTCTGAAGCTATTTAGCCATTTTGCTTCAACGTCCAGCCCTTTTCCAAAGGCCATTTCTTCTATGTTTACAGGGGCTGCGTGGGAGGGAGCTTTGCTGGGGGGCAGTGTGAACTCATCAGAGTGGCAAAGGGAGTAGAAAGCACAAATCACAGAAGCATTTTTTAAAAATACACAGCCTCACGACACCTGTATGATTGACAAGTTTTCACACCAAAGACATTACTTATCAAAATTATTATTCCCTTGGGATCAGTATTTTCAAAATGGAGCTCCATTAAAGCAGACACTGGAGACAAGGCAAGAATATAAACACATAATACAAAGAAGCATATTATGCTTCCATCTTTATGGAAATATGAAGTACAAATTAGTTTTAACTGAAATTTAAAATATGTTAAATACTTATAACATTATTAACATGAAGCAGAAATTAAATATCAGTTTCTTAATAAATATGAAAATAGAATAATTCCTTCATTAAAATGGTAATATCGCCAAATAATTCAATTAATAAGAAAGACTATCTCATGTCTTCAGGAGAGACATTGTCTCCCAAAAGCTTATTATTCATGGTAGATGGCATCTTGGTCTGTTTTTAACAAGCTTTAAATGCATTTTAATAAAATGATAATTTTCACTCTAAGTGAAATTTCCAACATGTATAATTTTGAATTACTAATGATGCACACGTGAGATTTTTTTTCAGTTGGTCCACTGGATTTGGTCAAGAACTCAGACAATTTTTAGAAATTAAAAATAAAAAGTGTCTTCTTTTTATTAATAATAAAACAATAATATACAATAATTAAGACTGATTAAAAAGTATCACTTACTTAATAATTAATAATTAAAGACGATAGTAAAGCATTACTTGACTCCACGCCACGCACTGTTATACACACACCTTATTTACCTAATTATGGAAAACGTTCCTGTGAAGTAAGAGTCTGCGCTGCCACCATCAGAGGGACAGGGCCTCGGGAGCCCAGGGCAGGCACCATAGCTCACCCCCGACCACACGCCCCGCCAGCGGTGCGGCCAAACTCAAAGGCAGGTGGCCAGTCCCCAGGAGTGGCGCTCCTCACTCTATGTGGGGCCACCCCTCTCTCCTTAGTTGCCTTTGTTAGGACAGCGACGTTGAAGAAAGTCATACAAATGTATAGGATACGCCTTCAGTATTGGAACCTGCCGGACGACATCCGAGAAACTCTCCTGCACCTCCCGGCCCTTCTCAGCTTGTGAACCACTGGTTGCTCAGCTTGTGAAAATACACATTATTATTCTGAGCTTCTGAATTCTCTTTCTAAGGCTAATATGTCTCGTGGTGCCAGGCATTGCCTCCATCAATAAAGGTCTGCTGGCTTTTCTATTATACACTCCCTGTGTGAGCTTTGGAACAGCTTGTTCAAAAAAGATATATTTATGATTTTTGAAAGTCACATAGATAGGTACAATAACACGAAAAGGAAAGAAACAAACAATCCTGCTACCCAAGGGACTGTGTGTTGTAATTTAGGGAATGGCTGCTATCAGCAACATTCACATCTATTATCAAAATGTACCACCCTGCCACAATCATCCGTCAAAATGAATCCTGCATCCTGCTTTAAATTGAAATTCACTAGTCGGTATAAAGTTCAAAAGATCTTCTGAACTCATAATATTCTTTTGCAATATTCTCTGAAGTCAAAAATTACCCTTTTAATCAATGAATATATCAAACTTTTTAGACAAATTATCTTCAAAATGGTCTTTCTAAAGGCTAATAAGCCAATTTTCCTACAAATATCCAAGGAGTTTAATTTCTTGGCATGTGAAACTACCGGTTCCATTCTAAGCTCTGCACTGGGTATTGTGCTTGAACTGAGGCTATAGGTCAAAAGGGAGCTGCCATCTGGAAAGAAGCTCAAACCTTGACAGGCGAGGCAGGTGCAGCACCCCCAGTGTGTGATGAGCATATGACAGAGGCACGAACAAGCCCAGGGGGTCGGACATGATTTCAGGAAAGAGGGGACATGTGAGCCATCTCGAGGAGGCGCAGGCAGAAATAAGGGGGCTGAGGCATGCCAGGCCAGGGGATTTGTTCAAAGAGCAGTGCTGTGAGGGAGAAGGGGAGGTTGACGGGAAGGTGGAATGGAAAACTGAACCTCTAAACATAGTCTGGGATTGGTGTGAAAAGTCTTCAAACGCAGGCCGGGGGTGAGGACGTTCAGTTCTGAGGAGGGAAGAGTCACGTTTTAAAAAGAGAGCTCTACTGTCATTCCTGAAAGTCACCTGCGGTGGAGGTGGTGGTTGGGTCCGTGCAGGGACCTGCAGAGGCCACTGCAGTGGACCTGACAGGGGGCCGTGAAGCCGGGGAACCTGTGCCCCTGTGGGATGCGCCCTGAGCGACACTCCAAGCACGGGCAAGTCTAAGGGACTCAGCTTCCAGATGCCTAAGCAGTCTCCTGACCTCCAGGTTCCCCGCCCACCGTCCGTTTCACAACCGCCCTTCTCCTGCTTTAAAGAAGAAAGCAGGGGAATCTTAAGGACTTGCCTCTTGAATAAAATCCCTCTGGGTGCCAAAGGAACAAAGAAACAATTTCAGTTCCTTTCATCAAGGTACCAAAGCAAAAATGGCCTGGAACCCATCTCACTAAGGGCTGCGTTCCCAATTCAATTGTTATGTTTAATAATTATTTATGAAATTTGTAGTATGCTTATGGCGTGCTGACGGATGGCACCCCGAACGGCATCATAGTAATAACTCAATAGAAAATTAATTTATAAGAGTTTATGGTCACTGGAAAGAATGAACAAATTCCCAATGTAGTTTACAAATGTGGTGTGTGCACACACTGCATGGCTACATGTATGTATGTTGCATCACGATAGGGCGATTAATAAAACTGTTGGAAGGATAAAAACATTACATTAGGATAAAATTCTACGTATGAGCCATGGGGAGGGGAGCAGAATTCAGTAACGTACCAGCACCCCTTCCACCTGTCAAAGAAAATGTTTTGCATATACTTTTAAATAGACGATGGTATCAAATCACTATGCACTCTAATGGATCCACTCAGAAGAATAATGTAACAGTTTTATTTTTAAATGGCAATGTCTACAATAACTATACCTGGCAACTACTTACACTTAGGAAGTTTTAGTATCTTTTTTAAAATGTGGAAGGAGGCACCCTGGCTTTCAACAATGTTTCAGAAGGAAGAGAGGCAGCGCCTCTGCAGAGTCCCAGTAGGGGGGAGATGAGAGCGTGCTGAGGGCAAGGAGGAAACAGTGGGACGCGAGAGACCGCAGGGGTTGGCAGGTGGGCTTGGCGGCTGCACGCAGCAGGCTCAGCTCCTGTTCTAGCAACGACGCGTGTCGAGGGCTGACCACTGTCCATTCCAGCAGGCGCTCTACCAACCACCTCTCAGCGAGCGTGCCAGGAGCCCAGGAAAGGCTAAGTAGAATCACGATTATTTCAGAAACAGAATCAACACAAGTTCGGAACTTAATGGAACCAGGTAAAGAATTTAAGATGATCCTACAATTTCTCATTTGAGGGTGAATCAGTTAAGAGACAGAGAGAGCACAGGTCTGGGCAGGAAGTAAGGACTGGATTATGTAGGAATTGTGAGAGGAGTCGTGACATCAGGACAGTAGAATGTGTGTATGTGTGTGTGCGTGCGTGTGCTCATGTGTGTGTGCATCTGTGCATGCGTGTACACACGTGTATGTGCATGCGTGTGTGTGCACACATATGTGTGCATGCGTGTGCGTGTGCGTGTGAGAGATCCAGGAGCACAGTGCAGGAGCACAACGCACACCTGGAAGTTCCAGGCGTAGGTGACCGACACTAACAGAAAAGAACTGCGAAGCGAGGGCAGCTCTGACGAAACACCACTTAGTGGGCATGAGAAAAGGCGGCATCTAAGAAAAGTTCTGAGCAAGAAGCGCAGGAGAGCTAGGGCCCCTGAGGATATGGGGGTGCCCAAGGGGACAGCACCCTGTCCCAGGGCGAGGAGATGAGGACCAGCACGGAGCCCTAGATTCGGAGATGAAAGGTGACCTTTCCCCTGCGGTGGCAGCTCCGGGGAACAGACCTGAGCAGTGAGCCTCAGCAGAGGAGGAAGCCTGAGGGGGCAGGCCGGGGACCAGGGAGTCGCGGTGGCCTCAGCAGCCAGGGCAAAGCGCGACTGGGGGGAAAGTGCTGAGTGTGCTACAGATTTCCAGGGCAAGGGCAAGAAGGGGAAAGGAGAAAACGGAGCCAAGCTTCTGCAGAAGGCGCGCGCAGGGAGGTGGGAGAGCTTCACACTTGACCAGGCACAGGAAGGCCCTTCTGGAACAGGAGGCGGCAGGTGAGCATGGGCGGATGCGCACACTTTGGAGAGAACCTAGAGTGAAGCTGGCTTCCGCTTTCTCACAGACTCAGGAGCCGCTGAGAGGGAGGCGTGCAGGGAGCTGGCGCCTGGGGACGTGGGATGCTTTAGACGGAGCAGTGACCGAAGATGGATGCTCTCTCATTGTAGAAATGACTTATTGGCAGATAATCAAATTCCTTAAACCAGCATCCTTCTCTTTTTAAAATAAGAGGGCAGAATTCCTTTAGCACATTTAGAATTCACACCTTATACTCTACTTATTTTTATACAATAAACATAATTTATAGGAAATTTGTATTGCGATCCCTTTAAACAGTATATTAAGTGCATACCCAAAGGGGCGTGCCAGAGAATTCCCCTTTTCTGTGTGTGTGTGTGTGTGTGTGTGCGCGCGCGCACTCATGTACTGGGGTATATGACCCCCATGAGTTCTTTTATTATTCAGGTCAGGAAAGTAAGAGAGAGTGTCTTTTGTCAGCAACCTAAACTTATAGCTAATAACATTTCTGGGGCTCTCTTCCCTCCTGCTATGTGCAAGTAACTTTCATTTGCCTCAAACAGAAACATATGCTTCATCAAGAAATACAAACCCACCCTTCTTAAGAAATTGGGAAGACGGTCTAAAAGTATTAAACTGGATTTCCATAACATTGTATAGAGAAGCAGCTCAAATAAAATTCCATTTCTACTGAATTATTCCAGAAACCACAATTTTAATCTGTTTATACTGATGATCCAGTGGCTTTCTAAGTGCATCTAGTAATTTTCCCTGTTCACTCAAATATGTTATTTCATTGTCATATTTTTGGGCTTGTACAGAAAGCAGCCTGTTGTGTTCAGTGTTAAATAAATATTCACTGCAAATGGCATCCCTTTGTAATCGACTGGGCTGCATTTGTAACAACACACACGCACAGAGAGAACCCCACCTGAAATGCGGAAGGAGGCACTGCTAAGGGACCCGGTGGCAAGAGCTGGTTTTCTCAGGGCAAGTCTACGCTGCCCAGACCTTCCCAGCATGCCCGACACTTGGCAGACCAGCAGCCCAGCTAGAGAGTTTGCTCTTCCCTCCATTCCTTCCACGGGTCTGGCTGACAACTTAGGTCTCAAGTGAGTCCAGCCTGAGGAACTTCACCTCCCAGCTCAGTGCTCCCTCCCCCGCTGTCCTCAGTTGGGCATGTCTGTGAGAACCTTCTGGGTCGTTGCTCTTGACCCACCTGGCTCTGGGGACCGCCCTTCTCTACAGCTGCCCTAAGAGCGATTCTGCCTCGTCTTCCCGGACCTGGCAGATAAGTCCAGACAGTTCTTTCTTAGTGTCTTGTGTGATAATATGTGTCCTGCTGAAACACAGATTCTGGCTAATAAACTATAATATTATGTTAAAAGCCCTTTTCTTAGAAAAAAACAACACAATAAATACTTATCTGGTGAGTGATAATTGGATTAATTCAGGAGGTTCTGCTCATAATTCATTTTGACGATAGGATCATACATTTTATAAAAATGAAGGCTTTTGTTTAATCAGACCAAATCAGAAACATGGTAGGTAACTAGGTTTAACCTTTGTCTCCAAGGCCTTAGGTAAAAGCAGTGTCACAGGTGTGGGACTTGTGCTGGGCAGCTGCTGTTTGCACTACGGGGCACCTAACTTAAAGGTAAAAGTAATTTTCTTCTTTCTAAATTCTTCATTATTGAAATCAGTTTAAGGAAGTGGGTTTTTTTGTTTGCTTTGTTTTGTTTTGTTTGGTGAAATTCTCTGTTGCGAAGGATTAAGTTGTAGGAAGCTGAATATCTGGGGAACATGATGAACAAAGGTATAGACTCCAAGTCTGATTGTCCTCTGAGAGCCAAGTTAGCACATCCGAGGTCCCCCCGGCATCACATCCGAGGTCCTTCCAAGCATCACATCCGAAGTCCCTCCAGGCATCTCATCCGAAGTCCCCCCAGGCGTCACATCGGAGGTCCCTCTAGGTTAGCACACCTGAGGTCCCCCAGACATCACATCCGAGGTCCCCCCAGGCGTCACATCCGAGGTCCCTCCAGGTTAGCACATCTGAGGGTGCCCTAGGTCTCAGTAACTAGTTTGGGGTGAAATTGCTACCTGAGTACATTCCTCCCCTCCATCTCCTCCCCTTCCATGTGAGCGTCCCCCTTTCCCTAGGCCTTTACTAGTTAGCAATTTGATTGGGATTCTTCTCGACCGGGCTAAGAAAATGTTGACTCAGCCTAATATTTATATACACCTTTGCATATATTCTTAACATACCTATCCTATTAAAGTTTAGTGTTGTTGGGCTCATGAAACAAAAGTTTAAAGTTCACTTGGTTCCAACTCCTCCTTTTACAGAGGAGAAAACGGAGGCCCAGAGCCCCAGCTGACAAGCCAGAAGCCCCCACGGCCTTGTCAGGGCGAGTTCTCTGTGAAACAGACTCGAGCTCTGATTCCTGGGGCCGCTTTATAATAAGGCTCTTTTATATAACAATGTCTGAGTGCCCGCGATAATATTGTTTCAGTTCTAAAAGAAACTAATTAATTTTCATCAAAAGCATTATGCACAAAAAAATCAGATGTGCCAAAAATGAATTAAAACTAATGAAGGAACATCACCAATTGAAAACAGGTTGGTTTTAGTTAATTCGGATTAAAAAAAGCCAAGTCCTATTTTGCAGGTGATAGGATTTTAACAATTTCTTCTCCACAATAAAATCTCTCTTTTTTATAAATAGCTAGAGACAAAGTTAATAAATCATATTCCATCTGTGGTCATAAAGAAGACAATCTGAGGCCAGAATATTCAACTTGGTCAGAACACAAAGCGACATGAGCCCATGCTATGCAGAATTCTGAAGTAAGTTCACAAAAAGTTGAGTGAGGTCATTCTGGTTTTCCCTGGTCAGCCTTAGGCCCCGCCCTCATGCTGGAGATTGACGTGGAGCTCAGCTAATCCCCGGCTTGCAGGGGAAGGCATGGGCGCGCCCAGCTCCACGCATTCCTCCATCACTAAGTTCCCAAAGGCTGCTCCTTAGACTCCTTTTTTTCTAAGTCCAAACAGACTGAGGGGGTCGAAGCAGGTGCTCAATGCATCTTCACCAAATGGGAAAGTGAGTGGGGCCACCTTCCTATCCTTGGTTGCATGGCTCTCCTGAGACTCCTTCCCCAAAGAGACAAGTTGGGTTCATGCTGGGCCCCACCCATATCATAGTGAGTTTCCTGGCGGTACCTGTGGCAACAGCACTTTCTCTTGCTACACAGACTCAGCGAGTCCCGTCTGCAGCTGGGTTAGGCATTGTAGGGGTGCGATTCCGGTGTCGCAGAACGCGGAGAAAGCAGTGCAGCTCCCTCAGCCTCGGCCAGCACGCCGACTGGTCTGGGCTGGCTGGTCTGACCTTCCTCCACGTGTTTAGCTGACTTGTCCCCGTTGTTACAACTGCCCACTGTCTATTATCACTGGGAGTGGAGGCAGCGGGGACGTGCCAGCGAGTCCCCTGGGGCTGGGACAGAGTCCCCCGGCCCCGTTGTGCAGCAGGGGCACTGCCGATGCCAGTGCAGTGGCCTCTTCGCTGTCCATTGGTCCAGGAGCCCTGTGTACCTACACGGGCATTGCGTCCAGGCCGCGGGGGCGCTAAGGTAGCAGAGCCCAAGCTTAGGGCCAGGAAGCATGACCGCAGGGCTGGGTCAGGGCGGCAACGGCCAGGGCCTACCTGCAGCTCTGCCCCTCCCCCAAGGGGCAGACTGTGCAGCCACAATTTCGGCTTGAGCCACATACTGGCCTGAGCCATCTGTGATCAGTCTTGGGTTCGTCACTCCTTTGTCAGTTGCTTATAAAAATCCCTGCCCACTAAGGCTAAAATCATGAGATGGGGGGACATGTCAGTGCTGAAGGGTGGGTGACATGAGAGTCTGGGGTCACCTTTCACGTAACTGACTCCTGTCCCCTTTGTCTGCCTGCGCTTGGCCCCAGTGTACCATTGCCACCCGACTACTCTCATGACATGGAGACTCTGACAGTACCAGGCTCAGGGTGGGCAGTTCTGGGGCCTGGTCACTTGGTGCTCAGTGTCCCTGAGGGTCCAGAACCCACGAGAGCAAGATGTCTGTCTGTGGGGAAAGAGCCCCAGAGAGCACTTTCCAGGCTCTCGGCCTCACGTAGAAAGGTGCTGGCTCAGGTAGTAAATGGCCATCAGCTGTGATTGCATGGCCATCAGCTGTGGCTAGTTGGCCATCAACTGTAACCAGTGAGCCATTGGCCACTAATATAACTGCCGTGGCTACGCTAGGAGAAAATGGGGGCTGGCAAGAAGATGGGGGCTGAGCCTGCAAGCGGCGCAGTGAGGCTTGAGAATTGTGTGGCTCCTGCTTCCTGTGTCTCCAACCCAGCCGCCAGCGAAAATATAGTGGTATGACTCCCCTACCTATGGCTCCGTGGGTGTTCCTTTTTGGCCTCACCGTGTCCTGCTTTCTTATGTGGGGAGCGAGAGTAGAGACCCCGCAGGCCGCCCTGCATGACACTACCCCTTCCCAAATAACGAGCTGTTCTCTTCTGCAGGACGAGTGGCCGGGCCCCAGAACTCCAGAGCCCTGAACTGCAACCCTCCTACTGGGTTTGCCCCAGACGCATGCGCACAGCATCCTTGTCCATCAAGGATGCCTCTGGCACCTCGAGATCTGCTGGGTCACATCATGGGAGCTGCCGGGAAGTCTGCACCTGGTATCTACCCCACAGTCCTCTCTTGACCTGGCCCCTCTTCCCCTCACATCTGCAGCCTTGTGAATCACCCCGTAAATGGCTTGGGGCAGTTCTCCCAAGGGCTCTATATGCCTGTGGAATGAAAGAGGAAGAAAGACACTATCCAGTCATGGCTGCATAAAACTGGCCATGCATTCAGGACCCACGGGGCAGAACAGGTGCCCACGGGCTTGCAGATAGGAGCTGCTCGTGATGAAAGTTTCAGCAGCAGCTTTCTCATTAACCCGGGCCTCTGGGTATTAAACTGTTAGCCATCTCCCTGAATGAACTTGAGGCTCAGAGTTATCCGAGGTCCACGTGGATTCTCTCTAGAGAATCAGTCCTTCTCGAATTTAAATGAGGAGCAGCATCACCCGGAGAGCTTGTTAAAACACAGATTCCTGGACCCCCCTCCCTGAGAATCTGGTCGGTAGGTCTGGGTGGGACCCTGAGGATCTGCACAGCTAGCAGGTGTCCAGGGTGCTGACACTGCCGGTCCCCGGACCACACCTGGAGCAGCTAGAACACCGCTATTCGACCAGCAGTGTCAGCACCACCTGGGAGCTGTAAGAAACCTTGGTTTTCTCAAACTTTACTGTGCACATGAATCACCTAAGTATCTCGCTAAGAGGCAGATCTGATTCAGTAGGACTGAGACGGAGCCCCAAATTCTGCACTTCTAACAAGCTCCCAGGATGCCGCTGGACCTAGCCCAGTAATTCGCAGCCCTGTCTGTATATTAACATCGCCTGGGTGCTTTTGAACAAGTCCTGAACCAGCCCAAGTGATTTTCATGGGCATCTAGGGTTAAGAAACAGTGTCATATACTGAAAACATTTTCATTCTATTTTGTCACTTTTCCTAAGATTATTGTGAAATAGTGGCCCAGCGCTTTTCCCAAGTTTGCGTCATTTGCCCTTTGCTGGTGTGATCTCTCGGCGGGTTTTCCCACCATCTTAGCGCCCCTGCCCAGCAAGACAGTCCTGGGAGACTCGTTTCCACTGCCCATTTCCCTCCCTGTTTCATCTTTCATTTCCAAACTAAGCACACACCTCGTTACCACGTCCCCTGAACTTGGTCTTCGTATATTTTTGCGCATATAGTGCATCAAAGACCTTTGACTGACTGTGTCCCCCTTACATATTTTGAGTACACATTTAAGTGTTTACATTTAATTTCTAGTGTATTTTAAATAAAACTTTAAATGACGTGTAAACGTACCCAAGGGACCTCCGGACCGTGGTGATT